>NC_053488.1:11854587-12190951 GCF_015227805.2 Hirundo rustica
CCTGTCAAAGAGGAAGCTGGAGAGTACAAGAAGATGAGATGGGACACAGGCAGGACAGCTAACCCCAAGAGGCCAAATGTCTTCCATATTCCACACCACAGGATATCATATTCAACATATTAACTAGGAGGAAATCTTGCCAGGAGGGCCACTGCTCAGGAAATGGTAGGTATCCTACAGCTGGTGGTGAGAAATTGTTTTCATCATTGCTTTCCCCTTTTTTAAAATTTTTTCTTTTGTTGCAATTTATTTTTATTACTATTACTATTACGATTACTATTACTATTACTATTAATTACTGTTGTTGTTATTACATTATATTTCAATTATTACTCTTCTTATCTCAACTAACAAGTTTTCTTTTATCCTTTCAATCCTCTCCCCCATCCCAACGAAGGGGAAGTGAGCTGCTGTGTGGGGCTGAGTTGCTGGCTGGGGTTAAACCATGACACAAGCAAAGTCAGCAAGCTACACCCCTCTAAACTCGCTGCTGGGGCGAGGAAAAGCAGTCAATTTTATCATATATCCTGTATATTTTCCTATGCAAAACCAGAAGACTTCAGTGACTAGAAACTGAGGTTGAAAGCTCTTACAAGTACTCAAAAGTATAAGAAAGGAACTGACTGTGATAAATACCAGGTGCCCATCAAGCTGCTCCATCACTCATTGTCCTCAGCTGGACAGGGGAGAAAACATAACTAAAGTCTTGTGGGTTACAGATAAGTACAACATTTACCAAGTACCAGCACGGGCAGAACAAGCTCAGTTTGGGGAAATTATTTTCACCCATTATCATTCAAATCAGAGCAGAATAATGAGAAAAATATATATATTTAAAGCACTTTTTCCCCCAACCCTTCCTTCTTTCAGGGCTCAACTTCACTCCCACATTCTGTCCTAGTGGTACAGGGGGACAGGGAATGGATTCTGCAGTCAGTATGTTACACAGTCAAGTCATCCCACATTGTCCCTGCTGCGGTTTTCTCCTCTGTGGGAGCACTCGTCACTCTCTTCCACTACTCAAGCATGGGGTCCCTCCCACTGGAGACAGTCCTCCACAAGCTTCTCCAAAGTGAGTCCTTGTCATGGGCTTCAGTTCTTCATTAACTGCTCCAGCATGGTCCCCCTTGGTGTCATAGGTACTGCTCCTGAGTGGGTTTCTCTCCCTCAGGACACACAGTTCCTGCCAGGGCCCTGCTCCAGCATCAGCTTTCCAGAGGGTCCCAGCCTCCTTCAGGCATCCACCTGCTCTGGTGTGGGGCTCTCCATGAGCTGTAGATGGATTTCAGCTCCACCATGGACCTTTTTGGGCTCAGGAGCACAGCTGTCTCACTGCGGTCTTCCCACAGCCTGCAGGGGAGCCTCAGCTGTCAAGCATGGAGCACCTCCTCCCCCCGCCTCCTTCCTTGGCTTTGATTTTTTCATTGCTGTTCCTTTCACCCTTCTCTCACAGCTGTGCTTGTACAACAGGTTTTTTCTCCTTTAAAATACACTACCCCAGTGGCATTACCACCAGTGCTGATGGACTTGGCTTACTGACTTGTTGGCCTTAAAAGTAATTTTGACCTGGGACTCTTCTGAAATATTAGTTGTGGCACAACAAAATAAAAATGTGTGATGTGAGCTGGTCCAGTATATTTCTTTGGATATTGCCAATTCTGTTTCCTGCAACAAACAGAGCACTAAACAGCAGATGTGATGCAAAAGGTTTGATGTTACTGTTTTAAAGCCAGTCAGGAAAAAAAAAGTTGGATTTCATTCACACTTACTGAATCTGTGAAACTGAAAATGTCAGCAGAGGTGCTGTTCCTCTGGATTCTGCAGGAATCCTTTCTGGATTTCTGCTGGGTCATCTATCCCTGAGCCCGTCAAGGAGGTTTTATGGGATCTGCACTGCCAGGATGCAATGGGTCTGGAGCATCCCCAGTCAATTACTGACCCTGCAGTCAGCAGTTTCAGTGCTTACATTTGCAGCTGTGTTGAATGGATCTGCTAAATCTCCTGGATGAGTACCACTAGAATTTCAACATACCAGGCAGAGAAGTAGACAGTTTTGTGCTCCACAGTTGAGCTGGCTGCCTGGCAAGATTTCTGAGGAATTTGGGCTTCCATGCATATGTGGTGAGTCTGGGCTGTTCATTATTTGCACAGAAGACAGGCTTTGTTAATGCTCCAGAGCAGGTGTACCAGTCCCTAAAAAAGAGTGAAGGAGAAAGAAACAATTTTCAGTGAAGCTCGTTTCAAAATCAGCTTCTGAATATCCATGAAATGGAATTTACTTGCCCAGACTAGTTCTTACAGCTATTCACCACAGTATTTCCAGGTGCAGAGAGGCTCACACTTCAGCCTCTTGCTAACATAAATGCCTAGCTGTTCCAAGGAAAGGCTCATTTGTACAAAGAGGGACTGGCAGACATAAATCCAGCGTGACTTAGAACAGGACTTTCTGTATAGTAAAACTGGACATGGTGTATATGACCAGATAAACCTAACAACTAGGTAACGGGAGAAAGAAGTTAATGGTTTTCTGTGAAATATATTATAAACTTTTAATTAAGGGCTAATGATACTTTATCACTTAATTGAGAAACTTTGGAACACTTATATGGGATGAAACACTCAACCCTTAGAAGTCAGGAAGCTGATTAGAAAAAGTATCTTTTAGTCATCTTGCTCTTTGGTTGTTAAACCAAACACTTGCAGCTATGCATACTAACAGCAGGAGGATTTCCCATCTGTGGTGTAGTTGGTTTTGTCAGTTTGTTCCAACGAAAAAGGTGCTGCTGTTTCACAGCAAGTTTGTTTGGGGAGGTTCCTGGCGCACCAACTGCTAAGCACTGATATCCTGCCAAAGAAACAGAAAACATTGCCTCTTTACTCTGCAATAAACTCACTAGGATTCTACACCTGTAAAGGAAAGGAAGAGGGGAAGTAGGGGAAAAGCTACAACAAATCATTTGCTACCAAACTTGTTTTTCTATAAGGTAAAATACGTTGTGTTTTTTCCTAGATTTTTGACTAATTAAAACAACTTCATCCCACTTAAATTCAGTTAATTCATCCTCTTTGTCTTTGTTAACTCTGTGTAGGTTTGTTTAATCCTATACTATTTTTAAACAGAAGCGCTTGAATGCTCTGTGTCTGCTTTTCAAGCTGGAATCATGAACTAGATCTTGAAACCCAGTAATGAAATTTAGTGGTATTTTTTTTTTTTCCCAAAAGTGATTTTTAGTAATTTAAAATCCTTGCTTAAATACCTGCCAGAGTCTAAAGATAGACCAATATGGCCAGTAGGTTTGACTTCTCTGGATTCCAGATAAGAAATTACGCTGCAAGAAATTGCAGTCAAGCCCTTAGTTCTCACAAATATCTTATCGAAATCTCAATGAGCAATATTCTCCTTATATACTTTTGAATGCAGGTTTAGAAAGTCAGTTAGGTCTACCAGTGATGTCAGTGCTTTCACTTCTGCTACCTTCTTAAGATTGTCCTGTCCAACAGCAGCTGTTACATAAGAAATGAAGGAGAAAGTACTAAGACTAAACTTTGAAGGCCCATGTTCTGCAGGGAGAGAGATTATCACAACTGTACTTTGACTATGTTTATTTGAAAATAAAAAAATTGACTTAAGGGGACCCTATAATTTTAGGTTGCTTGTGCAGTGACATGTTGGTACTTTGTGCTCAGCTCCTGCTCTCTTTATACATACCTGTCTGTGATATTTTCTTGCAAGTGATGAGGGTTTGATATTACTAAAGAAGTGAGACCTGTTGCAGAAACAGCATGAGAGACCTAACTAGCTGGAAATTCTTGCTTATGTAGTGGTGTTAATAACAGGGTGTTCTGGCTGTGGAGTTTGGAGGAGGTGGGAAATTGCAAACATTGGGTGAAATTTTGAAGCTATTGTTGTGTTTCCAAGTTCAGTTTGATTCTCTGCTGGAGAGAGTTCAAACCCACATCCTTCCTCCAGCTTTGGGTATCAGGGCATTGGCTGCTTCACATGCTCCTGCAGCTTGTTCAAAGATCAGTGGTAAAATGCTTAAAACATTCTTACAAGTAATGACTCTCCTGGCTCTTGAGCCAAGCTGACACCTGTTTTCTCTTTTCGGTCAAATGAATCTTGAATCCTTCAGCTGTGCAACAGTACAACTTAAACAGAATGATTTCCAAAGCAGGATAGCCAGGAATAATGAGAAGAATGGACCATACTCAGTACTTTGAGAAGACAGAGGAAGGTCCTGGGCTGAAGGTTCATGACCTGGCAGAGGTATTTACTACCTTACAGACTCTCAGATGTAAGTTTTTTGTCAGATCTTCCTGCTGGCTATGCCTAGTAATGAAAAGCTTTCCATAAGGACTCTGACATCTTCTATTTGAGCAACATGACACAACTTGCAGGCTGTCGCTGTTGGACACAAAAAAAAAGATGAAACACTCCAAGTATTTCAGAAGGCAAAGAGTATAGAAGGCCTTAGTGTCTAATTCTTACCACCTTTCATAAGGTGTTCTGATACAGACTTAACATGATTGGTAACTAGGAATGAGACTCTAATCCCATTGGAGAAACCAGCGAAATAACAAAACACCACCTGGAGAAAGATTGTTTTGGTAAAGGATAGTTGTTTTGCCAGGATTGTTTTGGGAAGAGGCTTTCTTGAGAACTTTTCCCTTGGGAAACAGTTAGCACTGCTAGCAGGCTAAAATCTCTTCAGACTTAGAAATGTCAGGCCCACAGCAGACTTTTAAAAACTGATCTAGAATCCGAAGTATGAGTATTTCGTATAACATACTAGACCAAAACCCATCCTTTCCTGCCCCCTCCAGCCCGCAAAATCAAAAGGCTCTCTGCACTGAGAAGAAAATTTTTCATCAAGTGCTGCTGGAGATTTCATAAATACTTTTTGTTGTTGTTTAAAAAAATAATGCAGCCTCAAGGTACTTTGAATTTTAAAGCAGGGTAAGAATTGGAAAAATTCTCACTGAATTTAGGAGTTCTGCATTGATAGATTTAATTTGAGAACCCTGAGGGTTTCATTTTCTTGGTCTGATATATTCTGACAAATATGACTAAACATTATGCTTGCAAATTTTGGGGGAGTTTTTTTTGTTTGGTTGGTTGTTGGGTTTGTTTTTTTTCCTGGTGATTCATAGCTTAGTCTATTGTTAACATTGGATACATGCCACTTTCACTGCTGAACATATTGCAGAAATCTAAAAACATTTCTGAAATATCTAGATGACAAAATTATTAAAAGCTCTTAATGATATGCGGTGCGCTTGTAGCTCATGAGTGGGAGAATCCATTGCATGCTAACCATTATTCAGAACTCATCGTTCATAAGCCCATTTGCGTACTAAGAAAAAGCTTTTGCATTTTTGCTGTGTGATTTTTTGAATATTTGAAGTTAACAAGGTAAGTAATTTGCTTCACATGGGAAACAGATGTGTGCTGGAAAAGGCAGCTCTCTTAATACGGAAAGGATGTCAATAAGGCATTGTTGTTATAGTAAGTGTATATGATGTTCAGAAATGCCTATTGTCCCAAGGCAGTAGAATATTTCCCCCTCTGGATTTCTCTGTCTGCCCCAGATTTAGTTCTTACCCTGATAACTGAGGTCAGTCAAGTTTCCCAGAGAGTGCCCATGATGAAGGAGTGTCTGCTTACTCCCTCTGCTTTTTAAATCTCTCCAGAGTAAGGACTCTCTACCTTGTACAGCAAAACAATAGCAATCCCTCCTTCTCCGTGACTAAATCCTCCTACCAACATATTTCCATCAGAATACTCTTAAATGTTAGCTTGCACCAATCAGATATTTTTTCTCCCATATTGTTTTTATCTGACTTCAGGGGTTTTGTACTCCAGACATTGACTGTAGTATCTGAGTGCCTTCAATGTTAAAAAATTGAAGTCACTCTGTATTTCATGGTTTAAAGATGGTCATTTTAGTTGGAATTGTAATGGAATGATAATTTCACTAAGATGTTGGCAAGGATTAGAAGTAAAAAAAAAACATTAGTCTAGCTGTGGATGAAATGCCTGAGGGGCTCTTATGGATTCTATGAAGACTTTCCATGCTTCTGGTTCATATTCTGGTTAAAAATTACTTTTCTTGAAAGTTAGGATCAGAGTCTCTGAGCAGAGGAGTGGTGTGCAGTTAGCAGCCTCTGGATGGATGAGAGGCACATCAGTGCTGTGTGTGCAGCCATCACACATTGGGGTGCTGGCTTTTTCTGTGGGTGAGAATAGTATTTTGGTTCCACTGTCACCAAGGTGTACAATGACCCTGGGATCAAGTCCGTTGGTAAGAGCTTGGTGCTAACAACTCCAAGCCAGTGGGTTCAGTCCTTGTATGAACAATTCACTTAAGAGTTGGACTTGATTATCCTCATGGGGCCCTTCCAAAAAGGGTATACTCTGTGATGTTTCTGTAATTGCAGCAATCTGGACAGGGCCTTGGTGTGTGAAGCCCAGAGAAGCTCCAGTAGCTGTTTAACCCTGTCTGAGTACCTGGTGTATATTTGATTGATGAAACCTAAGTTGCTGTAACAGTTTCATTATTATTTCCTTGGCTAGGCAAATCAAAGTTACTGTGGTTATAAGCAGGAGTTTCTGGTGCAAAAGTGTCTTGTAAAAGGCCTTGATCTCCCTGTTTTGATTCAGTCTTTCATATCTAGTTACTAAAGGTCTGACTATTTTCCTAAAAGTGCCCCTGGGATATGATGTCATTGTTAGTTACTGAGGAAAGGCTCATGAGAAAAGATGGGTCTTGCATTATGCTCTAAAAATAGTAAAGGTCACTCCCGTCAACAAAAGATAAGATTTTTCAAATTAAGGAAAACCCCATGTAATCTCACACAGACAGAGCACACAAAACCAAGGCAAAGTGCAGGAAATACACCAACAAAGTCCAATTGTGGGAAAAGACATTCAGAGTACTTAACACTATGTAAATGAGAATATCTTTTCTATAAAACATTTAATAAAATACAAAGTTTTCTAATAGAAACTATACAGTAATGCTGTAAAACTCTTGGCCCTGGGAAAGGTTGAATTCAACTAGAGCCAAAGAAGAACTTTTTTGAAAGTAAGATCAGAGTAGTATCGCAAAGTACTCCAAAAATGTTATTGGAGTTCCTTCTCTCCTATGAAGAGAATGTATCAGTGTTTCAGTTTTATTTCTGAGGAAACAAAATATCTGTCAAGTTGTGCTATCAACAATTTCCCAGAATGAAACAGTATACAAAATTCATGTGATTAGGTAAAAACAACAACAACAACAACCACCTAAATATCCTTATTCTGATACCCAAGGACTCCTCGATCAGCTCTTCAATTTCTGGAGCAGTAGAAATAAATGAATCTTAGGTGAGTCAGGAGAGAAACATCAAGGAAGTATGTCAAAAAATAACACCATTAAAGGTGGAAAAATAATAATTTTAATTTTGAGCAATAAATTTGGGCTTAATAGGCTCAGTAGGATGCAGCTGAACTACCCTTCATAGCAAAACATGTGAAGGCAAGTGAGGACAAGACCATGCTCACTGAAACAGTGTAATAGGCTGGCAGAGAGGAAGGAAAGGTGTCTGCAGCACTCCATGTTTGAAGGGTTCTGTGAAGAGCAGAGACGGGGGAACGGAGAGGAAAGAATGCAATGGGAACTTGTGAAAATGCTACCAGAACCCAAATCTCTGGTATTAGTAAAGGTGGGATTCTGCACAGAAGCAGAGCTCAGTAACAAGGTCTTAAAAGTATGTCACATGCCAGCACTAATATGGGCCCATGTTAGTACCTGAAGATCTAAAGAGTCTGGATATTTGGAGGGATGGGAGGGAGGGAAAGTTGTCTGCTTATGTTAGTGCAATGAACCATGTGCTACACGGCTTATGCAAAAACTTCTTTTCTAGGCTTGTTTAGCCTTCAACTAGTATGCAAACTTATTTGGAGTACAATAAACTTCTGATAAATATTATTGGTATTATATATCAGGTAAACAATGGTAGGAGATAAAAAAGAAAATGCCTTATACATATTTTAATATCTTCTAAAGTAAAAAGCATGGTGAAAGCAAAGCAAAAGCACGTTTCCCATAATTTTAATATTTTGCATGACAGAGAAATCAGTAGAAGTAGAGAACTTTTTCTGATTTTGGAAAAGTGACTGTAATTTTTAATAGAAGTATCTGAGTATAAAAGTAATTGATGGCAATTTTCAATTCTAGCTTTTCTCCAATGATACTTGAAGGTATTGTCTGCTGCTACTGATTTTTGTGAGTACTGCTCTTCTAGAATTCACAGGCTATTTCAGTAAGAAATATGGTGACATTTTTCTTTTCCTCCTAGAAAACTGACTATAAATGTCAAGGTCAGCTAGGTATTATGGAAAAATTTAGCAGCAAAGACTAATTCATTTTTCAGAATTCCAGGCTATTCCCAAATTTTCTGTGTACATTTCCACTGTTGTAATATTCTAAGGTTTGTGTATACATGTGTCCTAGCACATTGTCTCTCTGACGTCCCAAAAAACCACTGAGTTTGCCCCATGAAAGATTTGCCTTGACTTTAAAAATCAGAAAGCAAACCATTAGCAAAGTAGTCCAAGATACTGAATCCTGGATTTTTATTTCTTGTGAGCGTGAGTCATACAGTATTATTAGTTTCGAGGAATTCTAAAAGCAAGCAGGAAACTCAAGAATTTGGTGGTTGTAGATAAATTTGCCAGAATAAGTATCTCTAAGGTTTTTTTTCTGTCAGTGCATCTGCCAGAGAGAACATCTGAGAAGATTCATAATTTGACCTACTGGTGACAGAAATTAGGAATGCTAACTGTTGAAAATGCATACAAATATGTAAATTTCTTACACTCACTAAGATAGGAGAAAGATGTCTTAAATATTATTCCTGAACTGGTTTATTTTAGTTTCCTTTTGGTGAAATGAGAAATTTTGAATGCCTCTGAACTTTCCACCTGTCCCAGTTCACAGCAAAAGTAGCTAAGGCTGTGTGCAACCAACATAGTCTGGGTAAAGATAGAAACAATCTTTTGTTCTGTGTTGTTGTCATAAACCTTGTATTTCATGTTGCAATTATTGCTTGAATACTAAGGATTTTTTTGGCCAGGAGTTACACTATCAATTTCTACATGTTAGAAAATATATGCTTGAAATGTCTAAAATTGACTTTTTTCTGCTTCTTATTGAGAGAAAACAGCAACAAAAACACCAACAAAAACAAGGTGTACAGGCATACTGGTAGTTGGAGATAAAATTTAAACCAGGCATGTTCGTTGTATTACCTGGGAAAGCAGAATGTGATGATTAATTAAAAAATTATAACTTGAAAACCCAGAACAGAATTTTATTTAAAATACTGCTTTCTTCTTGCTTTCTTATTCCTTTTGGGTTTAGTATCTCTTCACACATTAAATATACTATGCCAATTTATGAGTTGATAGAAACTGTTTACAAAAATGAAGAAAAGCTATGAAGTTATTGAAAAATGTATGAGATCTTTTCAGGATGGCAGTGTTCTAAACTAACTGGTATAACTTTAGGCAAGTATGTCAATGATCACTTTAAAAAAATAGCCAGCAAATCTATACAGGTGCATAAATATAATAATATATGATAGTATATATAATGCATATCTATACAGGTTTTTTAAAAAAATATTAGAAGCTGAAAAGTGAAATAATTTTCCTGGGATTTTAAACAAGCTAAAACATAAGGGGAAGTTCAAGAATATCTTTCCATGGGTCACAGGAAGTTTATCTATAAATAGAGTATGCATTTGTTTCATAGCGAGAAGATTGCAGAGAACATCTCTTGGTGCAGAACTTCTGTCGAGAAAAGGCAGAGTAAACTGAACTGGTGCAAGCTGTACAACACCAAACTGCTGTTCATAGGGCTAGAAAAGTCAAATTACAAAAGTCATTACCTCTTGAGATTTTTCTTCTTAGCAGGTATTGAGAATTTTACAAATGAAATCTCAATTCTGCAAGCAGCCTGAAAAAATTAGTCAAAAGTCTAAAGTTTAAATAAGTTGCTTGGAAACAATACCAAGATCTTGTATGAACTAAATAACTTCACTCTTACCCTCAAGATAACGAAAGCAACAGTTCAACACAGATGGTAAAATTCTTATTTTAGTCCCATTTTATGTAAGAAAATAATTAGAATAGGTAATTTATTGAACATGAAAACGAAAGCAAAAATAGGTACCATAACAAACCATGGAATGTTTTTGTGTTATTCATGAGCATAATTCATTTAAGAAAAGAAATTGTAGATACAGAAATTTAAAATCCCTTGACAGTCACTTTCTTGGTTACTAAACTTAATTTTCTGTATGGAAACTTGCTCATTAATACACTGCAGTTTTTGTCAATGTCTGTGCATCTTTTATACAGAACAAAGGGCTGCTGGTAAAGACGCCTATATTAACATAACAGCCCTTGCACCAGTCACTTATGATTCTTCTAGTCAAACTACTTACAACATTGTAAGGGCAGAATATGCACTGGATGATTTGCTTCCTTAATAGGGAATTAATATGTTGACTCTAACTTTTTGCAAATGACTTAATTTGTCAAACACTACTTTGGGCTAAAAAATAAATAAATCTGTCCATGCACATTCACATTTCTCGGACTGGTTCCACTGGGGAAGTAATTTAGCTAAAGTTTCCATGTTTCTAACCCCTAGTCTTGATAGGACCTGCCAAGCTGTTACCCACCACCCTTCTTCCAGAATACCACACCGTGATCCCTCCAGAACTGTGTAAAGGGATGTGATTGCTGTTGTGCTGGGCTGTCTGGCACACAGAGAGTATACTGTGCAAGGGAGTAGTTTCAACTGGTTTTCTGTTTTTCATGGAATTTTCCATACCTAAGGTACTGGGAATCATCACTTCCAATTTTTTTTTGGTTTTCTTTTTTTTTTTTGGTTTGTTTTTTTGGTTTTTTTGGTGTTTTTTTGGTTTTTTTTTTTTTTTTTTTTTTTGTGGTGTTTTTGTGTGTTTTTTGTTTTGGTTGTTTGTTTTTTTGGGGGTTTTTTTGTGGTTTAAATAGCATCACTTAACACATGCAATTAGGTCTCTCAGCTTACCTTGACTGACCTTTGGGAGGAAGAATTTGCTTCAGAAAGACACACCCCATTTTAGACTCATCTGAGAATAAAAATATCTTCCAGGCTCCCCTGTAGCCTGTGAGCAAAGAACTTAATGACTTGCAATGCCCTTACTCGCACTGCTACATTTCACAGGCAGCTCAAAAAAAGGTTTTTCTCACATGGCATGTTATTGCAAATAGCAATCACATGTTTTAGGTGCTTTATAATCAGTGACGACTTACAAACATAACCCTTTAGGTCTCTGATTTCAGTTCATTCTATCAATTATATTCACCAGGAAACACGTGGACAGTTGTATCTCAAATCTTGGCTCTTAATAAAATCCATGGAGGGAAGATCGGAGCTTAAGCTGGGAATGCAACTGTTTTCTCTGCCCACCCGAGACCTCTGCTCTCCAAAGGGTGCACCTGGGAAGATCAGTCAGAAATACAACAGCAGCAATGCTGGCTGCAGTACTGGGGGTCTGGTGTTCACCAAATGATGCATTGTAACTACTCAGAACCCCTATCTGAGAACTGAGCAGAAGAAGCAGAAAAGCCTGAGAGTTGGGAGCGTACAGCTGCATCGTGATTGCATGCATCCCTCGTAGTTGTGTCTCTGAGGTGGAAACTGCCTTAGCATGTTAAGTAAATGGGCTCTCAGCTTACTTCAAATCAGGAGCATTTATGGTGGCCTGTCTTGCTGCAAAAAGACAATTTTGGCTCAAAGCAATAATATACAGATGTATCTTAGGACTCCTAACTTCTTTGCAAAATAAATAATTACATAAATTGGACCAAGGCTTTTGTTGTTTTGTTACATCTTATTGTCTTGATTTCTGTCTTGGCTGAAGTGCTTAAAATCTTACTCTGTTCCTAGGACCAGTAAGAATCAGTCAACTGAGGCAATGTACAGTTCATGTCTGACAGATGTGATAAGTGTCATTAGCCCATAAATCAGTCCAAATAATGCAAAAAAAATTTCTTTTTTGGATGAGTAGAAACAACATCTTCAACTGGATCTTTAAAGGCAAATAGGGAAATAGAGCATGTCTCCAGAATGCTGATATTGTCCAGATTTTATATGAAGGAAAAATGAGTACAAGGTAGTGCTATTCTGTCCTCTCTTTGTTCTTCAAGGATTATTTGTAATTTGTTTGGTTGGAAGTCTTTTACCACATAAGATAGGTTCTCAATCCCTCTGGCATGTGCTTCATGTATCTTGGGCAGCAGTTCTTCTATTGACTTTGTTATGCTCCATCCCTCTTGGAGGAAACATTAACTTTATCTCCTAGGACCAGAGACTGTCTTGTTTAATTTTAGTCTTTTGTATCAAAATACACGTTATATCATCTATCTTTATCCTAGAATTAGCAACTAATTTTATTAATATGTATAAGACCTGCAGAGAGGGGGTGATTCATGCTTGTTACCTCTCATTAATTTATATTAGATACATAAATATTATATTAGAAAACAAACCTTTAATTCTGATCTCTCTAGAAAATTCAAAGGCAATCCTGATTGCATCTCAGCTATAAGTTATTGAGCAAATCATGACTACACTGGAACCAATCCAATTGCTTATATCGCTTGTTGCTTGCATAAACTGAACAGTGTGCCAGATAGAGCAACATTTTATGAATGTACTAAGAGCTATGTAAATAGAGCAGGGTCCTTGGTGGGGGAGGGGGGGAGGGTGTAATTTTTTAATGACAGATCAACAGATTCCTAAGTGCATTTCTTAGCATGAAATACCATTTTGCTGAGAGCTTTTTTGTCCTGGCAGAGTCAGGGACATTCTTTGCATAATCATGTCAATTTAAGCTCTTAATATTTTTATTTCTGACTCCCTCCAATAACAACATTCTTGTTGTGTGTTTGTTAACTATGTTTCTCTATGCTACTTACAGCTTCAAGTTTATTTTTTTTCTTCCAAATTCTTATTTCTTAGTGCTTTATCAACGTCTCACAAAGTTTCTCAAATAGGGTTAGTTGAGTGTTAGGAAATGTACCCAAATCCATCCCAGCAGCTGAATGACTCCTGGGTTAGGTATTTGCAAGCTCCCTTACTCATTTTCACCTTGAAACTGTTAAGGTACTGATTAAAGATTTAGTTCAAGTTCTCAGAACTTGTCATAAGGGGCTCATAACTTGCCTTATTCTATTAAATTTTTTAAACAGTAAATTAGATGTACTTAAAGAGTGAGGGAAGTGTCCAAATATCTGGAACCTAAAATTTAAATTTACAGTCTAGCCTCTCTCCTTAGAGATGAGTTTAGCTACATTTATTTCCCTTTCTCAGTGTCACCTGATGTTTTGGCAGACTTAGCCATCATTTAATATAAAGCATTCAGCATGTAATATTGGAGCTACCTATAAACCTGAGAGAGGTAAGGGCTCCTTGTGGCCAGACTGGCTCTGTATGGTGCCAATAAAGCCGTGCAATGCTGTGCAGACTTAAACTCCCCTTGGGACTTACTTAGTGAACATTTATGTCTCAGAGAAACAGTCTTTGCTCAGATGTCTGCTTTTGAGGGTCCCATGCATGGACTGATGGAGGATACCATTTGGCTGACTTCTTTCAACTTACTTTAATTTTTAAGAGAAGCCTCATTTTAAACAGTGAGGCCCTCACCTCTAGGGTTATGCAAAACTGATCTGGGAATGTATTCCAGCTGCTACAAAGAGAGATTTAATTTACCACTTATTTTCATGAGCTTTCTGTTCCCTGCCTGCAAATGCACAGATGCACAGATTCCTTGAGGACAGAGCTTTCTGGATGGATCAAATCCCATGTGAGCGCTAGACTTCTTTGCCTCTTTGATCTGCTCTGGTGCAATACAGAGTAACTAGCCATGGCTAATCATGGCAGACAGGCTAATCAGGGAGCCTGCAAATGAAAATCAGAACTTAATGCATTTTTATTCAGTGATTTAATACTGAATGAATAATTAAAGTGTTTTGACAGAGAAAGGTCTCAAACTTCCATTTTCTTATTTTTTTTTTTCTTTAACGGTTACTGCAAAAAGCTCCATGTACTGCAGTTACTTTCATCACCAAGGAAGGGAGGCAGTGTCAGTATCACAGGTTCCTTGCTTATTTTGTTCTATTGGATTTCTTTCATGGTCTTTAGGAAGAACTTCTAACTCAATGTCTCTCCTAGTACATATTTCTTCCCAGATTTTAATTTATGCCTCTCCTAATGAAGTTCTTGAGAGTCTTCAGCTGCATGTGATGAGAGTTTCCTGAATGCTAACCTGGGGCTGTGTCCTTTTATGGATTGTGGTAATTGTGAGATGACTTACAAGAATGTTAAGTAGCTGCACTTTGCTTTAAGAAGCATACCAGACTGTCATTTCAAATCTGTGAGGAAATATAGCCATTCATCTGTGCTTTATTTTAGTACTGCCTACTGAGATCTGGATGAGATCAATGAGATGACCAAATGAGACTGGATGACCAAACAAGACTACTTCTCCTCTACAGCAGCAAATGTAACAACCCTTCTGGTGTTTCCCTGATTTTAAAAGAAAATGCATGGCCACAAAAGCTGCATATCGAGAGCAGTCACAATTCTGGCAGCAATATCCAACCTCACACTTTAATGCTCTTTCCAGTGATGAGTGGCAGTAGATCTTATGTTATGTTATTATATTAGTTTACTATAGAAGATGAGGGATGAAGAGGGAAAAATCGATATGGTCGTCACAGTACAAATGCAAAATCATCTGTATCAAACCGCTCATCCAAGCAAATATATCTAATCACTTTTGTGATACTAAACTGCATATGCCTTTAATCTCACCCTTCTAAGTTACTCTTTCAAATTCTAAATGTAATTTTAAAAATCTGTAAAACAGAAGTAATTGTATTAGCTTCTTAAATATATTGGGAAAGAATGTATATTTATGCTACAGTGTCCATTCAATGATTGTTTGAAGAAATTATAAAAGCACATGAAAGATACACTGTCAACAATATAAAGGAGTCCTCCCCTCTTGAGGTCAACTGAAATGTAAAGAAAATGTGGCTGACAATAATTACTCCAGAAACAATAAAGAGAAATAGGCCCACTAGTCTTGATTGCTCAAGGAACTTCAGAGGACAGAAATAGCAGGAGTTATGGCATACCTCTTTCCACAAAATGTCCAAAATGCCTATAAAAAACTCTGTGATATATAACTGGATAGTCAAGGTTGCACTGCACTCAGGGCCCCATGGAGGTCTGCTAATTCCTTAATGAGTCCAGATCTTTATCAATATCAGGCTATTCTGATTTCTGAATCATATCTTACAAGCTGTCTTGAGATGTCATGACATTGCTTTACAGGCTCATGATGCTCTGAGTCCCTGCTACAATTCAACTGATCAGGTCAGCAGGGCAGCACTGCGGCAAGCCAGGCTTTGGCCCCCAGATCCATCAAATGTTGATCCCACTGCAGTAACTTTTCCAAGGAAAGTTGTACCAGTTGTTTGAATCTATACAGAGGTCTCCTTTTAAATCAAGACTAAGTTGAATTCATACAGGTGAAACATTTGTATATATTTATAATATATTACCCAGGTCCAGTCCCAATACCCAAATAGGTGAGTTTGATGAGGAGGCTCTATCCCCATGTGTGGAAAACTGCATATGAATCACAGCATCACAAAACAGGTGAGATCAGATCCCTCTCTCAAGGTTCTGTAGTCCCACCCCATTGCTCAAAGCAGGACCAGCTATGTCACATTGCTCAGGACCACTTCCAATCGGCTTTAGTGCACTTCCGAGGAAAAAAAATTAAAGACCCATGGGACACTGCTGCAATGTTTGGTCACATCTTCGTTAGTTTACATGCATCTTCATGTATTTGACCTAGTGCCTACTGCCTCCTGTCCTGTCTCCACTCCCCTGAGAACAGATTCCCTTCCCCTCTAGTTTGTGTCTTCCATCCTACTAGGACTCTATATACACTGATAATGTATCATGAGCCTTCTCTTCTCCAGGCTAAACAGGCCCAGATCTTTCTGTCCCTGTATGGCAGATGCTCCAAGCTCTTAATCTCTTTCATGGCCCCCCACTGGACTCTCCTCAGCAGACCTACATTTCTTTTATTTTGTTGAGCACAGAACTGGACACAGTATTCCATGTGTGCCTTGCAAATGCTGAGTATAGGAAGAGGATCACATCCCTCAACTTGCAATGCCCTTCCTATAGCAGCCCATGGTGCTGTTGGCTGTATTTGCCCAAAGGACTCATGTTCCCTGTGCTGGCTTGAAGACAAAACCAGCAAGAGACTCCAAGTCAGAAAAAACAATTTAATAGGAGAGAAAAAAAAGTAATATAAAATAAAACACATACAATAGTCCAAAAGATCACTGACAGAGTCAGAATACAACCTGAAACCGTGGTGGTAGCAGTCCAGATGAAGTGGTCTTGTTGAAGCAGTGATCCCATAGAACGGTCTGATAGCTCTTGTCCTCTGAGAATCCAGTGGGTAAGGCTGCCTGTGCTGTCCCAAATCCCAGATTATATCCAGGTGGGAATGCTTGGCTCCTCCCCCTGGGTGGAGCATCTCACAATGGGCTGATCTCATTTTATCAGTCTTGCAATGGGTCCTTGATTGCCCATTAAACAGAGACAGCTCCTGGAGGGAGTTACCTATGAGTCATGCAACAGGGCATTGATGGGCCATTAACAGAAGATAGTCTGGAGGGAGGGGGCACGGGAAACAGTGGTGCACAACTTAGTTTCAACAGCTCATGGAGATGGTGACAGAACACATACTTTGGGCACATCTTGCATTGTAACCTGGGACATTCCCCTTCAGATCTACCAAGACCAGCAAGTCCTTCTCTGCAGAGCTGATTTTCAGCTTTCTGAGGTCAAATGACTAAATCAAAGTAGTGGTGGTACTGCCCAGGTTTATCACACATATAACCCTGCATAAAATTGATCATTGCAAATACCAAAATAAATGTATGTAAACAATACAAAGCTGCTATTTACCTAACTATAAACTGCAGTGTTTATGATCAGTAATACACTTTCAGGTGTTAACGGCTGCCAAATTACCATTTCTAAGCACATAAGATACACAATGGTTTTAACTACTAGGGTATTGGGATGAAGAGTAATGTAAATTATTTAATATGCTTTTCCACAAACACAGTAATTATTTGTCTTGTGGGTTTACAGCTATGCCAAATCACATTTTCAGTGGAATCTTGCTTTATTCTCTTTATATCAAAAGCTAAATATGCTCTACATGTCTATTGGTGGTGACTTTCCAGACTGATTTCTACTGAATCACCATCCAGGCATTTCATATAAAAGTGGGGACAGCAAATGTGGGAAAAAAAGATATTTTCAAGAAATATCAACATTATGTGTTATGCTATTTAAAGAGAATTTAAAAATTGGAAACCAAAAGCCATTCACAACTACCCCACACACACTTTAAGAAAGGCTAGAAAGAATACTAAACTGCATTTAATTTTTAAAAAGAAAACCCACATGAATCTACTGTTTGGTGTTGTATGGCAGAGAAAGGAGGTCCTGAACTTTTCCTCCCCTCAAGAGGTGGCACAGCAACTGGCTGAGCACCCCTGGCCCCCAACACAGGTGAGCCTCAGCATATACTCATGCTGCTGCTGAGAGTTTCAAATGTCAAGAGACTTCCACCTACTTGTATTTAGTTGTCTTGGTATTTTTCTAACAGAAATAGAAAGGGCAAACCCACATGATTCGTGTAGGGAACATAGGCAGATGGATAAGGGTTGAACTGCAACCTCCTAAGCTTGGTAGCTTGAGCTCGTGGTGCAATCTGTTCTGTGAAACATCCTTTCGCATGTTATTTCTGGCTGTTTCTGCAATGCGTCATCAAATGCTATTCATATTATGAAGCACAATGATTGCATTGCTCTTTAATTCCCCTCAAGCTTGCTGTGACTGTTGATTAAACAGTATGTGGGCTATGATTAGCTTCAATGTAGAATACTAAATTGACTCCTACCTGCTCTGGAGGATCACCATAGCAGACAATGCTTTGGTTTTTTTAATCTTGAACCATGCTATCAGATCTAGAACCATAATGTTCATGCAAATATAAACCTGAAACACAGAAAATATAGAATTTGTCTTCTTTTGGTCAGAATCATGAAAAATTAAAGTATTTTAGACTTTACCTCAAATATCAAAATCATTTAGTCTTTTTAACTCTTGCTACTACAGTGATACTTGTGTCCTCCTTTCCGCATTTCCCCATTCTTCTCCTTTCTCTCCAGAGAACTACCAGACAGATACGGCTCAACAGGTTCTGTTGTGACTTTCTGGCTTCCAATATCTTTGGCCCGTGGCTATCCTAGGTACCTACTGGCAGTTCAGCTCATTCTGGCTGCTTTTCTGTTAGAGTCTATCTCATGCTAGGTATCTAGCTCTCAGGATATCTGTAGGAGCTTTCAACAAGTCTTGCATAAAGTGTCACCAAAATTTACATTTTGTTAAAATTGAGTGTCCTGTTCAATGGATGAGAAGGTGATTGGACAGTCATATCCAGTGGGCAGTGGAGGGTAGCTGTGTTCTGAACCTGTGTTATTTAATATTTTCATCAATGGTACATAGACAAAGGGATTGAGAGCACCCTCAGCAAGTTTGCCAATGACACCAGGCTGAGTGGTGCTGTTGACACTCCTAAAATGACAGGGTGCTATCCATAGGGACCTGGACCAGCTCAAGAAGGGGGCTGTGGAGCCTCATGGGGTTTAACAAGATCAAGCGCAAGGTGGTGCAACTGGGTCAGGGCCGGGTATTACCCATATCCATAACCAAGGTATCATCATTACAGCCTGGGTAATGAAGGGGTTGGGAACAGCCAAGAAGAACCTGAGGGTTCTGGATAAAAATCTCAACATAACCCAGCCATGGGCACTCAGGGCCCAGAAAGCCGAACGTGTCCTGGGCTGCATCCAGAGCAGTGTGGGCAGCAGGGCCAGGGAGGGGATTCTGCCCCTCTGCTCTGCTCTGCTGAGACCCCGCCTGCAGAGCTGCACCCAGCTTTAGGGCCCCAGCACACAGACCTGTTGGAGAGAGTCCAGGAGAAGGCCATCCATCACAAACACTATCTTCTATGAAGACAGGCTCAGAGGGTTGGGATTGCTCAATCTGCAGAACAGAAATCTTCAGGGAAACCTTAAGGCAGCCTTCCAGTACCTAAAGGGAGCCTGCAAGAAGGTTGCAGGGGGACATTCTTTTAAGGGTATCTAGCAATAAGAAATGGAAAAATGGCTTTAAACTGAAAGGAAGCAGGTTTAGATTAGACATTAGGAAGAAATTCTTTACTGTGAGGTTGCTGAGGCACTGCAACAGATTCCCCAGAGAAGCTGTGGACGTCCCAGCCCCAAAAGTGTTCAAGGCCAGGTTGGATGGGGCTTTGAGCAACCTAGTCTAGTGGAAGGTGCCCCTGTCAGCCACCATCCTCCCTGCATCAACCACCAACAAAAAAGGAGAACAGCATAAGAGAAACCAGTGGCTGGAAGTGAACCCACATAAACTGAAGACAGACATATTTTTAAACATTAAACTCATGTTTTAAACAGTTAGAATGCTTAATCACTGGAGCAAAATTTCAAGTGAAGTGATAAATGCTTCATTTTATGTTATCTTCAAACACAGGCTGCTTTTCTGGCATGTATTTTAACATGTACAAACTATATGTCAGAGAAGGGCAAGTTATCCTTTGTTCTGAGCAGGGATAAGGGAGAGAAATTTAATGTTTGTGATATAGGGAGGTAGGAGAAAATTATGCTCATTCTTCTTTAATCCCATGTGTGAATTTATACAATATGAGTGTGACTGCATGCACAAAAACGAGCACAAAATGTCTGACTTGGCCACCTTTATGCCGCCAGTATGATTTGTGGGTACATATTCTGAACATCTGTATTCTTTCACTGCTTTACTGGGGTCACAAAGTCACTTTACAATGACCACCACACCCCCCCATCCTTCCCCCATGCTTAGACCAAAGGGAAGAACTTGAGAACAAGGCACCTGTCTTCAAGAGATCACTAAAAAGTTCTGTCTCCTTTTAAAAAATCTTTTGAATTGTAAACTCATTCCAGTTCTGGAAATTTATTAGTGATTATTTATTTAGTGTAATGGCTCAAACCTTTTCTCATTATTGGAAAGTTCTTTCCAAAGAATTTTTTTCTGTCTGGACACTGTTGAGTAACTCATATTTCTGTTAAGTTTAATGTGTCAGTTTTTAAACGTGACTTCTGAGATCCTGAAATGTGCCACCATATAAGAATCAGCACAGTGATGATTATTGGCAGCTTTCACTGTCACTGAGGTATTGTAAAATACAGTGTTGATTCTAATTATTGTGTGTAGCATTTTCCACACTAGAATCCTAAATTTTCTAGACAGAATAATTTAATTTCATAGAATGGAAAGGACTCTTTAAGGATCTACTTTCCATTAATTGTAAATCTTGCTACTTTCTTGATTTTCATCTCTCCTTTTAGGCTGGAACAAAACAAAACCCAAGAAGTACAAATTTTAATTTTTAGGACAGGGCCTTATTTTCTGAAGAAATTAAGTCAAATAACTAAACGTCATTTTACACATACACACTGAAACCAACTAAAGTCACAGCTATTGCTGCATTGTAACACTAATGAAATCAGAATGTAAAGCTCTGAAAAATCTTAAACTCCATGAGAAATGGACTTTTCAAAGTGGTTTTATGAGGAGATTAACTAGGTTTACATTGTTCTCTTCTGGCAATTTTGCTAAAAATCAAATAGTTTCCTTCAATTAAAATTATTTTTGTTCCAACAAAAGAGAAAAAAAAAAAATCAATAAACTAAATTTAAGACAGTGCAAATGGATTTAATTGTTTTTATATCTACAGATTTATCCCACTTTCTCTTAGTAAAGGATGAAGTGAAACTCTCCATTACTAAAAAATGTGTCTTTTAAGTGACTGGAGCTGCCCAGAAAACATTATATTCTATTACTTTTCAGGACTGTGTTTATTGCTGTGTTTTGCCTCAGTGGGATATTCTAACAATGGTATGGGTTGTGTGTCCTGCCTCCAAGTGAGCTACCTACTGTTGATTATTTCTAACATTCACTCTTTACCATCCCTCCTCTTAGCCTTTCAAAGAGATGTTTGAAAAACAACAACAACAAAAATACTAGTTGTCTTCAAATCTCCCTGTAAGAAATGAAAGCAGTCCTCAAATCTTGGTAGCAGAGGGACTCTACTGAGGAGGTATATAGTATTTCTCTGAATCATCAACTATGTTTTATCTCAGGATGTGTGTATGCAATGGTTACAGTGTGAGGGCTGAACATTCTGTGTGTGGCATCTCATGATTTGTTTTGTTAATTTTCCTTTCTGTCTTTCAACGTGTTTCTAGGTAGTCCATGAAGTTCCCATTTCCAAAGATTTTCATCTCCTAGAGCCACATTAGCCATTCAGTAGCAACAGCCTGGAGAGCCACAAGGAGAATAACTTTACATCATGAATTGATCTAGACTCCCCAATTACAGGCGCTAATAGCAGGGAGTGAATGAGTTGAAGGGATTAATTCTCCATGTGTTCTAGTTATCAAAAATGTGCAGTTGTTTCTTGGATAAAGTTTTGTCAAATAGATGCCAGTCTCCATTGCAGAAGAAAGTGGAAAAAGAAAAAAAAAAAAAAAGTAGCTTGGAAATTTCTCTACAATAAGTTTAGTGCCATATTTTAGTGATGAGTTCTTTCACGACACATCAAATCCTGTGTTCATTTTTGGGGCCCTCACTACAAGAAAGACGCTGAGGTGCTGGAACAAGTCTGGAGAAAGCCAACAGAGATGGGGAAGGGTCTGGAGCACAAGTCCTGTGAGGATCAGCTGAGAGAGTTGGAGGTGTTTAGCCTGGGAAAAGGAGACTCAGGGGTGACCTTGTCACTCGCTACACCTGCCTAAAAGGAGATTGTAGCCAGGTGAGGCTCAGTCTTTTCTCCCAGGTAACAATGGAAAGGAAAAAAGGAAGCTCCCCTAAGACACAAAAAGGGAAGGTTTAAATTAGATATTAGAAAAAACTTTTTTTCACAAAAAGATTTGTCAGGCAGAGACTTCTTGTAAGGAAGAGACTTCCCAAGGGACAGGTGGAGTCACCATCCCTGGGAGTGTTCATAAACCATGTGGATATGGCTCTTGAGGACATGGTGTCATGGTGAACATGGAGGTGGTTCTATGTTGACAGTTGGATTTGATGACTTCTAAGGCCTTTACCAGCCTTTATGATTCTGTAATTCTTCTACTTATGAAGCAAGCAACAGCTTTACCATCTCAGGAGACCAGATCATCACATCCTTTTCCCACAACACGAGCAGATAAAAGAGATAGATAACAAAAGCCTGCTTTGACATGGATAACAAATCTCAGCCTGCCAGTTATCTCAGTCAGTAGGTATTGCCTGTGTGTGATGTGCACAGCATGCAAGGGTTCTCATAAATAAATGAGGCATTCATGTTCCAATCCTACTCATCCCTCTGTTGACTTGTATTCATACATCTTCCGCAATCAACCTGCATAAAAAATTAAACTTACTGCTTCTTCTGCAAAGAACACATTAAATACATGAAGGAAGCTCTTCAGATCAAATTTGGTAATTAGCTAATTTCAAAACATGTCTTTATACTTTGGTGCTTTAGGAGAGGATTGGTATAACTGTAGACTAAGGGCACAGTAAGTACTTATGACTATCGTGATACACATTTTTTTGAGGAAACTTTTCCCTACACTTCCACTGATGCAGTGTGGGCTCTCCACCTCCCCACCTGCCAAATAAATCCTGCAGGATGTCACATGCAGAGTGTCTGTTTCCTGGCAGGCAATGCCCTGTGACCCTTGGCAGCAGGAGCCTCTTTCCCTTCTGTCTTACTGTGTTGCTTTGCGTCCTCTCCGGGTGAGGGTTGAGAATGTTGCTCCCTTGGAAGGTCTTGGACTAAAGCCCCAGGTAGGAAGGATGTGATGTGCAGCATCTTTTGTCAGAGATAAAATGCAATTAGCCTGGAGGATGTGTGAGTAGAGGAAACTTACAGGAAAATAGAATCACATGACTCTGATGAAGCTTTTAAAAGCACTTGTCTCAAAAATAGGATAAGGTGAGTTGGAGTGCAGGAAAGCTGGAATCCTTGGGCATAGCCTTTCAGTGTAGCCCAGGTCTCATAACCTATCAAAATATAACTTTAGCCTGTGGATTCTAACAGGCAGGGTGGTTGTGATGTCTTTTCTGTCTTTTCATGTGAAGTAATAGCAACTGCAGGTCTAAACTGCATTTATTTTGAAGATGTAGAACAAAAAGCTATGTTTATAGTAATACATATTTATATAGTGTACCATGTCTCCATAAAATTTGTATTTGGTTTTGGTATGAGTGATTTTCAGTATCACATCTGGATTTTTCATTTTCAAATATAGTATAAATTGTTTTCTCATTTATTGAAGTCAAACTCCTCTTACTTATATGGTCCTTCCATGAATGTTATATAACTAAATGAACGAATACATTCATTCTCTATCTTGAAAAAATCTATTTAGAAAAGTTTTGCCTTACCAGATTTGCATGTCATTGGTAGTTTTATGTATTTGGTTCAAGGGATTTCACCACTGAAACGGATACTATAGACAAGAGAGAGTACATTTGTATAAAAACATAATAAAAAGACAGGCAAAGAAATGAACGGAATAAATTCAAAATTATTTATGGCAGAGTGACTTTCCCAGAAGGTCAGCTTGCAAAATTCATTTCAAAATGGTTATTTTTAGCAATTTTGAAATTTCATTTGGAACAGTCAGCTTAGATGTAATGTTAAAATTGAAAGCAGTAGCCACAGCTTTGTAAACAGGAAAAGCATGGTGTAGTATCACATTATAACATTATTTGGGTTAATTATGCCAAAAACAGAACAGAATTTGGGCCATACAAATTGATAGCAATTAAAGCTATAAAAGTGATTTCAATTTTTTTTTTTTTTTAAATCCAGTAATATTTATTTTTGTTTACATCAGTGCAGGATCATTTTATTTCTGCTCTCCCTCTCCTAGTCCTTTGATGTGAAATTTAAGAGAAATTAAATTGATAAAAATACCTCCCAGAAATGGGTTCAAATGACATTTCAGGGATTTTCTGATACCAATACCATTCAGATAGCTATGTGCCACGTTTCCTTGAGCAGATGAGACGAACGAAATTTCTGCAAGATTATTTACAAGGCCTAAGTAGACCAGAGTTGTTCTCTGTGGACCCCCGTTTCCTCTGTATGTTTGAGCTATGATTAGTGCAAGGCTGGAGAGGAGCCATCCTCACTTGAGGAAGCCGAGGTGACCAGCCTCTGACCGCGGTGTGCTCTCTCCCCCAGCATTTCAAGGGCCGCTCTGGTTTGCTCCTAGCTTCCTCATCAGGATGTAATGATGCATCCAAGCCATGAGCCATTTCCTTTGATTGCACCTCCGCTGCTAGTGGTTGGCTAGATAAGGGATATTATATAGCCTCACAATCTCTTTGATGGACACAAATTATCAAAGGGACATCCTACCCTTCCTTGTGCGAGTGGGACTACGTGGGGCTGTGTACGTGCTACCAGTCAGGGGACACTGAACTGTCCAGGCAGTTCTGCTTCTGCCCAAGAAATGCCTAGTGGTGGTATAGCATGGGCACATGTCCCAAACTTGGGACCAGCAAGAATCCACAATGATTTTTTTTTATAATCACATGCTACTTGATCCCTTAGAATTTTGTCATATGCCACCTAGATAGCTTAGGCATTGCTTGTTTATTTAAAGCAGTTATAAAATTATCCTCACAAGTGATCACAGTTGCTCATTAAAAAAAAAATGGCACTGAAATTAAAGGAAGGTGACAAACAGGCACAGATACCACACTGTATGATAACATACATAGAAGATAAATTGTCTGCAAAATTTTCAGTTTAAAGTCCCTGGCTCCCAAGTTTATTTTTGCAGCATGCTTCCGTATCCATTGATCATATAGGGCTTACAGCCTCTGTTCAGTTCATGCAACAGGGATGCATGATGCCCACTTGAGAAGTATATGAGACAGCATCTAAGTCCAGGCAAGGGAGAAGGTGCTGAGAAAATGCTGGTTAGCAGAAAAGGCCATCTTCAAGACATCAGATCATTTTTGAGATCTGTGTATTTTGGCAAAGGAGTATTTAAGAAGGAAGCATAAAACAAAAGTTGTTATTTTGCTTGTGTTATTTTGTGGCTTCTTTCTTCAAGAAGATTCTTTTGTGTATTAGGGACAGTATTAAAAACCAAGGAAATGCTGACTGAGAAATGAGAAAGCTGGGAGTGGTTGGTACCACAGGTGCACTATAAGCAGAAGAAAATGAGAAGAGGAAATCTCATCTCAAGATTTACCATTTAAAAAAAAAAAAAAAAAAAAAAAAAAAAAAAAAGCCTTTTAGAGTAAAGTGAAAATTCTCATCTTCACATCTCCCTTCCCCTTCAAATGGGAGAGAACTGATATTTCATAAAGGCAGCCAGTACTGTATCCAGGTGGGGATCAGTGAAATCAAGAGAGAAAACAGCCTGCTGTGGCCAATTAATACAAAGAAGGAAAAAGGGGGGAAACTGAGGAGCAAATAAGAACTGTTATTTAAACAATCAAGAACGTAATTTATAATCCTGGAAAGAGCAAATGGAGGTAATCAACAACCAGGCTAAATCAAATAGCTATATCCCATTTAAATATTCTGGCCAGTCTGCCCTTGTTAAGTAGCAAGAGAAAGAAGTAGGAGATGGAAAGGTTTTTCCATTACCACCTAGAAAACAAAAACCATCAAACCCTGTACGTACTGCTGTTGAAGAACATAATAAATATACTTTTCATTTAACCATTCAATGTGTGCTGGATGTATCAACTGAATAATAACATTAAAGCAGAGAATAAAAATTAATGTATCCCTGCGCTTAAAAAAACCGTTAATGATAAACATTTAATGCTCAAACTAAAGTAGACAGGTGGTCAGACATTCAATCAATAAAACATTTTTTTGGTACTTTAAGACAAAAGCTGCTTCCATATATGATGCAAATTGTGTTCCGTAAAGGAGAAAGAGATGTGCTTTTTTCCTATATTAAATGCAAACTTCAGTAAATAGTAAGACACACAGTGTTTATTAGCATATTACAAGATTAATATCACAATCACATACTCATCTCTATTACTAAATGGACATATTATTGAATCTCAAGATTCTTAATACTCTGAAAACTCATTTCTGCCATTTTGTGCTCACATTTTATTCATTGTTTTTTCTCCTAGGGCAGTACACTTTGTTTCTGGAGTTTATAGCATTCACAAAAAGAGCACGTCTTACTGCATTGTGGCAATATTAAAATGGAGCAGGCTGCAGTTAGATGACAATTATTTTGACATAAAGATTTAGTGACAGCTTAGCTTACTTTGATTTCAGTCATCTGAATTTTTTCTATCTCTGAAAATTCTCCCATAATTAATATAGAAGTCTTAATGACAAAATTTATGGGAAGATCTGGCACACTATTTACACATGTAAGGAAGCTTGTGAAAGTTACAGTTGAGAGTCCTCTTTCTTTTCAAATAGAAGTTATTCAGAAGGGGATTCATTTCACATGGTAAAAACAGCAAGATTCTGAAAATTTGTGTCCTAACCCCATGAAGCCCTGGGACACGTACTTAACATTAATTTCTGGGATCACATTAGAGCCAATGGGACCATTGAATTTGCAAATAGAAGTCTGCTCAGGTGACCTACTGCATTAGAGTCAATATTTTCTGCAGAGAAGCCACAGATGCTCATCCCTGGAAGTGCTCAAGGCCAGGCTGGATCAGGCTTTGAGCAGCCTGGTCAGGTGGAAGGTGCTCCTGTCCATGGCAGGGATTTGGAACTAGAGGATCTTTAAGATCTCCTCCAATCTAATTCTATGATTCTATGATCCTATGGTTTTCTGCCTCTTACAAAATAGAGATCTGGATTTAACAGGAAATTCAAATAAAAGAAAAAAAATCCATCCTAATGCAACTATGCCTTTCACACAATTTCACTTTTTAGTACCAGGGATTAAAAAAGGTAAGGTATTAAACATTTTAAGCTACATATGACTGCACAAAATCCTGAAATATTGCTATCTTAAAAACTTAAGGTGTACACAAACTGGGTCCAGAAATCCCACGCTGCCCAATCCCAGCCTTCAGGAGACTGCAAAGATATGTGCCCTCTAAGTGCATCGGGCTTTGACACTGCATTATTCATAGAGCAAGAGTGCTTTGAGTTGCTTTGTAGACCTCTAGGTGGTAAGTTAAGGCTCTTTGGGGATATGGCATAGCTGAAACTGAGATATATGACATACCCTTTCAGTGCTCTGGTCCCCATTTCTGCATGTACTCTGAGAAGATATCCTGTGGGCTGGACAGAGATGAATACTAATCAGGTGTAATGATTAAGGTGGCATATATCTAATTTTTTTTCCTCCGCTGAAAATTTGAGCAGGCTGATGTTGAACTGCTATGAATTAAATATTGTTGTGGTTGTTACTTAGTACGTGCATTTCCTCATATTCCAGTTTGTTACAGAAACAATGGGAAAAGACATGAGGAGATACTTCCTGTACCCTAAATTTAACTTCCATATGTTTCCTTTTTTTCCTATATTTCAAAATCCCTCTTTTTGCTTATACTGTTCCTGAAGTGAAGTTTGATTTTATGCATTGTTGACAACATCCAAATTTGAAAGAAATACGATCTGACTTTTTCTGCCAATTCCAAACCTAATTTTATTTTGAGAAAAGTACTGGGTGAATTTCAGCTTATATAGAATTTTCATTCAGTTCAAGGACCATTATTACATGTATTTTGGCCACGTCAACTCATTTTCCTTGTGTCTTCTTTTCTGTAAAGGTCCAGATAATGTGAGTGTCTTCTCTGGTTAGTCAAGGAAAATAAAAAATATTGAGAATACTATAAGGGTTTGGGCACTATCCATTCTCTGTTGGACAGCTGGAGGTTTATGTTAAATAACAGAAAAGGGGTTTTCACTCAGGAGGGGGTTGAGCATTGTATCAGGTTCCCCAGGGAAGTGGCCCTGGTACCAAGCCTGACAGAGCTCAAGAAGCCTTTGGACAATGCTCTCAGGCACATGATGAGATTCTTGGGGTGTCCTGCACAAGGCCAGCTGTTGGACTCAACGATCCTTACTGGTTTCTTCCAGCTCAGCATATTCTAGTATTCTATGACTAACCCTCAGTGTATCCTGGCAAAGCAATGCCTCTTTCACTGGCAAAGCAATTGGATAATTCATGCACAATAAATATTTACTTGCTTGTTCATGGGGTTTGATTGATATCTAGGAGACTGGTCAGGTCTGTTGCGATAAATCAAGGGTCAGTCTGCATGAGCTGTTGTTTAACATCCCACCTGATTAAATTCTTAGGCATATAATATGTTCCACTCCAAGCAGTTTGAAGGGCAGCAGACTTGTTTAGGAGTGAAAGACTCGAGTTCACATGGCACATGTCTGTTAATCTGCTGGCTATTCAGCAGTAAGCCACTCTTAGATTCTCCCTGGACATAAACCATTGTACACAAACATCCATCCCAGCAGGATGCTCAGCCTCCACCTGGAAAATCCAAAGGTATCTTCTTTTTAGCCAAATAATGTTTCCATATTTCCATATAACATAGCAGTTCCAGGAGACAAGATCCATAGAAGACCTTGTTGATCTCTGTAGGATATATGTTTGAATCTTCCATGTGTCACATGGATGTACTAATCTGTGGGCTGTTGATTATTTACAGAGAGAGTTTCTTTCCATTTTCCAATCAGGAAAAGAGTGTCTGACTTGGGAAAAAAACCACCCAGCATTAACAACCTGGATATGGCAGTTATACAGTTATTGGGGGGGGGGGGGGGGGGGGGGGTTTGTTGTTGTCTTGTTTTGGTTGGGGTTTTTTGTTGTTGGGGTTTTTTTGTTTTGTTTTGTTGTTGTTGATTGGTTGCTTGCTTTTTTTGTTGTTGTTTCTTTTGGGGGGATTTGTTTGTTTGTTTGTGCATTTGTTTGTTTTTGTCTCTATCTACTTCTCTGTAAATCAGTATAGTACACCATGGCCACAGCATTCAGGGTCACAGACCACATCTCCAATTCCAGCTGGAGAACACAGGGCTATGGACAAATATTTTTAATATTCATTGAAATACTCCTGTGAGCTGATTAATTTTATATATTCAGTCAGGTTTTCTGAAAAGCTCAAGGAAGATCTTCCCGGCATCACAGAGGAAGCCAATGACAAAGAGAGGGGTAAAATTACCTCACGTCCCACACCAGGCTTGAAGTTCAGTCTCTGGCTTATTTTCCCTTGCCAGAAATACAGATGCATTTTGGCAATGTAAATTTTAGCTTTACTGTGTAGACAGGGAACTTATAGGCAACTAATAGTTCAGCACAAGTACCTGACAGGAACTCAAAACTGGCTGTTTTGATTTGCAGCAGCAGTGGGACCTGTATAATTTTCAACCATCACTAACACTGGTAGGTGTTCCCCCCCCCAAATCTGAAAACAAATAAACCAGGAAAATACTCTTCACAGATTCCTCAGGTCTCCACTACAGCTGACAACCTGTGTAGTTTCCTGAATTCTGGCTCAGGTTGGGTGTAAAGACAAGGAAAGTGTGTGTGAAGTGGATGTTTAGCTCAAAACTTGTGTAACTGCTCTACAAATACCACCTATTTTCTCCCTTGGGATCAAGACCAGATGGACAGTGGCCTCTAGTGAGCAGAGGGAATCCTTTATGTAGCTAATCAACTCTTGAACTTTTGCTCCCTGAGGAAAAAAAAAAAATTTAGAGAGAAGGAAATGCCTGGTTAGGCCTCATTAAACTGTTGCTACCAGGCATTGTAAGATCATGGATAATGAGGACCTTACTTTTCAAGGAGCTGAGTGTTTAATTCTTTCTGCCTTTTTGGCCCAAAGATTGGTGCAAATATCACCTATCTGGAGTTTTTCTAGTGGCTATGACAAAAGCGTGCATCTGATTTTACCTTCTGACTGGTTTATGACCCTTTTCCTACCCATATTCTTGTCAATAGAATCATCTTTCTTGTCTGTTTTTTGTCCAAACTGTTGGCCTGGGCTCTTTCTTTCCAGTATATAGCTCACATGGATGTGAAAAGATCTGGCAACTACTACAATACACTGTGTTTTCTTATCCAAGGTTGGATTTATCTCTGTAATTATTATTTTTAACCTCAAGCTACCAGTTCTTCCTTCTGAATCACCTGAAAGGTAGAGATTTCTTCTCTGGTTTTTGTGTCCTTTATCTAGCAATACTTTTCAGTCCTCAAAAATATGTGTGTTTCTCTCCTTTACTCCTTGAATAAAAAAGAGCTACAAACAAGTACTGAGATAGGCATTCAAAGACAAGATTAAATAAATCTTTCTAAGGCAAATGGTAGAATATGTTGACATGAACTCTTCAAAACCTATAAGTATTTACCATCAGAAGAACAAAACACTTTAGCAGGAAAACATTTATTGGCATCTAGCGGTGGTAGACACATTAAGGTTTAATGTCTATTTTCAAACGTGGGTTCTCAATAAATAAAATAACACCTGGAATCCACCATCCTTAAAATTAGCACTGGATGCCTTTGTAAATGTTATGGCTTGACCCAGAGTTTAGTTGAAGAGGGACCTAGAGTGCCTTCTCTCTGTATCATCATTTATCAATAGTGGTTATCCTCACATTAGTATCTCTAGTCTTGTTTCCTTTGGATAATTCAGAATGTGAACAATGCATTTCTCTGTTTTCAGTCTGTCTTGATAACCAAACTTTGGTAATCTCTGTACTACCACTTATGGGCTATTAAATACACCCTTGTTTTCCAGAGTTATTTCAGAGGTATTTAAGTTTGCCAATATCTGTCTTGGTTTTGAAAAGACAGGTGTCTGCTATGGAGAGGCAGGCCCCTCCAGGAAAGGAGGAATTCAAATCCTTCCCTCCATGTTATTATAATTTGGAAGATTAAAAATAAAACTTTTCAGTCAGAGCTATGGGGAAAAGGAATAACAGTCCTTTACTAGTAAATATAACAGGACAGACAAAAAACCAACAGCAATTATAACAATGGTAGAACAGAACCAAGAACCCCGAGGGCACACGGTGGAAGCTCCGGCGCTGATGGCTGGAAGCCGGGCGCGGTGGACTGTCCTCCGCAGGCAGGGGGTGTCCTCGGCAGGCAGAGGTGGCAGTGCCGGAGAAGCCGCAGCGGCGGGACCCGGGCTCACCCAAAATCCAGCAGGGCAGCGAAGAAACTCCGAATTCCTGGGCGCTCCAACAAATGGTAGAATTCCCAGGACCAGACTCCTTCGTTAACCGTGGACTTCAGCAGCCAGCAGTCTCTGATCCCTGCTCCCCGGAAGACGAGAGCCGAGAGCCGTGTGACCCCCCACCCTCAGCTCTCTCTCCAGGAGCTTTTCTCCCTCCCCCAAACTAAGTGATCAGCTTCTTTTTGTCCAGGTTAAGCACTCAGTATTTAGTCTCCTAGCAACTTGGTGGGGGGGAAATTCTACAGGAAACTTAACCCTCAACAATATCCTATTCAAAAAACAGTTATCTACTATCTGCTGCTGTAAAATAGGAAATACGGTACTGTGGGGAGTTGACCCTGCTTGGAATTCTCTCTCTCCTCTTCGTTCCTCTGAGTTTTTATTTCTGACCAGACACAGTATGTTATATTCCTTTGGTCAGTTTGGATAAGCTGTCCCAGCTGTGTCCTTTCCCAAGATCTTGCCCACCCCCAGCCTACTGGTGAGGGGGAAATGCTGGAGCAGCAGCACTGATGCTGTGCCAGTGCTGCTCAGCACCTGCCAAAACATGGGTGTGTTACCAGCACCCTTCTGGCCACCAAAAACAAAGCACAGCACTGGGGGCCTGCTGTGGGGGAAATGAACTCCATCTTATCCAGACCCAATACAAGTTTTTGGAGATATACCATTTCTAGTCTCACTATCTGCACTCTGGATTTCTTAATGTTGACATGTAATCCTGAAAATAAACATCTTCTCTTGAGAAGTCCAGATATTTGATCATTTGACAGAGGGATGGAAAGAATTTGATGGGAAAATGTCTAGAAGGAATGATTCATCAGGAAAGACTGAAGTACTAAATGACAGTTTAAAGGGAAGAGGATGAGCCCTTTTGTACTTCAAGAAAAATGTGTAAGCAGGAAGCTACTGCAATAGGTACAGATTTAAATAAAAATGAAAGGGCTTCTTAGTCACCATGTCCATTTTCTTATTTTAATAAACCGAGATCAGTAGCTTGAATGGCTTTGCTGAAGATCAGAGAAACAGTGCCTATACCAAATTCTAGCATGTGTCTCTGTGGTTATAGCACATCTATTCCTGTTAGGCTCTGCTGCTCCATATTTTGGTCATATTCCCATTTAAGACCACAGCTAAATACAGCGCATTGAAGCAAACCGCAGTAATGTTAATTATAGACTCCAGTACTGCAACATTTATTTCTAAAAACAACAAAGATGTCAGCACGATAATTTTCTATTATGTCAACTGCAAGTCTAATCAGAATTAGTCTGTTTTCTTTCAACTTCTCTCTCTTTTCCTCCCCCTCCTCCTCCCCATCCACAGTGATTCACTTCTGATCATCACGCAACAGAAAGAAAACTGCAGAATTTCCTTGAAGAGAATTTTTATTTTCTTGATGTGTCTCTGTTTTACTAAAATACAGTGCTCTCAGGATCCAGCACTAATAGGTCATCATAATTAAGCAATAGCTAAATTCACTCACAGAACATTTATATGATTATATGACCCCAATAGTCTTTTCAAAAATCTCTTGAAAATACTAACTTAGGACTATCGTAGTCATACATATTATATTATGATTCAAGAAGCATGCAGCAAAAACTAGCTCTTCAATCTGACAAATTTCAGGACAAACAAGCTGTAAAATCAAAGTGAACAAGGTACAAAGACAGACAGAAGAACTCGTACAAATTTTAGAAAATTATTACACAAATCTAAAAACAAAGAGCAAACCAAGAATGGGACCAGTGTAAAAGAAGGCAGAACCAGGTTCTTTTGAGTGGCATCCAGTGATGGGACAAGAGACAATGAGCATGAACTGAGGTACAGGACATTTCCTCTGAACACCAGGAAACACTTTTTACTTTGAGGGTGACCAAGAACAAGATGTCCAGGGAAGTTGTGGAGTCTCTGTCCTTGGAGACATTCAAAAGCCATCTGGATATGGTCCTGGGCAATCTGCTCTAGGCAGTCTTCCTCAAGCAAGGGGCTGTACAAGGTGACCTCCAAAGGCTTCCTCCAGGCTCTGCTTCTTCCAGGCTCTTCTCTGTGATTCTCAGACATGGATATAAAGACGCTACAACAGATTGAACAGCTTGCAAGTAATTGCAAGATTTCTGATGTTCAATTTTTAGTTTATGTTCACTCTCCCAGGTTTATGAGTAAAATGTTAGAAAATGTTATTTACTTTGGAATAATTTTGATACTTAGTATTGACATGAAGAGCAGCGCTTAATTGCCTATACTTAAAAGTAGTACCATTAATTTGTGACACAGAATAGGTTATATGTGACAATAATGCTAATATTTGCTGGTGCTGTGTTTGTTTTGTTCCACTACAACATTAAAATTTTCAATTCCTGTTTTTATTCATTTTAGTCTAATTTTTTTCTCACCTTCCCCCCCCCCCCAAAAAATTTTCTGATCAATATGGAGAATATTAATGCGAACATTCTGTGTAAAGAAAGTTTCTTTTGGCTCCAGCACTCCTGGAATGTCAGTGAGCAATTGGTCATACAGGCATATTATTTTGCCACTGGAGAAGTAACTTTCTTGCAAGTTGTCTCTTTTTCACTTTTTTACCCTTTTCATTCCTAGAGTTCTCTAAGCCTATCAATCTGCACACCCTCCTGCACTTATTTTTAAACTAAATCTCTGCTTAATTTTTGTCCTGCCATTTCAGCAGTAGGAGAAGGAAATGCACAAAACAAAATTCCATTTCTTGCTGATATTATCTCCTAACTGATCTTTCTTTGACTGTGCTTTTTCCTAAAATTCATTATGACTTTCCTCTACCTTGAAAGTCTCTTTTCTCAGCTTCTCTCTGTTTTGAAGTGTTTTCTCTCCTCAGTTTCTCTTTTTCTTCTCCTTATTCTGAGGATTTGTACAATATGAACTGCACTGAAAACTGATTTGCCAAAGGATAAAAGGAATAACATTATTGGACTGCTCTTTTCTGTTACCATTTATGGCCCTACTATCCCTTGAGTCCACAGGAGACAGCTCAAGAATGAGATGTTTCGCAATTTCTACACTGAAAGTTTTGGGGAGCCACAGTCATGATAATGCAGATATTAGGGTAATGGTTTTTGCTGATTGTTTTACGTTTAGAGCAATGAATTTTAAGGGGAACATTTCAGCAAAACAAGGTTTTTAAGGTGGCTTTGGTGGAAATAAAATCAGTGTTTAGCTTTAAAAAATGAAGGAAATGAGCAAATGGTACCAAAGTTCAGGTGTAAGGTGGTAGTAACTATTCACCCCCTAGCTTCTACAATTGTTCTTTTTCAACTTTTCCAACTTAGACTTTGCCATTGCCAAGTCAGAATTTTATTTTCTGGAAATATTCTATTTTTGCAGTCTCTAATTGCAGTCCTTCTAGTTCTTTTACTAAGTATGAATTAAGACAGCTCCAGTCCTACCATGAATTTATTAATCAGGTTTACAACCCACACAGAAAAAATGTAGCCTTCATTTGATTTGTGTCGTAATCTATAGTGTCTTTATTCAGTACTTTTTTATTCCCTTCTCTATTGCTTGTGCTTCTGGTGTCTCTACCCAGTAAAGCATTTATAACTGCATAGTTATGTTTTATCTGCCTTTTTAATTCCACTGGTAGCTCAAGCAGAACTCCACACCTTTGGTTTCATTAGCAAACATTACAAGCTTCTACACACAACTGTTATCTGTGATCCTGAGTCAAATTTTGTTTTAAAAGAATTCTGAAGCTCCACAGTCTCAGTTTTTCTAATTTGCCACACGTGATCCCTCTGTATCCTGTAGATCACCTCAGAAGTTTTTGACTAAAATAGCATTGCTGAATTTCTAAGATTTCAAATATAGAAATAAAACATAACTTTTTTTTTCATTTAGGAAAAAAAGTATGTTAATCTCTCCATCTTTATTAAGTTTGTCCCTTTTTTGAGATTTCTGATTTATTTTAGGCAGTGTGATATTTCACATCTTGTTTCTTCTTTCTCTTTTTGTCAAATACCAAGACTTTTTCTTCTTGAACTAAGAGTTCTTCAAGATTCTGAACATCTCAAAATACAGAGTACTCTGAACATCATCAAATGCCCAAATCATATTGCTAATTAGAATTTCATTTACTAGGGACAAAAGTGACTGGGTTTTGGTTTTTTGTTGGTTTGGGGTTTTGGTTTTGCGTGGGTTTTTTTTGGTGTTTTTTCTCCATGAAAGAAGAAGGAGAATGCACTCCATGATGTCTTGGCAGGGGAAGCTGAAGTGCGTACCTTCCTTTCAAGGAAAAGGTTGCAGAATGAAAGCTGTTTCGTGCAGAGTAAAACCAGCATTTAAAAAAAAAAATCCTGGTGGTGATGTAACCCATACCTTCCTCATGTATGACTTCTGCAATTTACTGCACTTCAAAGTGTAAGTTCTGCACCCTTAGTTATACCACCTGGCAACTGGACCAGGATCAAATCTCCTTCCCCACTGTATCATTCCAAAAGGGTGGAATACAAATACTGTAAAAGCTCAAAGCTCTCAGACTTCTGAGAGTAAAACAAAGCCCCTCAGCGATGGATGAGACTTTGATAGCTGGAGGAGTTGGGGCAAGGAGACGGACCTTAGAATGATTTTGGTGCATTTCAGTTTTGTGCTTCCCTTTATGATTTGCAGAGCATCAGATTTCTTGAAAAATTTGTAGCTTTCAATTTTCATGTAACTTAAACTGTAGGTTTTCGTGCTTAAGGAACATCAGCTCTCAAAATACACGCTGCTGCCTGCATTGCAAGCTGCAGCTCTTAAAGAACAAGCAAGTAACCAGCAGACACGTCATGAATCACATGGCCTAAAAATCAAAGTGAGCCTGCCCAATATCATTAACAATGATATAAATTATATCTAAAACTGTCAAAAGGGAACTTCTTCATTATCCAATGCTCAAAAACTATTTCCCAGCAGTGTCATGTTTCACTTTGCTTACATGTTTCACATACTATCTATATTAATTTAATTAAATGGATTTCTAGTAGTAGTGTACTACTGTCATAGACATACTGTTAAGAGACACTCAGAATATTTTCAGCTATGTTTCATTGAAAGGTGTCATTACATTCAAGCCTTTTTTTTTTTTCCTTACTCATGCTGATTGACAAGGTTTTGATGAAATGTCTTCTGAAAATTATTTTCTGGATGCTTCAGGAAAGAGAGTATATTTTCAAATTTTAAAAGCTATGAAAAAGGGTAATGTTTTCAACAGTCTCTGATCTGCAGCATGAGTTTCAAGGGCAGTCCTGCTTAAAGAATAGAAAAAGTATTGTTTTTTCTTGGAAACTCTGCATGTAAAATTTCAAATGTGCTGTTTTTCCTAACTACTAGAGGCATTATGAGAGTTTAACATGACTGTAGAAAAGTGCATGTTTTCTACATGACTGTAGAAAAGTGCAAAACTCCTGGTCTGAGAGGAGAATCAAGTTTTTTATATACCCTAAATTTGACTTGAAGTTTTTTAATCCATTTGAGGTTCTGGAAAGTTGAAAAGTAGAGGAACCAGTTTAATTTCTACCTTAATTTTTAAATAGAAATATTAAAAATTGAAATTAGATTAACAAAGAAAATGTATTGCTTTGCACTGTTTCTCTTCCTCCTGAACTTCAGTTTTGCTGGTCTTAAATGACCTGTTAAATAGTACATGACTGAAGAGCCATAAAATATCAGCAATTAATCTGATCACATACATTAGTCAAAAATTGCAGCAGATTTTTCTAGAACATGCTTGGTGATCAAGGAGAAACAATTTCCTCAAAAAAATCCTGGACAGGAAATCAGACTATTCAATGGAGTCTCACAGCTATAAAATCTGACATTTATTTTAAAGGAAACTCTAAACAGAGTGTTAAGACATATAAGTAGGGCTTTACAGATTTCTTTCTGAACATAAGGCTTTGGAAAGCTGTCAAACGTTTGAAAACATGGGAATAAATATACTCCTTCTTCATTATTTTTAGGCACTTCTCAGATTCTTAAGTAATAGAAGATAACATGTCACAGAATGTGCTCAAACTGTGCCAAGTACCAAATCAAGCAATGGCAGAGCAAGTTCCTGCATAGTATTTGGGCCAGTCATTTCAAATCTTTTCAACATTATTTGACAGAATGTAGATTATTAGAACAAACTCTCAAACACTTTATTAATTCCTTGAATCTCTACAATGTGAGAAATTCTTCACATAACTTTCACACCCAGTCACACTGCCTTATTTTTTTCTGTAAGAAAAGGTTGCAATGCAATCAACACTAGGTGCCTGATTAAAAATGCTTATGGATATTCACCGCAGATAAAATAATCCAGTAATATATGCTTTCCATAAATACACTACTGAGTCAGTTTACTGCCAGAAATATTTGCAAAAGCTAGTGGTTTAAGTGAAATATTTAAGTGACCATTTTCAAGAGAATATTGATTTTAAAATTACTTAGAATTGGGGTTTTAGCATATATTCTCTTCTAATCCATTCAGTGAATAGAAAATAAACTCCTGATTTCCAAGAAAGCTTCAGGTTTTCAGAATTAATTACTTGTATTAAAAATTGCTTGTGAAATCTTACAGAAATTATTTGAATAAAAAAATTAAATTTTGATATAAATACAAAAGTCTCTAAGCCAGCTCACACATTCAGCGACTGGCAGCATGTATAATCCTAAATTTCCAAAACAATGTCATAAATTCCCAAATAATCTCTTCTGGTTATTGAATCAAGTTACATTTAATGGGATTAAAATTAAAATCTATTTTGTTAACTGGCTGGTCTACCTGTCTCTTGATCTGTCATTGAGAGAAACAAGGATCAGCTGCTGTTGTTGTGTAGGAACAGAGAACATGGTCTGGAAAACCAAATAGAAATGGGGTGAAATAGAGGCTTATTATTGTCTCCCCCAAAGAGACAGGAGTATAACAATACATTAATTCTAGTTTTTCACACTTTCTCCTCCTTTGTTCAATATTTCCTCATGCCCTGAGAGGAGAGTGGGCTGTGGCACTGAAACACTGTGAGGATGCTTCTGTGTGTCAGAAAAGCCTTCCAGAAGCTGTTCTGTTACCCTGCAGATCTTCTTCTCCCCCATGGTGCAAGCATGCCAGGAGCGGTTTTATCCTGTTTCCATGCAGGGATAGGCAACATTTTATAGATGTATTATACCCTCAGAGTCATGGAAATGCAGATAAACAGGTCAATATTTAGTCCAGTCTCCTCTGCTTATCAAGCACACAACTTCCCCAAAGAGTGGTGCTATCTGCTGCACATGCACACAAAATTATTCAGTCACAGCTGACTAAAGCTGAGAAGGGGAACGATTAGTACAGTAAAAATCAGATTCTACCTATGTTCACCATTAGTAAATTTATTTTGGGGATAGTAGTGTACAAGGAAGGTGATTTACAATTTGGATTATTAATCAAAAGCAGATTTGTAGTTTTTCTTTGTCCTTGCACTGTCACAGTATTGAGGGCTGCTGTACAAATAAATTCTATATCAGATATTTAATTTTATAAAAGTTAAAAATTAATCTAGAAGGGCAGCTGTTCTCTGTGTTTTAAAGGAAAGGCTGATGGAAAATCATTGAATCACCATGGGATGTTGATAAAAGTAGTCACTGATGATTGAACTATGAAATCAAGAACACTATTGTATAGTCGTTACATAATTTATGTAGTTAAAATTACAAAATGTTGCTGATACTCCCAAGCAAATCAAACTAATTCTATTATTCATTAATAGCAAGCATATTTTAGCTTTCTTTCAAAAGCCTTAATGAAAGGTTGTGCTGTTTTTGAAATTTCATTAAATTTATCATGTTTTATTTAGCGTAAGTGAAATTCTGGACACCAGTATTTACACTTCAAATGAAGTGAGCTTCTAGTTCAGATTTTTTGTTTGAACTCAACTTTATATTTTTGAGCAGCTGTTGAAATGCTGGAGGCTGACTTGAAGCTGCCTTACTTTCCTGTGTTTGTCTCTGTCCTCTTAACAGAGTATTTTCTTCTACTTGCCAAAATCACCTACAAACAATGTGAGTGTTTCTTCCCTTTTCTTTCTCCTTTGCTTGCTAGTCATTGTACTTGTGGAATTTAGCTGCTTCAGCTCCCATTGCAGCTTCATTTTTCCTCCTTGCAATGACAAAGAAAACTGAAATGTGATTTTAACTATTAAAAAAAATTATAACTGCACACCTACTTTTTTTCTGGCCATTTAAACCAGTCCATTAAATAAATTGGAAGGAAAAAATCTAGTAATTGTGAGCTATTATATCTCTTGTACAATTTCTGAGAAATCATATCCTTTTGGTAGTAATTGTCTTTTGCACAGAAAAGTGAGTGAAGAGAAAATGTCCAAGCTTCAACCTTGAATTGTGTTGAGCTGTATATTCTTCACTCCCTTTTTCTCTCACATACCTAATTTTCATGCTGATTACGAGGGCCTCTACTCCAACTGTTTTGATTATGGGCAGTTGAGTAACTCAGAACTGTGAAGTCAAGGTCTGTAGCTCCTCCAAATCCCTGATAAAAATAGATGGTCTGAAGGAGGAGTAGCAGGGAATTCATGTTATGGATTAGAAAAACCAAATCCCTTCATCCTTGCATTCCCTCATGGAAATTCATGGCCTGTAATTACATCCTGCTCCTACCTAGTTTCCATTACTCATTTATTTCTAGTCTGCTCAGAATCCTTTTCTAATGAAGACTGGAGTTCTTTGCATGGTAACAAATTAAGAGACAAAGCAAAGAGACATTTCCTAGGTAAAACTGAACAAAAATGTAATTGGTTAAAACAAAACCCTAGAAAAAGAAAAAATTAAATCTCAGTAAAATAAAAACCTGTGGCATAGTCCAAGTGTTTATCTATTTTCTGACACTGATGAAAAACACAATGTTTGGGATTAGTCTGGGAAGAAACAGTCATAAGGAACTCAAAAAAGAATAAATTGTGGAGCTAAAATTCTTTCATGATTCTCTAATTCTCCCTAGAAATCAAATAGTGTCTCTGAAACTTCTTTTGACTTTTTGAAACAGTAATTAAATGTAGTAGAGTTATTCATTGTTGTGCATATGGTTTTAGGTAGTAAAGCAAGCAAAAAATCCAATAAATGAGGTACTTCTAATGAAAAATGTTAATTTAATTTTTCAGTAAGAACTGTGAGAAAGAGATACCAAAAGGATGAACACTAGGAAAATTAATCCTTGTGGTAGATAGCCAACCCTGCTGCTTTAGGGAAGCTTTTATCTTACTTGTACCCTGTCATATCCTGTGAATCCTCCATGCTGCTCCTTTTAGCTTTTCCTGAAGATAAATTGACAGAAGCTATGTGATGGATATATATAATACCTTGTATAGCTTCATTTACATTTAACATACTTCACAGAAAAAGGCAACCTTACTTACAGGAAATACCCTGCTTTGTTCTGTGTCAGAGACAATTAAGTAAAATGAAGCAAAGAAGAAAATGCAACTAGGTTGAATTTATATCAGTCACACAGAGTAGAGGTGAACACCTTATCAGCTGGATCAGTCTTCTATCTTGCTATGGTCTATTGAGTTGATTCAATTATTATCAAGTTCATTTTGCTTCCAAGAGAATACACATGCTTAGGGACGGAGGAAAAAAAAAAAAAAAAAAAAAAAATTCTGTTAACAAGGACAGAAAGCTAACCTATTATATTTATCCAGCCACTTTTGTGTCTGTTTTGAAATTCAGTTGACTATGGATAAGAAAAGTTGTTGAAATAGAGATATCCTACAGGCCAGAATCCTGACTGTCAATATGTACAGGTACTGGGACCTGCATTCAAGTTTCTAAGTCAGACACATTCCTGATCTAGTGCATACAATTTCCAAATATCAGGTACTGACTAAAATAGGAAAATAGCATTTTTCAAAATTTCATTGCTCAGATTACCTGAGGAGAGTATAGAGAACAGGTAATCATGGAGGAAAAAAACATATAGACCAAAGGTGTTGGAAGAATTTCAGTGATGAAGAGAAAATAAATCCCAATGAATATGAAATATTTAAAATTGAAGAAACTCTTGAGGGTTTTTTTTGGTTTTTTTCTTTAGAAAGAGCCTGAATTTTATTCTTCTATTTTAAAATATGTCATCCAGACTCTCACTAGACTTCCGCTTCCTTTCATTGAATAGTTTTTGGTTTGTAAATGTCATACCAGATTCATATTCCATAGTCCACAACAGCCATTAGATTAAAGTGTTTATAGGACAAATTTATGGTGAATTATTAAAAAGTATTTTCCTAGAAATGGAGAGAAGATGAAGTACAGCAATAAGCGATGGCAAGTTGCAAACTCTGAAGACCCCTGTATTCCTTCCAGGATGCTGTACACCAGTTTAGTGTTTTGCATGGTTTCAAGTATTCAAGGGCTATGGAAGGATGAAGGGAAATGGCATTAAAGAAAAACTGTCCTTGTTGTTTTACTGTCTTTAAGTTGGAAGCACTCTGCCCTGTTCAGTCACTGCATGATCTAATATCAAGTCCCTCTCCATCTTTCTTGTAGGCTCCCTTCAGGTACTCAAAGGCCTCAATTAGGTGTCTCTGAAAACTCTTTTCCAGCTGAACAACCCAAATTTCTCAGCCTTTCCTCACAGGAAAGGTGTTCCACCCCTCTAATAATTTGAGTGGTGTAGGGGAGTGTTTGGGCACCAATTGTAGGAGAGTGTTGGGACAGCAAGGAGAGATCTCTGGAGTCCAGGGCAGTTCTTGAAACATGTGGTTTATTGCATAGTTCATTGGTGCAAGAGCTTTGCTTAAGCTGCCAGCCACAGCTAAAAGCATGCCCGAATAAAGGGCCCTAAGTTCTTGTAACAATACATTATAGCCCCTTCTGTGTTGAGTATTCTAGTTTACACTAACCAACCAGTGCAAGATTCAAATGCTATAGAATTTACATACAGCCTATAAAAACTACTACATTAGCATACTGTGCCACATTCCAAACCCTAAAAGCCAGTTTCTAGACTCGTTTTCCCTGTCACCTTGGCAGGGCCCCTCCCCCTCGGACCCTTGGCATCCTTTTGTCTGTTAGGGATACTGCTCAATCAACAGGGATCTTGTCTTCAGCTAACTCACTGTCTTCCAGCTTGGCATCCTACATCTCAAAGCTCACTTTCAGTTCTATTTCACTTGTAGGTTTCATACCCTTAAAATCTTTTGCCAAGCAATCATATTTGTAAGGCTTTCCTGTTTCATCCTCTCCAACATCCTCTCCAACTGGTGGCCTCCTCTGGATGTGTTCCAACAGGTCCATGTCTTTCTGGTGCTAGGACCCCAGAGCTGATGCACCTCTGCAGGTGGGGTCTCATGAGAGCAGAGGGGCAGAATCCCCTCCCTGGCCCTGCTGCCCACACTGCTCTGGATGCAGCCCAGGACACATTTGGCTCCCTGGTCTGTGAGTGCCCATGGTTGGGTTATGGTGGGTTTTTCATCCCCCAGCATCCCCAAGTCCTTCTCAGCAGGGCCACTCTTTATCTGTTTATTTCCCAGCCTGGTTTAATACCAGGGATTGCCCAGACCTAAGCGGAGCACTTTGTACTTGGTCTTGTTAAAGCTCATAAAATTCCATGGGCCGTTCCTCTTCTCCAGCTTGTCCAGGTCCCGCTGGATGCCATCCCATCCTTTTGGTGTGTCAACAGCACCCCTCAGCTTGGGCTCATCCGCAAATCTGCTGAGGGTGCACTAGACTCCTTGGTCTATGTCACTGATGAATATGATAAATAACTCTGGTCCCAGTTCAGAGCCCTGAGGGCACCACATGTCACTGATGTCCATTGGGACTCTGAGTCCTTGATCACAACCCTCTGGATGAGACCATCCAACCAATTTCTCATCCATATACCAGTCCACCCATCAAATCCCTCTTTTCCTAATTTAGAAAGTCAGAGGTTGTGAAGGACAATATCAAATGTTTTACAGACTTCCAAGACATCCACAGCCCTTCTCTTATCCACTGATGCTGTCACTCCATTATAGAAGGTCACTGAGTAGTCAGGCAAGACTTACCCTTGGTGAAGCTGTGCTGGCTCTTCCAAATCACCTCCCTGTCCTCCACATGCCTTAGCACAGATTCTGGGAGGGTTTGTTCAGTGATCTTCCCAGGGACAGACATGAGGTTGACTGATTGATGGTTCACTACCCTTTTAAAACGTGGGCACAATATTTCTCCTTTTGCAGTCTCTTGGGACTTCACTTGACTGCCATAACTTTTCAAACATCATGCAGGGTGTCTTGGTCCCTACATCAGTCATTTCCCTCAGGGCTATGGGATGCATCTCACTGGGTCCCATTGACTTATGTGCATTCAGGTGGTCACAAATCTGATCTTTACTTAGAGTGGGAGGGACTTTGCTTCCCCAGTCCCCATCCTACTGTCCATCCACTTGAGGAGTGTGGGAAGAGAGGCTATCACTGAAGCCCAAAGCAAAAATATCGCTGAGTACCTCGGCCTTTTCCTCATCCTTGTTACAGTTTTACAGCATATTCAACAGGGGCCATTACTCCTTCTTTGAACTTCCTTTTCTGGTTAATATGCCCATAGAAGGCCTTCTTGGGATTCTTTGTGTTCCCTGCCCAGTTCCGCTCCAGCTTTGCCTTGGTTTTTCTGACCCCATCCCTACACAAACATACTTCATGTCTACACCTTTCCCAGGACATTTGTCCTAGCTTCAACTGCCTGAGCATTTGCTTTTTTCCTTTTAGTTTCTCCAGCAGATCCCTACTCATCCATGCTGGTCTCTTTCCTTCCTTGCCTGATTTTCTCCTGGAGATTGTTAGCTCTTGAACTCCATGGAAGTTTTCCTTAAAGATTTGCCAGCTCTGTTCCTCTCCCTTGTATCTGAAGGCAGCAGTCTTCTAGCAGATCCCACTGACTATCTCCCTGAGAAGCTGGAAGCCTGCTTTCCTAAGGTTCAGGGACCTAATTTTACACCTCACCTGACCCAAATCCCTCAGGACTGCAGACTTCACCAGAGCATGATCCCTGCAGCTCCGGCTGCCTCCAATCTTGATGTCCCCAGTTGGCTCACTGGCACTGGTGACCATCAGGTCTAGAAATGCAACCCCTACAGTAGAGCTGTCTATTACCTGGGTCAAGAAGTTGTGCTCCACGCATTCTAGCAGTCCCCTGGATTGTCTACAGCTCCCATTGCTTCTTTTCCAGCAAATGTTGGGGTAATTGATGTCCCTCAGCAGGACAAGGGCCTGTGAACAGAACACCTCCTGTCACCGAAGCAAGAAAATTTCATCCATAGGCTCCCCTTGGTCAGGCAATGCGTAGTGGAGGCAGACCACAAGGTTCCCCTCTTTTAGCTTTCAATCTGCTCATGGCAGTTCTACAGACAAAACTCTCCACACTCATTCCCACTCTTGTAGAGGCAGCCCTTCTGCCTCTCCTTCCTCCCCTGTCCCTTCTGAACAGCCTGTACTCTTGATAGTCACACTCTAGTCATGGCACTCATCCCACCAAGTTTCAGTAAGGCCAAAAAGGTCACAGCTTTCTAGCAACATAGTGGCTTCCATCTGATTGTTGCCATGTGTGTGCATTGGTGTAGAGGCGCCCCAGCTGGGCTGTCAATCATGTCACCTCCCTAGAAGAACACACCTTAATTGCTTTGAAATATTTCTCTGGTGTTTCCCTCTTGGCTTCTATTACCTCAGGAGTTCTGGGTCATGTCCATAAGATTGCAAATGTGCTGCAGCATGACCAGCGCTGTTCAGAGTCTGCAGGGTATAGCTGCACTTTGCTGGGTGTCAGCTTCACTCCCAACACTGGAATGCCACCATAGGCTTAATTCTGCCACAGCCGCTCAAACCTGGTTTAAAGTCCTCTCAATCAACCTTGCAGATTCACAGGCTAGAATCCTTTCCCCTCTTTTGGACAGGTGAACTCCATCTCTCTACATTATCCCTGGTGATATATGAACCACCGCACGACCAAAAAAACCAATATTCAACTGATGGCACCAGTCTTTAGTCCATGTGCTGATCAGATGGACTTTCCCATTCCTTTTGGCATTCTTCTCTAACACTAAAGGAGTTTTAAAAAGCACCACCTGTGCTGCTGTCCCCTCAGCCAGCTGCCCCAGTGCTCTGAAGCCTTTTTTTTGTTGTCCTAGGTCTTCTCTCATCTGGTTTATCACAGCTGACCTGGAGAACTAGCTGTGACAAATGGGCACCAGGGTAATAATCAGAGGGCTGAATAAATCAATAAAATCATGTCTACCATTTTTCTGGGGGGGAGAAGACAATTATCATAATTTGAATTATGTTATAATTATGAAATTTCAATCAATCTGCCCTCTTTTACTTCCCTTTAAGACCTTTTCAGGGTCTTAAGTGTAAACTTCAACATCAAATCATACCATTTTCTCAAACTTTCTTCACTATTGCCTCTCCCATTTTTTGTCTCTTTCCTTTTATTTTCACCATTCCAGATCCATGTTTTGTTTTATTGTTCTTTTCGCCCCAACATTCTCTTTAAATTTCAGGGGTGGATTGTAAGCATTGCTGAGAGAAATGTTCCCATTGTTATTTGAAATACTTAATGTGACTGCTCATTAATGGTAGCTGTTTTCACAATGTGGCCAGTGTGATTTACCTTGGTTTCTTTATAAGAAATGCTACTGATTATATCTCTAGAACCCACACCAGTCCTTTGATTATAATTTCTCCAGAGAGGAGGAGGGTGAGAGAAAGACCCTGAGTGCTTATTCTCTTCGATCCCCTGTTAAATAAAATCTTTAGGCTTCCAACATAACAGTGGGATTCAGCTGATGAAATACAGACGCTTACATGTGAAATAGTTGTACTTTTTCACCCAGTTTAAAAAAATAAACATTTGCAGGGCACAACGCATCCTATCAAAGTAAACTTCTAACACGGGTCAGAAGAATCTCCTCTTTAACATGGGCAGTTATCCAGAGGCTCTATCTTGAATTAGCAGCCTCAATCATTAATATTTTTTTCCTCATATTTCTTGCCTTAAGCATTCTCCTCAATAAGTAAACAAGAGGTGCTAAACTAGTTACTCTATACCAGAGACAGTCTCCATACTGCCATACATGAACTTTGTGCCCTCTCTAACATTCAAATTTTCACAGGAATTCACAGCAGAAAGTAAAAGTTGTACATGCTGAGCATATAATCAGACCAACCTCATTCCTATTAAATGCTGAAGAGCAGGGTAGTAAAAAAAAATAGACACCAGTCATGGTACATTGTCTTTTGTACAGTGCCATCCGCCTGGACCACAGCAAGCTGCTGTGATATAAAAAGAAAACCAGTGATTGCATTTGAGTGAACAGGATTTTTTGTTTGTCTTGACATCCTAAACTTTTAGATGAGGATTCAAAAACTGAAATCCTTCAGCTAAAATACATATCTTTTTGTTTGGAAAAATCCTTGGGCGCTTCATATGAGTTGTATTACAGAAGCTTCATAGTCCGTAACTCATATTCCATATCTTATGACAACTCACAAGCTTTCCTGTGAGTAATATGTAGGAATATGCAGAAACCTTTCAGCTTTGGAAACCAGTCCCACAGGGGAATCCAGAGCCCATGAGAGAAGGAGGACATGATGGAAGTGAACAGTAGCTCTAGTGAGTCACTACTGAAGCACACCCACTATATTATTTCATTGTGGAGACGTTCTCTTTTTTTTACTTAAAAAACCATTGAAATTTCAAAAGAAAGACACTTCATTAAAAATTGTGCATGAAATCATGGAGCTTAGTTCTTCATTATAAACAATTCTGATTGATTGTTATAAATGCACTATAATAAAAAACTCACCTACAATATTATCTTCTGTTAACACTTTAAAAAATCTTGACCATACGTTAGACAGTGAAGTTAAGCACTGGAATGTTATATGAAGTTGACTTTAAATTAAACTCTGTCATCATATATTTCCTACCTGCTCATCAGGAAGTTTTTATGGCTCTTTTCCTATTTTGCTTTGGTATTTTGGTGGGTACTGATGCTGGAGGAGATGTCACAGGGTAGAAAATGTACTGGTATTACGATATGAACATTTAGTACAAGGAGCACACTAAACACAACTGAGTTTTGATCCCCAGGCTGTCAACATATAATACCCCCACAGAATTTCCATTAAAGAGCCAGTAATGCCACTGAAATATTAAAGGTCCTTAGTCCACAATTCAAATTAAAAACTAACCATAAAACATCAGGTGTCAAGAAAAAAAGGAACTGAAAAATGTTAAGTTATCCAATGTTTCTTGCAAAACCATCTTATTTTACTGAAAAATCTCTATAAGTATGATTTGCTGAGAAGCTATAAGAACTGACTGGTAGAATTATCCAATGTTGCTTGACCACACTCAAGTATGTTCCTATTGATCTGGCTGTAAATGCCAGTGACCACTCTGTGGAAAACAAAAATAAAACTTCTCTGGACACAGTAGGAAGCATTTCTACTTTCATGGCTTTAGAACCACATCCATGATTGTTGAATGTTCAGAAATTACTGAAGAAAACCTTCTGATTATTGGATGAATTTCCAGTTTGTTGAGAGACACTTTATAAGGCAAATGGTATGAACTATGCATCCTTTCTTTGCTCCCACGGGTAAGGCTGAACATGAAGCATATCTTCACGAAGACTTTTATGTTTCACATGAAAGATTTTCTGGAATGAAGAAATAACATCAGGAAGCAAATAGAATTGGGAACATTTTCAGAAATAAGACTTACAAGGAAAGGCTGAACTTCTACCCAAGTCGTTATGTGTAACTGAACAGAAATTATTCTGTTGTCTCACAGATGCCAATTTTATCTCTTGCTGCTTTTTCAGTCTTTTCAGTTCAACTGACTAATCAAAAGTCAGGTTAACAGCTGGCAGAAGCAGTATTCCTATGAAAGAGACAGATGTGTGTCCTAGTGCTTGGTCATGAATTGTCAGCATCTCAGGGAGGACTCCTGAGCTGTAAAGAAGTCAAAGGAGTTGTCTCTTCTGTGACCTCAAAGTGCAAATCCATGTATAATTTCTTATTCTTCCCAGCAGACACATGAGGGACTGAGAATGAATGTCTAACCTACATACAGTCTAGGTACCCAAGGGATTTTTTTTCATATTTTCTTAATTAGGTCAGGATCCCATTAAGAATTGCTTCTACTTTCTCATTAATGAGCATTACAAGACTTCCAGCCTGCATTTTGGGTAAACAAACAGGCTGTCTATTTTGAAAAATATAGTTTGGAGGGGAGATGTAATATTTTTGTTTGTTTGTTTTGGATTCAGGAAGGATAGCTAAGGACCAGGACTTTGCTGCACTAAGACATGTGCTTCCATGAGCTTCTCTGTCTCCCAAATAAGTTTTTGTCATAAATATAATCCTGTATATATAGTTGCATCCTCTCATGAATTGAATTAGCAGACTAACTAGCTTAGTTTAGGTACTGTTGTTTTGTTAGCAAATAAGCACAGAAATCCTGGGGACTGCATAGGGGTTTTGTATTTGTTTTACTGCCTCAAGCTAGTCATCAAACTTTGCTCTCCTGAAAGAGATAACGTCGATGATAAATAGGGAGAAGACAAGAAACAGAAGGTATACATCCAAATTAAGGTTCAAGGACAGGAAAACAGAGGTAACTGCAATTCAAACTTGTACAGATTAACCTAGCAATACCTTACAGTCAGTCAGACCAACACTCTGCATTACACTTTGCCTGCTATAATATTTGATTTCACTTATTTTCAAGATTTTCAAAGAAGTATAAAGTCTTCACAAAGGATGGGAACAGGATAGCAAAGTCATTTCACACAGGTTAATAGAGCTGCTTAATCTTAAAGTTCATGTCCATTTGCATCACTGAAAAAACCTGAGGCTTTTATTTCCACAATTCATGCAAGAAAGTTGTTTTTATTCTCTCTCTGATGGGAATGCACATTATGATGCAGTCTGAAGTTGCATTCATCACTCTACATTCACAGCACGCTGTCATGCCAATCCTCCCCTCCAGCACCAAGAATAAAAATGATAATGCTCAGGAATGAATCACTCAAATTACTTACTCAGAAGAACTGCCAACCAAAACCATCTCTCTTCCATCAAGTTTGCCTATGTTTTGAGTGACCTAACAGGGACTCTCACGTGAACTTGGGTCCAACACAGTCTGAAAGTCAAATGAGACAAATGACACTTTGTGTTTCAAAGGCAAATGGCTGCAGAGAGAAATCAAGACAAATAGCCCAAGTAATGTTACAACCTTGTGAACAGTTCCAATTCACTCAGAGAATATTTACTCTCCTTTTTTTTTTTTTTTTTTTTTCTCTAATAAATATGCCTTCCCACACTTGTCATTATGCCATGAAAGATCTCACAGTTCTTTTTTTTAGAACATATGGTCCTTTCGCTACCTACTCTTTCTCTAGAACTCCATTTGGAAATGATGCATAAATACATCCTGTTTTTCTCAGCCAGAAGAGTCACCCTGCTCAATACTCTTCCTTATTAACACTTTTTTTCACTTGTTATTGCAGTTGAATGTATGAGAGGAGACATAAAATTTTCTTTTGAGAGGTTGAGCTAGTTTGCTTCGGGTTTTTTTCTCACCAAATGCCAAGATGTCATGATGCTCTTAATGTCAGTATGTTAAGACTTCAGCTCATAAATCCATCACAGTCCAACCTCTATTTAAATACTTCCTTAACATTTTAGAAACTAACACAATTACTGTTTAAAACGAGACAAACAGGGCAAATCAAAGCTTTATTTCCACAATGTATGGTTATAAAACAAATTCAGAGTGGTTTAAAAAAAAAACACTGGGGTAATAAAGGGGAAAGGAATCTTTGCAATATCAGGATTTGTATATTTTAACTACTCCAGTTCTTACTACTGTGATAGGTAATGATTCACTATATTTTTTTAAATAAATAACTTCCTTAATGAAATGTAAACGAACAAGATTTTGACAAAAGCTTTTGACAAAATCTTTTTTAGGATCTGGCTTAAAAGTGTGTCCATCAAAAAAACCCCAATAATAGCTCAAATTAAAATATGTAATTCAACAGAGGAAGATCACTTCTTTCATGAACAAGCATCACTACCTTCCCATGCTGACTGGTTCCTTCATGGTGAAATTTTGTGTGACCACATATCAAGTTCTGAATCTAACTGGTGGTTTGAGCTCTATGATCACTAAGAGCTCTTTTGTAAGAGCGATGTCTTTGTTTAATCTTAGGGGTCAACTGGAGAAGCCTGTTCCTGGTCAGCAGCTAAGATCCATTCATTTCAGATTCATTCCTCAGCATTTCGTGAGAAGATGTTTTTTAAACTTGTTGTTTACACAAGTTGCAAACACAAGACCTTCCACTAGCTGATCATATTTCTGTAGGAGAACAAGCCAGAAGCTCTATCAGACTTCGTTTTTGTAGTTTTGTAGTTGTAGCATGGGGATAATGGAGCACAGACCTTCCTTCCTCTCCACCTAAAACTACACCAGAATGTGCTCTCTTCAGAAAAACATTTAAGCTTGCACTTATTAGAGCTGTCAAATGTAGTGCATTTCTCTGGAAATGTTCTGAGCAGGTCTCTCTCACAAAAAGTTGGGATTTATTTTTAATTTACAGTAACTTTTAAAATGTGTCTTAACCACTCCACTTTAAACTTAGAGACAGAAAAAGTTTTGATCATTTTGTGTGTTATCAGGCACATTCATATCTCTATTTAAATACAAAGGCTATTATGCATGATACTTATTCTTTATCCACATGCCTTTGTGTAACTGTGCAAAAACTACTTATCTGAACTCTCTGTAAAATAGTTAATCCTCTCTCTGGGGGTTTTTCCTCTCAAAGCCAATGCAAAACTTATGGTCAGTGTCAATGCCTGAGCTCTCAGTGTCTTTTTCCAGAGTAAGAAATCAGCCCAGAAATCACCATCATTTTAAGGAACTGGAGTTTCAGAAGACTGCAGATTTGGTAAGTAATTGATAGGAGGCACTAACAGAGGCTCTTGCCAGGGGACTGACATATTTCTGAAGCTGTAAAAGCTGTCATTGCACTAATAGTGGAACTATTCAGCAAGCTAGCAGATCATAAGCTTTTTTAGTTATTTTATATTTCTCTTACACTTTCACATCCAGCATTTCACACGTTTTTTTCTGTTAGCATGTATTTTCAGTAGTGAATGTTTCTGAAGAGAATATTGTCTGATTTATGTAACTGGTCCAACAGCTGAAATTACTAAATATTTGCTGACAACACTGTGTTCTTTAAGGCATTCATCTCTCTTTGTCTTGTACTTGTGGTTTGTGTACACGTGTCTCTCAAGAGCCAGTCTAACCCTAGGGATAGAAAACTGAGGGGCAGACACCTTTTTCAAGTCTGAATAAACAACCAATGAATATCTAAAAGAAAAGCAGTTGTACTTCATATTTATATGTATGAGCTCCACATTCTTAAAAATATCTTTGTATTCATATAAGTTTAAGACTCGGAAGAATTACATTGAGGAAATTTTGACAAGTTATTTTCCAGAACTGCTAACCATTATTTCCAGTTTCAGTGGCTGCACTTTGACAAAAAATAAAGGACTTCTTTTAAAATGTACTAGAAAAAATATACAATTTAAAATACAAAACAGTTCTGGCATCATTAACAAAATGTCATACTGCAAAAATGGGCATCTAACAACCCGTGCTAATGAGCTGGAGTTAGTATTTTTCCACAGTATACTGCATTTGTAGGGTGCTGAAGGGTCATGCAGAGTTCACATGATCTACATAAATTGTGGAAAATTAATACCCTTTTGGAAAAGTACAAGCAATTTTATAAGTGATTTTGAGCTTTTGGCATTCCTTTTCTACTTCTGCCATTATATTTTTGAGGAAAGAAGCAAGTGTAAATGATGTTTGCTAGATTCCCTCTTATAGTCTCACTGAAAGCCGTTGCATTATACGTAACTGTAAACAAGTAATGATTACTTTTTACTATACGAACATAAAACAGAGTGGAAACTACTATGGAGATGTTCAGCTCCAGTGTGCTGAGAAAAATGAGAGCTCATTTCATGCAAATAATCTAGTAGAAGCAGTTTCAGAAGACTGAAACAAACACAGATATAAAAACAGCACTGCAGGAGAGAGTAGAGGTAACACACTGCCTTATTTCTCCAGTGAGTTTGGCTAAATATCATTACCAGACAAACGTTTCTCACTAATTAATTGCCCACAGGTTTCTTTTCTGATGTAGTACTTGAAGCTGAAGTTGGCCATCTAGAGAACCAAATGTCTCCTCTTGTTGCAGGTATACATCAAATAAAATATTGGTACTTCTGTTTGTTTGTTTGTTTGGGGGGTATGGTTTGTTTGTTGGTTTGTTTGTCTGTTTGTTTGTTTGGTTAAGTAACCACCATTCTTTTAGGTATTTTTAAGGAAAAAAAAATTAAATTGTATGGTTTTTTCCTTACAGTAATAGAAGTTGAGGAGGAGGTTAAAAACCTTATCCCAAATTATCATCAAATTTCCTTCTTTTTTTGATGTATTGCTGCTATACACCCAAACTGCCTGTGCAGACCCTGTCCTTCTTGCTCCAGAGGACACAGTGTCCGTACTCACCCACTTTCCAATCAAGTTCACATATCCTGACTGTCTCTGCACTGCCTATACCCCTTCACAGTTAGAAGATTTTCATTTGGTTTAAGCAGAAACATCTTCAGCAATTTCCTGAAAGACTCTGCTGTGATTCTCAGTTGAGATCCTGTCATACCCATCATCTGCTCCTGCTTAAGAGGGTCTGTGGAACTGCTGCATTACAAAAGCCTGCTTCAAGTTTAGGGTATGCCCTTGTGGTCTCCAAAACAGTGAGTTTAAAGTGATTGCTCACAAACTATTCTACAGGGAACTTCTGATGTTAGGGTTATTTCCCTGGCATACACCAGTGTTGCAGTTACCAGTGCAGATATTTTGATCCCATATAGATACACCTTTTCTAGACAGGTTGCGACATCAAGTCTTGAAATCTGACCATCAGAGAAGTGAGAGATGCTCACACAGATGACTGCAGCATTTTAATTTAGAACTGAGATCTGGTGGTTTTGAGAGAGTCACTCAAGGAAACAGAAGACTTTTCTCAAGCGTCTTACAAGGTGAAAAAAATGAAAGGTCAATAGTGGAAGCCCAAATACGAGTTTTCTATGTGCGAACTGACAGATGGGAGTTTCAGTAAGACAGACAAATTAGCTCTTTTCTTTCTCAGTTTCTGGTCCTCAATCTTTCACACCAGTGTGTTCCAGTGTGAATCCAAAACATACTGCTGCGAATAGTTTCTTGAGAGAGATGCAGTGAGTAAGTTAGTGATAGAGATGCCTTTCTGCACACCACTTCCAGTACTGTTCATGTGCTCAATGAGCTACAGAGCCCAGTTTGGTGGGCTTGACACATTACTTCAGGTACCATGAACTCGAAAAGAATACATTAAAAAGTAACAATGATGGAAACAGCCTCACGGTCAGACTCATAGCAGAAATTAGTGTGCAAAATTCTTATCTGTGCATCAACGTGCACAAAGGAAGGTTGACTCAGTCTAGTGTCACACAATTTGGAAGTGTCTTTGCTACATTGCAAACACCAAACACCTCCTGGGAAGCGTTACTCTGAGCCACCGTATGCTGAGACAAGCCTGTGATGGACTAACCTAAGACAAATCTCTTGCACCCTGAAAGCAGACAGAACTCCTCCTGCCAGTTGCTTCTCTCCTATCTGCTACTGGCTGACATTTTCTCTGTTTACCTTTGACTGCTAGTGTAAACTTCTGGGAGATGCCTGAAACACAAGCCCATTGTTTCCTGCAAAATTTCCTTTCTTGATAGAAAGGCAAGCTAATTTTCCTTTCGTTACTGCATGGTAGGTACTTGTAACTGTCTGAATAGTCTGATAAAACATTTGTCAGATAGAAATTAGCTCTCTTTCTTTTAATATTTTTTTTTCTTTGGTGGGTTTTATTTGTAAGGGGGAAAAAAGTTAATGATAAATGAAAACCCAACATTGATACAGGCACACATAGAGAACTATTTATTCTGTCACTATCCTTTTTTATGTGCTTTGAGATTCAAAATAATCTCATGTCACACTTTTTGTTGATGATTGAATGGCTTCATTTGCAACAACCCCCTACTTGCATTCCATTCTGAACCCCAGTTTCTTTTCCAAGATTGAGATAGGCATAGTGACGAGTAAATTATACTGAATCAGAAGTAAATTGTTTTCTTCCCACTCAGACGTGTGGATGTGAAAATGTACTTTTAAGGTTTTCACAGAACAGCAGGAATATTTGTTGAGCTATTTTGAACTACTGAATTGCTGCAATTATCTAAAATGGCACAGAAAAGTTCTGCTCCTGCTCCATAGGTTTAATAGGCTGCCACGCTCATGGCGTGTAAATAAGCGTTTGTTTAAAGAGCTGTGGTGCAGCGCTCTCACTGTGGGCTGCCAGCAGCTATGCCCCGTGCAGGGTAACAAAAAACACAGAGGACATTGAGCACCAAGGAGCAAAGACCTCACCGCAAGCAGGAGGCTGGGAGCAATGAGCTCTGCCAAGAGCTGCCACACTGCTGTTAGGCAGAAGTCAGGCGTGCAGCAGCACCCCCAAAGCAGCACAGGGGTGGGCACGCTGCTCTGGGCTGGGCGGGGGACAGACACTGAGAAAGGGACTGTCTCTCCAACCAGCTGTGGAATCCTACGCCACTGTCAGCACCAATACCCAGCATCCCTGCTGAAAGGTGAATTGTGCCAATATGCCACAGAAACAGTTCTTTTCTGAGTGTTATTCAAAAGTATATTGTTCCCAAATTAGACTGATTTAACCCACGACCTCACCTCTGCACTCAAGCTCCAGAGCTGCCGGGAGGAGACAGAGAGCCTGGGGCTGTTGTCTGTAATTGAAAACACTTGAATATTTGGCTGTAAAATGCTCAAAGGAATAGATGTTTCATCAGTGTAGGACAAAGCAGGTTTGTTAATTATGGTGGACATAGAACAATAGGAAAGAACATGGAAAGAACACTTCTTTCTTAAAACTTTGTATCCATATGAGCACTTTAACATTTGGCTTAGCACCATTAAAAACAAACAAACACAAAAACAAAAACAAACAACCAAAAAAAGTGACCAAAAAAATAAATTCCACCAAACTTGGTTTTCAAAGTATAGGAACATCAACCATCTTTAATCCAATTATGTAATTCATCATTCTTGATTTTCAGCTTAATGAACTGTTCAAGTTAATTCAACATCATTTGTTCATATCAGCAGTTCCTATTTTCCCCTAGTTTTCTTCATTCACTGTATAACTGCACTGTTTAGACAGGTTTGCATGATGGAAGAGAAAAGAGGAGAGATCATCAAACCATTTATGATAAAAAAACCAGTGCAAACAGGTTTCTGAAGTGAAATGCAGAAATTCTTTCTCAGAAATATTGAAAATTGAATTAGTTGCCTTGAATAGTATTTCCCTGGAGAAATCTTCAGTTTTACAAGGAAAGCATTTTGTCCTCTCTCAAACACTGCTAAAATATTCTGCTCTATTTTCAGCATGAGCTGTATTTGTTCATGCCCAAATGGAAAAAATCCCTGTGCCAGCACCCCACCCTGCAGTGACAGTGGCACAGGGAGGAGCATGAATGCCCAGCCAGACAGTTTTTGTGGTCTGACAGGGGCTCTCCCACTTTAGCCTCAGACCCTGGCAGCCCGACCAACACATCTCTGTCAATCCCAGGGCATCTGTCACTTAATCTTTGAGAATAATGCAAAGATTCTTCTCCATCATACGGTCCTATTCTTCCTTCAGCAAAACTTTTGGCTGTCCCAGGAGCACCCAGCTGCTCACTATAAAAAGCCAATATCCTGGGATCACACAAGTGCTTAATGGCTTTTAAATTCATTTTCTCAGTCCTTTTGCAGGTTAGATTGTGGATATGAATCCTTCAGGTAGATTTCTTTCCAACAGATTACTTCACTAAGAAATTTAGCAAATTATTATAGATTACATAAGTAGCACAAGAAACCAAATAGATTTTTGACAACCAAGGAGCTAATTCTCATTGGCATGACAAGGCAATTGGCTTCCCATTAGGCATCAGCTTTTAAATCTATAGTCCTATTTCTCAGCTGTATGCTTGGGGGAACAATTCCTGCTTCAGGATGAAGATGAGAGATGATGCTGTTTTATTTTCTGAAAATGTAATTATTTTAACACCAAGATCTGAAGTTTATTCTAGTAGTAATATTGTAATGGTGTAAAAGTGAAAGTGGTAATCAGGCCCCTGGAACTCTGAACACATCAACAAATCATCCACAAATTACCTCTCAAAATAAATATTTAAGATAGGTGAAAGAAAATATCTCTTTTACCCTCTGAAACTTCATATTTTCAATAAATTCCCTTTTCTGTTTTGATGCACAAATAACTTTCCAATTCTATTGCACTGATACAGACACAAAGTGATAAAAACTCCTGACCATCACTCACTCAAGTGACCTCATGAAGGACAGCATTAAACCTTCATGAAAATTTATGTTTCCCTGTTTCTTTTTCTTCAGCATTTACAGTTCATAGGAGTAATTGGGCATTGAAGCACAAAGGAGTAACCTACCTGGAAGACTCATTCTCTGATTAATAATTCTGTTTTGGAAGATGAATATTTTGTATTTTAAAACAAGTTTAGACAAAAGTGGATTCTTTTTCTAGGAAAAGCTGTGACAAATGAAAAAATATGTTCACAGCTCTGAATTATTTTTGTATTTCCAGACAAAATATGTATTTATTAAAATGCTGCTGCCTTGTTTTAAATACCAGATCTGCTAAAATGTAAGTGATAATCAAGCTAAGCCATTCTATGATACTGAGACAACAAAAGACAGAAAAAAATATAACCAACTTCCTTGTCCTTGAGTCAATGGAAAAGCCAGAAATAGAACTGAGCAGGACCCAGCCTATGAGTGACATCTCAAATACCAGAATGAAAAATGGTTGGAATGACTGGCATCAAAATCCGGCCCCCAGTGGGTAGTTCCCACACAATGGCATCCCCTGGCGAGCAGGAAATATCTCCATTATCTAAGATCCCGTTGCATGGCAACAGCTGGTGAGTGTTGACTTGTTAGCAGTACCCACTGTACACCAGAGTGACATTGCCAACATAATAAATGTTCATTTGAGGCAGCAGAAGTCCAAGATTACTTTTAATCTACAAATTAGTCTTATATTTTGGCAATTTAGCAAATAGATCTCAAATAATAGGGAGCAAGGTTCAGTTTTTAATCACAGAAGTGTTTTAATCCATGAGAAAACATGCAATAAAAATGGAAAATGTTTCAGGGTGGATAAATGATGAGATATTTTGTCATTATCAAGATACAGATCATGAGTCATGCTATAAAGACATTTTTTGAGCCTGTATAAACAGGAAAAAAAAAATTTAAATGCTAAGATCTAGATTTTGATCTGGGATAGCAACATCAGATATAGTCATCCCAGGTGATGCAGCAGAAGTTAATTACACGTGAGTCTATTCACTGAGCTGACAATAGGAACTTTTGAGTTGACTCAGAGTTCTAAAACTCTATGGAGATGTGAGCGCATGAGCCGAAAACATATTTCAAGCTAAATTCTTGGGTTACCTAAGTTCTTAACACCTTAGACAGAGGAAAATTTGTAAGACTTAAATGCCTATTGTAAATGTGTTTGTCTTTTTGACCTCTACATACAGCTTTGAACTTTCAGCAATCTAAAAATCTTATTCAGTGAAAGTGGTTATGTAAAAATAGCAGCTCTGTCAACATACTTCCTACCTGTATTTAATTTCTCTGCATTAGAAATACAAGAAATATATCCTCAAGAAGAGCTAAAATCCTTCCAGAAGTGTGGACTATCATCCTCTGTTTCCCATAATACATTACATGCATAAGATGAGATGATTGTAAATGCAAGTACTGACTGAAAAGTACTGACTTTTATTACTAAGGTAGAAAAGACACCACTTTGGATTTCGGATCCTTGATCTTCAGCACTAACAGATGGGGAAAAAAATTCTTTCTACTCACAAGTTAGGCAAATTTACTATGAAATTAATAAAATAACCTGCAAAGCAGCCTTTCAGTTTCATGTAACATTATAAACCTGCATTAAAAAACAGTTAGACTTCAAAGATCATACTTCATCTCTGAGGGGGGGGTTGGTATCCTGATACCCAGATGAATGAAGGGATATTAAAGAGGTGTTTATAATTCGATTCAAAGATCCTCTTTGAATTCAGTATAGATGAGTGGAAGCAAAAGGACAGAAAATGAAAGAGTTTATTTAAATGATATTCAAACCACCCCTTTGCTTCCCTATGTGTTTCTGCAAGTTCCTGAGTGAGTGGAAGAATATAGCAGAACAGGAATTCCTGCCATCTGTCTCCAGCTGTGTGTGATGCTTGGCTGAAGAATGTCCTCAAGCTGAGGGGAAGAGCCCTCTGTCTGGGACCTGGCTCACCACACCTGCTCCAGGCTTCACCATGGTCAGTCCTGCCACCAGATCAGCCCAAGGAGAGGTCCAGGAGCTCTCCCCAGGGTGAGGGTGGGCATTGCTGAATGTCTGCAGGCACCCCCTACCCCCCACACCAGGACCAGAGGGTGTGAGGGGCAGAGGGTGCCTGCACACACCCTGCGGAGAGGGCTGAAATTACCCCACATAGAGTAAAAACACACAGCCCCCATGTCAAGCTGCCAGCCGGGGCTTGGCTTGGTAAAACAGCTCAGACAGATGTATCTCCTGCAGGCCACTTACCTGAACTGTTTAATTTGAAGTGAATTTTCTCCTCTGAGTGGAGGAGACCTCAGGCCCAAATGGCTTAGATTCCTGCAGGGACTTAACAGCTCTGCAAAACTACTGAATAGTCTAAATTAGGGCTTTCCCAAGTGGGAATTGTTCTCTTTTGACATAAAATATGTAAATATTAATTGGACTTGAGGTTTCAACTCTGTTTTTTAACTTTCTTTATGAATCTCCTAATCAATGGGCTTCCCTCTCCCTGATGAATCTTTAATTATTCTGCAGGAAATAGAAGAGCTTCATTACCTTTCTTAATATTAAAATAAATTCATTAACAGGAAGAAATGCAGAGGGATTCATTATTCCTCAAAGGGAAAATGTGAAATGAGTGGAATATGAAACATATCACATATTAAACATGAGCATTTATAGCAATTATCAACTAAAAGGTGTCTATTCATTTCATCAGAGTACATCTGAGTTCGGATTTTAGGAATGAGACCAGAATGGCTACTTAAGGAGACAGTACCAGAATTTGGATTGAACCATGAGATCAAGTGGGAAGCTCATGCCTTAGGCATGGTGGAAGTCTGTCTCCACTCGAATTTTACTTCTTCAACATTTTTCTTTATTTTTTTGTCCTAAGGGACATGAATCATCAGCACAAGAGAGGTTTAAGAGACCAAAACAAGGACAATATAAGTAAATAAATATCAAAATTATACTAATGAGATAAGACTACTGGTTACACCTTGAAGGAAAATTGTCATGGCCTGGAAAAGATTGTAACTTTTTCTTGCCTTTGCCACTCTCACTCTACGCCATGTCGCTACACGTCTGACATTGCAAGCTCACAGATGATCACTGAAAACTCCAAATTCCCACAGATCCTGTTTGAAACTTGTTATTAAAAAACCATCTACTTTGTAAATCAGCTCAAGCAGAAGCCCACAGCCATGATGTCTGTGATTATTACTCAGCTCACAGAGAGCCATGTAAAGGTATTTCACAAAAGAGTGAGTCCTTTTCTTCATATCTCAAATATTACAAAAATATCACAACTGGCTATTCTCATGTTTTAATATTTTCTTGTTGATGGCTAATTAATATAGATAATAAATAATTATAATGGTAATCAATCATGACTCTGCTTTGTTTTATATTTTTACTTTAAGTCTCCTTTGTGTGCATGTGTTTACACCAGTGTGTCTTCAAATTTTGTCAAAATTTTGTGAAAGGATCCCATCAGCTGAATAGCTTTGGGTGACCTGGGTCATGTTTCATGATTCTACAGAGCTTAGCTCTCACTAGTACAAATCTCAAATTTCTTGGAACTGACTTGACTTTTTAAGATTACAGTCACTCCTCCTTCTTTGCCTGGTCACGCACTTTTCATCAATGAGAATTCTTGAAAACAACATAGCTGAATAAAATTGAAAATAATAACTTTGAAGAAAAGGAACACTGCAGGAATATATAAGAGCCTAATGATTCAACTGTGTCATTCTGTTGTTCAAGTCCCCCACCTGTAAAAGCTTGTCAATGCATCCTCTCTATTAAAACTCAATGCAACCAAGAGTGTCACAAGTAAACATGAGAACCTGAGGAGTCTGGGGCCTGATTTTCTTGAACTGGAAAATAGGTATATATGTTCACTGTTACAGCAGATGCTATGTTTTCTACTTTGGGCTAATCGATTGCATTTTTGTGTATGTTTATCCTCTTTATGAAAACAAGATTCCACAATCTTAATAAAGACCTTAACAACTGTGTGTTATATTTATATTGTAAATGGTAGAATTCATCTGCTTTAAACTGCCTTGAATGCAGAATTCAGTACAGAATATGCCGTTCCTTCCCAGAAGCAAAAATAAATGCTCAGTGACAATGTTTATGGTCCATTGTATATCATAGAGAGACAGCAGGAGAACTCTTGTCACTGGAACACTTGTTACACAGACACATTACAGTTTACTTAAAGGGAAGAAAAGATCTCAAGATGATAGCTCTGAAAAAATTCTAACAAAATATCAATTGTACAAAAAGTAGGGAAAAAAAATCCAATTATTTAATAAAAACAGGAAAAAACAGTCATGCAGATAACTTCTGCAGATATAAAGTCAAGAGAATGAGTCAAATTTTGCTGAATATACCAGAAAATAATTTTATCTATTACACTGACAGAAAAAGAACGACAAAAAATATAAAATAATATGTCTTTGTGACCCAGAAATGATCCTGTAAGAAATGTTTCATACAGATCCTTTTTCTCTCGGACCTTATCACAGCATCTGTCCAATACTGCAGGGACTGTTCTTCCCATCAGCAACCTGTTCATAAGTGGATGGAAAGGATGAGCCTAAACCTAATAGTGACATTCAAATAGACACTTGACAGCAGGAGTGTCAAGCACCTGAGCATGGATGCAACACAAAAGGCCTACAGTGATCAGAGAAGTGAAGAAACCTCTTTAAGGTCAAGCTGGGAAGATATTCCTTTGGGATGTAATGGATCCAGTGAGAGGCAGAGGATGGACTCTTAGGCTCTTTCTTCTCTGAATTTCTAATCATCTATGAAATACTGAATGAAAAAAAGGATAGAGCATTCCAGCAGGAATGAGTTGAAGTTAAATCCAACTGTGCTTGAATAACAATTTTTAGTAGGGGTTGAAAATGTGCTTTTAGCACAGCAATCCACAAAGAAGCCATAGTATGATGCTAAAATGTTAAATAAATTGACTTTTCTTATGACCTTGGCAATGCCAGCGCAACGAGTCTTCATATGGTTCTCTGTATCTCTTGAACTGAAACATGAATTTCCATTTGCCATATTCTTTCCAGTTCTCAGCATCATTAAAACTGAATACGAGTGTTTAAAATATCAGGGTCTTCCTTATGTCTTGACTGCATCATCTTGCAGTAATGAACCCTCTAGAAAATAAGGTGTAATCTAATTACAAAGTCTGTATAATAATGTTTATATGCATTATATGTTTATAATTATACTCTTTGAGAACATCTGAATTCCTCAAGCACAAATGTAAATGTGTATGAGGAAATGGCATTGATAGAAGAGCTGAGCCTCACTAACAAATCTCCTAACAGGTATTTCTTGCATCTGTGTAAGAAAATGAAGTTATGAGACTCAAAACAGACCAACTACAAGAAAAAGTCTTTAAAATATTGTGCAGAGTGATGATTCCCAAGATACAATAATTTCACTGTTAGTCCTCTTAAATCTTCACTTTATCACTATATCTGGTAAACAGATTCTTTTATCTTTACAAGGAATCACCTCATACAAAAATTATCAGATTCTCAGTTAGGAGGGAGGGAGGGAGGGAGGGAGGGAGGAAATATATTTAAAATAAAAACATTCATATGTCAAGAAAATCTGGGACTACCCTGAGATTGATTAGCTAAAAGATAAAGCAAGATATTTTACTTGAAAAGCTGAAATAAACCTTGGCAATATTTGTTGACTTTGATGATGCTCAAATTCAGTTCTCCCCACTCAAGGAAACACAGCAGCAAGGTTAGCAACAAAACTCAGAGCTCCTACAAAGGCCCACAGACATTGCTGGTTGTTTGTTCTGAGAGGGTAAGCCAGGAGCTGTGGGCAAGGACAAGGCAATAAGGGAACAAGGCAAGTCTGCTACTAGTCAAGGGGATTCCAGTGTTGTTTGAGAGCACCTGGGATCAAGGTTATAAGCACTTACATCTACATTATAACTTAGGGCTGGACTGGAGATCCCAGCCTGTGGATGGCTCAGCACAGCACTGAGCTCCCTGCCCAGAGCTATTACTCTCTGCTACAGTAATACCACCAAAAGGCAAAGAATACTAGAAAATATTAGCAACCAAAACCTACTCAGCATCCATAAAAGTCATCATTTCTCCTCTTAGATGTCTTCATCTTGAAAAGAGAATGTCTTCCAAAAATAACACAAAGGCAACTTTCCAGCATATTTATTAGGGTCAGATACACAGATTCAAATGACCTCTTGAAAGCAAATAATGTTTTCTAAGATTTAAAAGAGTCAGATTCAGTACTTTGAAGTTCATTTTTTTTCCTGAGTATTTCAGCACTTTCTGTTCCCTGAGCAGCTGAGAAGAGAATATGTATAAAATCTCAGGAGGAAAAGGAACTAGGCTGTAGGACATTTCCCATTCAACTCCAGGCCAGCTCGGACAAGATCTAAGCAAACCTTTGGATTTTCAACACTTGCCTGAATAAACTTCTCAAATTTTGACGTTTGCTCATTACTTTATCAAACTGAAGTCTAATTTATGTTTCATACTAATATACTGTGTAAAAAACTTCGGAGGACTTGCAAAAGTGAAAACAAGGGCTGAATGTGGTTATGAAAGCCTGTTTCCTTCAAACATACTCCTGATGGATCTTGCTGAGCTCATCAAGGCGTTCCACAACAAACTGTTGGTCTGAGTATGGCAAGCTCTTTCCGTACCAAAGTGGTGAAGGTAGAAATACACATCTATTTAGAAATTTCCTTCTAAATAATCAGTCCTATTACCAACAGTAAAGACCCAACATTCATTAAATTACATTGAGTACACTGAATGTATTTAAATTAGCTCAGACAGTTTTTCCACTATTTATTCAATTGCACTTAGCAGGTTGAAATTGAGAGGGTTTCAGGATTTCATACTTTCTTAGATGGCTTTTTGAAAGTGTTCGATTGTTCATGCACATAAAAATCACTCTGAGCATATATCTCAAGACAAAAATCTCTAGGGAGAGTGCACTATGAAGCAGCAAGAAAACTGTTAAATATTACACTATTTTAAAGACCTTCTTCTCCAGATGATAAAAAATAATGATATAGACTGGCTTCCATTTTATTTTATATAACCTTGTGTTACGTTACCAGCTGTTTCCCAAGAAACACATCCCATGTGCAGGCTCCTTGCTGTAAGAACTGCTGCGGGTCACCCTTCAGACAGATGAACATCTCCGAACCTGAAAGCTCCTTTTCTTCCTAAAATGTCCCAACAATTCTTCTGCCACCAAATAACATCTAATCATCTGACAGATTGAGGGGTGGAGGAGAAGTTGTGAGAGATTCTCAGCAATTCCTCAGGCAGCTCACTCCAGGTTCCTTCCTGGACCAAGGCTGTCCAGCACCTAATCCTCAGACCTAGGCACATCTGCATAAACCAGGCACTGCTGGGAAGCACCAAAATGGGTCAGGGTACTGGGTGCTGCTGGTATAGACAGGGTCTCCCACTGGCCCATCTGTTGGCACTATCTTTTTTTTTCTGCCACTCAAGATCAGAGGGGAGAAAAGCCTTTTTAAGAACAGTAGTCAAATTTTGCTGTGCTCTCCTCCATGGCTGTTAAACCAAGGGAAAAAAGTGATTACCTTCACTGCAGCATTGCCAGGCATTTCATGTACTATTTCTCCTAAAAGCCTATTTTTCATCAGTCCTTTAAAGAAGCCTATGACATCTTCTTAGATTTTCCTTCAGCCTCTTCCTTCTGCTGCTTGCAGTAGACCTTTTGTTTTTATTCTATCTTCTTAAATGCACTTAATGCTACTTACACCTCCCCACTCCAACACATGATTAGGTATCTGTAATCTCCTTTGTGATTGTATGGAAACATCTGAATACAGCTTCACTGAAATCAGATTCTCAAGGCTATTGTTTAAATATTGATCCAAGACTTTTTATATTATACTACCCATCCACACTTACTGAAATCAATAGCATACATCATATTTCTAGTACTGCACCAGAATTCTGGGTAGAAAAAAAAATTACCTCTAGTCACCCACAGTTTGATGAAATCAAGAGTTTAATTTTTTTTATTATTATTAATTTCCATTATAAACCTATAAAGCCTGTATGAACACTGGAAGGACAGGCATATGTGGCCCCCCATGCAGATTTGTATTCAACAGAGTCCTTCTGATAATGAATAAGCACAGGCATTTCAGGGGTGGAGGAGACTGAGGGTAATAGTTCATCTTCATCTCTTCCCAGTGCCAAAATACCTCTCTGTGGCTTTCTGCCAGAGCAGTGCTCTCCACATTCAATAAGAAATGCCAAGGGAGGAGGCTTTAAGCTCTCTAACAATGAGGTATGCCCATTCAGGCACTGGAGCAGAAAGCATGCTGAAAAAGGTCAGTGTGATGTGACAAGGTCTATAAAACCTTTTTTGTACAAATATTTAAGCTGATGGTGAGGAAAAAAAATAATTGGAGCAAAACATGTGTGTATTTTTTTCCAAGATTCAAATTTCCCTTGCAGGAAAGGAAGCTTGTATCTTGCTTCAAATATATTGCTATAAAACTAAGACCATCATTTTTTGTGAAAATGACAGGAAAAAATACAGATTCTAATTTTTATTGTAAAGAATGAGACAATATGGAAAGGATATTCCACAGGTAGATAGACATTTCCAAAAAGCTTTGTTAGAATAAAAGCAAAGAAATACATGGAATTTTTCAAATGTTAAAACATTTCAACTCAGTTTCTTATGAGTGCCTTTTAGAACTATCCATGAATTAGCCAAATGACAGCATTATGATTATCAAGAGCATGAAACATTCATCTAATGTCATCAGTAACTCCTACTTAGATTAAATATGCATTTCTTTCTGTCCTGTATCTCCTCTCAAGGCTCTTTCTTGCCTTGCAGCTGTTCTATATTTATTCCATATTTTCCACATGGTCAGCTTCAGATTTCTGCTACAGACACAGCACTGCACAGTATTCAGGGTAAGATTGTACGTGCTTTTATATCACAATTCTCTCTCTAAATATGTAATCAAAGGTACTGGATCTCCACTTTCATTCTTTTTCCTTTGCACTGAAAGTGAGAACAATCTGCAAAGACATGGAAGTGGTGGGATGCAAACAGCTCTGGAGCTCAAAGGGTCCAGGCAAATTCTTCCCCACAAATATGCAGCTGCCTACACAGGCAAATGCAGGAAAAGGATTAGGAAGGAGAACACAAGCTGCAGGTCTCTGTCACTGCTACTATCTTATACCTTCTCCTGTCCTTCAAATTTTAGCTAACATCCAAACACGCTTTTATTAACTCAGCTAGTTTTCATGTGCATGCTGATATTTGTTCTCACACTCTTCTGAATTATAAAAGTGACCAAAACTCCCAATTATTGTTAGCACTTGGCAGCTCCGATCACGAGCATGTTAAGCTTTACATTGTAGAGATTTGCAGTTTTATAGTGTTCTGTGTTAGATAAAAATCTTATGAATGCCAACCCAGCTGTAATGAAGGGGAAATGCCAACACATAGAAAGATTTTATTGAAATGTTTATAACACAAATCATCAACCATCTACCATCTCAAGTCGGGAAATAGAGAAAGTTATGTATAAATCAATGCCTAGTTCAGAAGAAACATCAAAACTTTATGCAGCATAATCTGTACAACTCATGAGGAACAAAATATGTCAGGCAGCATTAGCAACAGGCTCTGTAGCAGGCTGACGTACCACATCGTAAAATTTCTCCCAATCCACATCTCACCATGAGCACTGGCAGGCAAACACCATGGAAATTGTCCACAGGTGTAATAAATGGGAACACATACAGATCAGTATTTTCCCTCTATTAAATATCAGCCAGAGAGGTTTAGGGGTGATATCTACTTGGGAAAATCAGGTTTTGTCAAGGTCTTGTTGCACAGGACTGCAGAACCATCTCCTCAGCCTTCAATCTGCAGGACACAACCCATCATCAGCCTCACTGCTGTGAGTGAGTCTGCCCAGCTGGCTTTGGCTTCAGAAGCAGCAGAAAGGGAGGACGGTCTCTAAATGACAGAAGACAGTTATAAACTTTGGCAGCCAAATTATCAGGTGAGAATAAAATTCTGTTTTGTCAAGGCAGAGGAATGTCTTCTTCCAACAGAACCCTGTGGGGTGTTGCCCCACATCCATCAATCTGCCTCGGGACTTTGATTGCCCATGAAAATATTTTGGCAAGCTCTTCCGAGAGGCCTTCAAACACATGTGCACCATCAATACCTTTTGTATCCTAGATGTTCTGAAAATAACAAAGCCTAAATTCCATCTTACGTACAGCACAGCATGACACCCAAATTACTAATGTTGGCAGGGGTTTCTTTGCCTCCTCCATCATTACCTTGACAGCTGGTCTTCCAAGTTCAAAAACACATTAGAGAGCAATGCTGGGCAATTTGGCAGCAAAATTAGCAACTCACTTCTGTCAGTTCTGTGGCTTCCCTTGTTTATACTCTGAGGCTCTCAGACACCACTCAGGCATCCCTCCTGGCTCTGGAAGGGCTGCATGCTTGAGTCAATGCTACAGAATTGTTATTGGTCACCTCACACCTGCAGAATGATGTAGGCTGTAGACTGTGCTGTCTCTCCTGCACTATTTTGCTGTGCACATGCCTGTAGTAACATATGTACACAATCTGAATATAAAAAAATTCCTTCATTTTCATCTTTCACACATGTTGCACAAGCAAAAGGATATTCCAAAGCCTCTGTGGATATAGTTGCCTGGGCCATGCAGTCCTGAGCCACCCCTGTTTTCTGGCTGTGATGGATACACGCAGGTGAGCAGTGAGCTGACACACCTGCAGCCTCAGACATATGAGTGCCATCAGGCCTGCTGTTGGGCATGTAATGGTTTTAATTCAATAACCAGGTGGAAACAAAAATTAATGTAGTGGTTTCATGTTCGCTAAATTCTGGTTGCCAAATTTAGTGTAGTGGTCTTAGTGTTTATTCTTTTTTCTGTGAGAGAGAGATTAGGAGAAAAGCAAAGCAGGCTCAAGCTTAAAAATGAACAAATAGTTTTAACACACACTAAAAGAATGGAAAAATAAAGTTGGGAAAAACTAAAACAAAACAGAATGAAACTCCAAAAACAATCTTCCCTCCCCCTACAAACTGTTTCCTACAAACCAACATAAAGAGACAAAAGCTGTAATTTTCAGTCAGTTTCACCATTTGAAATTAATCTTTTATCAATTCTTTAGGAGTAGAGTCTCTCTTAGAGTCATGGGTCCCACTGATAACCTAGAACAGTTCTCTTGTGGGTTTTTTAACTGTCACAAAAATAACCACCCGGAGAAACCTGCCTTTGTGACCCTCCCATTAGCAGTTTCCCAAGCTCATGGGCCTTAGACTTTTGCATACTGGGGTGTCACCTTTTAAAGATGAATAACTCCAAAGGCAAAGTATTCTTCATCTCAAGGTGCAGAGACATCTTCTCACTTCTTCATTGGCGCAGGGGGCTTCTCATCTTTATCTCTGTTCAAGCATCTTATGGGATTAAAATCACTTAGTCCATCACAAACACTTTTGCTCAAATCTACACACAGATCTAAACAATCATCTCCCCAAATGATTATCTTTCCATGATTTAAAGGGATAATCTACATATAAAGATCATGTCCATGGCTCAATAAGGATGGAGTGACAAACTCCTCAACCCTCTGTTCCAATAGTCTTTTCACTCTCGCTCCACTGATTTCATGCTGTGTCCTCTCTATGTTCACTCTGTGTCTTTACTTTTCTCTCTCAGGGAAGGGTTAGGCTTTGGAAGCTTCATGTTGCCAGGAAAGGGTTAAATCTGCCCAGAGTCTTTGTCTCTCCCTCTGTAGCTCGTGGTGTTAGATGTTCAAGACCGCACTGGTGAGGGAGGAAGAACTCACAGAAACATCGGAGATAGGAGCACTCGGGCAGTCCAGAATCACAAAAACCGAGGAGGATTATAAATGCCTTTTTTGCCCACCTCTCAGTTTAAATCGGGGCAGCTCCAGCCTAAATGGTGCCCATAGCTCTTATCAGGGGCCCAGCAGAGATCTCTCCCTGCTCCAGGGAAGTTTTAAGAAAGTAGCTGTAGTGAAGCAGCGACCTCTCCTTCCCCCCGACCCCAACTGGGAGCCGATGGAATCCGGCCAGGTCTCAGGAGAGCTCCCCACAAAGGGGTAGAGGGGAGCAGCAGACCCAGTTTGGTGTGACCGTTCTCTCTCTGGCCAAAGGGAAAAGGGGCTGACCTGCACGAAATCAAGGGGGTTTTTCTGGATACTTCCCAAAGTCGCAATTGACATTTTCAGTGGTCAAACAGACACCAATATTCCAACCAACCTTCTGATTGTCCCTGTCCTTTCTAAAGCAATTTCCAGGTCCTGACCCAGAAAATCATTCCACATTCCTCTATGACTAAAACAACTAAACTGTGCTAAGCCATGGCAGGGCAGAAAGCTCTGCTTTACGCAGGGGAAGGAGTCCCCAGTCCCAAAGCCAGCACTCACGCATATTCAGTGTAGCCATTTCATGAAAGCATGGGAGCTGGAAAAAAGACACTTTCACAGCTGAACCCACATGTTGCTCTTAGACTGGCAAGGGTTTTCTTAATTCATCTCTGGAGGTTTGTAAACCACTGGAAATACCTAGGTGAAGTGAACAAGCAAACTCCCATTCAAGTCAATGAGTCTTGAATTTTTATTCTTAAACTTTTATCAAAGAAATTTCTTGAGCCATATGTAGTAGCTCAAGTGTCAGCCATGATGGAGACAGAGATAAAGCAAAATGTCTCTTATGGTTGGTTGAAGGGTTCTAAAAGTGTTGTTTTGTGCTATACAGCTCTGGCTTTTGCCAGATTTTTTATGAAAGAAAAGAATTAAAACAAGGAATCCTTGATTTTGATAATGTAATTTGTTTTCCAAAATGTTTTTCAAAATCCATCTCATACCAAGTTCCTGCAGATAGCTGCAAAACAAAAAAAGATACTCTTCACTCTAGAGGACAGCAAGGACCTTCTCCCAGGGAGTAATCTGTCACACTCAAAAAATTCCAGATGCACAGAAGCAGCACAGGAGTAAGACAAATACACAAAATCCAAACCAGGTTATCCTCAGATAAATTGTTAGTAGTTACCACTCAGATACAAGCCTCAGTTAAGACATAACTGGTAATGATATCACTGACCAAGTGATATCATTACCAGTGTGATGTGCATAAAATGGTTATTTTCAGATGTGTCTTTTGGAACAACTTCAGCAAATTTTCTCATGAGAAGAGAATTTTTTTTTTTAATTTATCAAAAATGAGTATCTGAGTTGTCAAAATCTTCAGGCGTTGATACAGGGGAAAATAGAGGAAAAAGTCCCATAATACTGAGTTCAGACTTAGTGCAGAAAGACCACAATATTTTTGATTATTTGTTTCATAGGAGTATAGGAAATAATATTTCTGAGTAGATCTAGACTAGTTCTTTGAATTTGTACAATTGAAAATGCTAAATTAATGAGTTAGAAAGTAGCATTCATTATTTCATTCTACCTATTCATTTATTCTAACGAAAATAAGTATTCAAATGCAGCAGTTAAGCAAAATATGTTTACTTTCTGATTTCCCACTTGTCCAACTGTCCGTAGTGATACTTTGGGGATATCTCACAGCAGTAAATGAGAGATATAAACAAGGCAGCATGTTTCTTTCAGAAATTCCTATTTATAAAAGTGGTAATTTTTGGTAATAGAATTTCTACAAAATTAATTCTCAGAGTTTTAGCCTGGACACAAAAACGCCTCAGCACAGGAAAAAGGCTAGTATCAGAAACCAAATTTTGTCACAATGGTAGATTGTGACAGAAAGTGTTTAAAACCTGTAATTTCACAGCACATCAGAAATCTGCTGAAAATAGAGATGGACTCTATCCCTTGGAGAAAAACTACTCAGACATGACTGCTCCACCTTTTAAAGTTTTTCTTGCTTCTGCTGCTGAAACACTTAAAGGACTTAACCTTTCCAGAACCATGCCATTTCCTCTGTAAATAGTACATTTCGCTTCTGGATAGAAACATTCCCTTTTGAATTAATATTTTTTAAAAAATTACTCAACATATAAAGTCAAACACATGGACCAGAATAAATCTGATGGGTTCAATCAACAGCCACATCACTTTTTGAAAGTAATGCATGGCCATACTATTGTATAAACCATCTTTCTTCAAAACTTAAAATAAACCCATATTACTAAAACCAATTCTTTAAAAGCATATTGAAAAATATAGAAAGATTAATGGAATGAAATAATTTTTAATCAGATAGCCTTAAGTTGTGATAAAAGAACCCATATTTCTTGCTCCGATCATTTGCATTTTCATTTAAAATATTGCATTGTCTTCCATTAAGACCTGTGCAAAGAAGTGATCTAATTTTCATGTTAGAAAGCATTTATTATTGAATAGAATTCATAGCTCAGTGTAGAAACTTTTGTGCTGCGAAGAAATTTATGCATCATGTTTGGGAGAAATAAAAGATTTATTAGAAGGAGTGGGATGTTTTGATAGTTTGGGGTAACCTTAAGAACATGATATTCAGAAAATATTTCTGTAGTTATACAGATAAGTATACCACATGGCTTTTATGTGCCATGAAGTTACATGCATACCATAAACATAAACATGCAATGGCTGAAAAACAAAAGTCATACTCAAGTAAATAAAAAAGATATATATAGGGAAAGAGAACAGGTTAAGAACTTTCCACAGGGAGGGTTAGAGAGACCTGATTTTTAAAATTCAAGGCCTTTGAAATTCTTTTCACAGAGCAGAATACCAGCAGGCATTAAAAAGCAAACTAAAGAAAATGAGTGGGTTTTTTTACTCTTAATGTTCTGAGCACATGAGAAGTAGGAATGCACAATTGCGATACAACAGAAATGTCTGCCCCTAAATGTGAGGTCTTTGGAGAGGTCAAATCAATAATTTAACTATTTCCTTGTCTGAAGAGACTGGGAAACCACAGGTGGTTGCTAAAATACTGCTAATAGTATAGGTTAGAAAAGTAATTTCATTGCTTACAATTAAGCTGTCCCCAGAAGGCATCGTCTTCAGGTGACATGCTTAATTCATCTTCCCCAAGCTGGCCCTCCAGCAGAGGCTTGCTTTTGCTGCTCATTGACCGCAGCCTTTAGGCACCAGCTCAACACGCAAGGGGTGAGTGGTGGGACTGCTCTCCTCACCTGCTTCGTAACTCATCTGAGAGCCCTAACACTCAGCTAAGGTTGGCAGCCAGGAGAAAGAAAGGTGCTTAATAATGTTCCGCAATTTCAGGTTCTATATGAAACAACTTTAACCTTTAGCCCTAACACTGGGCTCATGCTTACTGCCAGACCAGGAATCATGCTAGACAGGGTGTCCTATCCAAAACTCTCCCAGAGCTCGTAATTCACTGGTACATCCACCCAGTCAAGAGCTCCAGAAACAGTCCAGGGCCCCAGCTGTGGTAAACACCAGACCCAAGGCAAAAGTTTGAAAAACACTTTTGGGGGCTGATAATTCGTAGCTGCCCATTGGCAGACATGAAATGACAGTGCTGCTGTGCCAGACACCATGTGTACTAACAAGAACCACTGCACTGCACCAGGTTTTGTTTTACTTGCATGTCCTTCAGGAGTGGGTCCGCCAGAAAACATGGCCACATTTTGCAGGATTAGATCTCATACAATACACCCTTTTCTAGCACTTCCACTGCTCCTTCGAGCCTTACATGTGCTTTTGAAATTACTTGGTTACCTAAGTGCATTCGCCAGTTCTAAGAAAAACAATGTCTATTTTACGTGCAGCTTGCTGAAGCAATTTTTCCAGCTCAGTCTCTCTCCCCAAGACAAAGGCCACCTTCCTGGCTGCCTGCCCACCTGCCTGGGTGGGCAGAGCTTCCCGCTCTGCTGTGTGAACTGGTGGCAGAGCTGGCACCCTGTGCAGCTTCTGGGCCAAGATGAATGGGGCTGATAGTCTAGAGTAAACATCCCTTTTCCTATTATTATCGTGAGCTGTATCACAGGGCACAAGCTCAGCTGCAGATTTCAAAATAACGTGAAGTAAACGTTTTCTGTCACTACTATGAGCACTTAAAGAGATCAAAATTTCAAGCAATATGAAGTGTGCAGCTTAACCTAATAAACTCAACAGGCCATGATATTGGCACCTAACTTTTGCAATTGCACCACAGTAGTTAAGAAATGTCTGAGACTTCCACAAAAAATGGCATGAAAGGAAGGGGAAGAAAGAGCTTCAAGTGTGTGAGAGTCTCCTTTGCCTTCTTGCTAGTCCTGTGTTTCAGAAGTAATATATCTCACCCAGGTCCACACACATTATATTCACGCATACTTACTTCAGCCAGTATTCAAAGTACTTACTGAAGCATTTTAGCAAGGGCTGATACTTTCAAGGGCTTTTGTCAGCCGTGCTCTAGGCCATCACTCCTGTTTCACTGTTAATGAGACTTTCTTTCTGAGACTTCCTTTCTTTCTACAGAACTTCTTCCATAATTCAAAGAGTTAATATTCATCTCTCCCAAGGACTAATAATAATTTGATTTGCAATCTAAAGTTCACACCAAATGTACAGCTTTGTTGGTTTTCTGCTGATGTCTGAGTGTCTCCCAAAGCTGGCACCCATGCCCAAAGAAAAAGAATGTTGCACTCTTTGTAATCAACAACCTCGCAGAGGTGATAAAGCTCTCCTGGCACACTATGGTTACCTCCAGCACCCACAAAAATCAGTGTTAAGCAAATTGATGCTTGTTCTGTCCCTTGCAGACACTCTTGAAAGACAATGTGAGCATCAGAACCTCTATATAACATTCAAGGAGAAGTGATAGCAGAGCAGTGCTAGACCATGCATCTCAGTTCTCAACACTGGAGGCAGCTTCTCATTAATTGAAAGGCACAGACTTTCTAGATTCCGTGTTTTTAAACACCCTATTTAAAACAGCCTCAAGAGAAGTTTTAGATCCTGCCAAGAGAAGGCAAAATGTCCTTGACAAGTAGCCCACCAAATTATTTCCTCAGGCTGCCATATGCTTTTTAAGACTCCTTTTGAAATACAGTTTGAGAGCAACCAATGTTAAAAAAATTATATGGAAATATGTATATTCATTCCTTCAGAAAACATTGTAGAGGTCAAGAGACCACTCCCCTTTCAAGCAAAACATGGCAAAATATTTGCACTTCAACCAAAACAACCTGATTTCTCACATTTACTATCACTCACAATCTAGATTGTGGACACTTCTTAGACTAACTCATTTAACATTCTAGAACTCTATGAAGGAAGAAAAGTACTTTTACAGGTTCTTTCCTGTTGCTTTTCCATTTAGGTACAAGCCTAGCACATCTGGCTGAAGGATTTCATCATCCTCCAGATGTTTAAAATTGCTTGAAAGATCCTTTCCTGAAAATCAGTGCTGTGCTTTCAAACATGTTGTCATAATTTTGCTTGTTGCCGTAAGCAAAAAAAAAGTATTTTTCCAATTCACCTCTTTCTAAGAGTGATCTTTACCTAATAAGTTCACTAGCACATTAAGAAAAAAAAAAATACTGGTTGATAAACCATGAAAGATTTTTAAATATAGATGATATAGACAGCGGCCTAATAGAAGACAGTATCATGAGCTTATGAATTCTAAGAAATCTCTGTTCCAACATATCACTGAAATCATGCCTTTTCTGCACTGAAACACATATTTGACTCTCAGCAGGGAGACAGTACCAGAAAGCACAATTAAACAAACGACATGCATAAAATATAAATACAAAAACTCTCTTCACCCTCATCCTCTATTTGGCATAATGCAGGTATTTAAGAGTGTGTTACAGCAGTTAAAAATGGCAAATAGAGTTTTGGGTGTTTGTTTCCCAGAACAGTGTCCTCTGACACATTATCAGAAGAAGCTATATGAAACAGAAGTCCGTGTGAAATAGCCCAAATATTTATTTTTCAATAAGGTCTACCTGGAGAAATATATTGTCCAGAAATATAGAGAACAAAACCAATGAGTTTAGCTATAGTTTGCTGATTTAACTATACTTTAACCTCCTAGGAGAATAAATACATAATGGTTTTAAGCAAGCAGAAATCACAGTTGCAAGGATAGGAGTGAGAGTTAAGCTACTGTAGAAGTGAAGCATTAACAATGTTATAGGGTTATTTTAATATATTTTAGGTACTTTTGGCTTCCTAGCTACTTTCACTCAAGAGAATTAAGGATCGTAAAAGATAACTGCTGTTTTGTTTCATTATCACACATTTAAAGGTAGTGTTAGTGTTGTTGAGAATGTCATAGGAGTAATTTCAATCACAGGAAGTGTTGGTGTTGATAATAGGGCGGATGAGATTCACGCCAAAATAAAAGCACAAAGCTATGCTAATTCTTCAAGTGTGTACCCAAGAAACCAAGAGCTTAAATTCAAGGGATAAATCACTTGCAAAAACCTGAACCAGAAGTCTTACTGAGCCATAACAGCTCTTGCAGGTTTGGCTGGTTTTATTCATCAGAGGAAGCAGTGACTTTGGCCCTGAAGTTAAACAAGAAAGCCAACAAAACAATCCAAGAAGTCCAAGCTTCTCCTGCTCTGACCTCTGGCTGCTGGAAGCCAGCCTCCCCCTGTTACTGCTGTGAATCTTATGAACTGAATCTTATTTCCAGATTCTTCAGTTTACAGGAATTGAACATGTTTGCACTTAAACTCGTCAGTATAAGATGGCTGGATGTACACAAGCTGGGTTTTTTTCAGGAGGAAGCTTTCTTTCAAGTTCTCCAAGAGCACCTTATGAAAATGGTAGATATACTTTAAGTTATATCATTCTTGCCATCTCTGTGCAATGGCTTCAAGGCATAAAAATTCCTTCCTCTTCAGATTCTCACAGCACACCTGCTTGGATAAACTTCAATTTCTCTGAGGAAAAAAAAATGTTCACAGAAACATTTTCCTTTGACCTGGGACTCCACCTTTTCCCGAGGCCAGCTGGCAAGGCCATGTCCTCCTCAGCTGTTCAAGCAACGCCCAGTAATCATAACTACAAAACAACTGGTTATTTGGGCTGATGGAGGTCTCTAGTGGAAAATCAGCAGAAACACAAGTCCATCTCCAAATTCCAGATAAGATCAGTTTAACAGGAAAAAAGAAAAAGCACTTCCTCCTCACCCATGAAGGCAGACAGCAGAAACTTTTGGTAAACAATTTGCTCTGCAAATAAAAAAGAACTTGGAGAATCATCTCCCTGGGCAGAGTGAAGCCTTTGTAGAAATCAGAGCAGAGGTGTGACTGGGAAGAAGAAACACCCACTGTCTTCCTACTCTTGGTTAGAAGTGGTCAAAGAAATATTTCTTTGAAAAAAAGGCCAAGAATTTCTGGATTTCTTCTAAATGTTGTAATTTCTGACCCGTAGTTCTACGCCGCCAACTTCAGCTGATATAACCTAATTTCCCCCACTGGAAAAGACAATATTATATTTTATAAAGAGGTGAATTTCATTATGTAGATGAGAAATATTATGCAACTATATAAATCATCATGAGCTTGCTAGTAATTTTCTTAATAGTCAAATTGCTTAGAAGCAGCATATATGCATAAGCATAATCATGATTGACAAACTCACCAACAGAGTGCGGCTAAGCGTAGCAGACCTGCTTGGGAATTGCTCTGTCAGCAGGTGCAGGTGGATGTTCTACCTTCAGGTCCAGGCAGACATCACAGCAACACAGGAAGTCAATCAGCTGCCACATTCTGAGCAGGCCTCCAGCAGGAAAAGAAGCCCCAAGCCACACATGTCTCTGGCCTTGACTTCCTTTTGGGAAAGCCATGTTATTTACCAGAACTTGATGATCTATAGGAAAGAATTACCAAGCAATTTACAACTGTAAACCATACACATTCACCTGGGAAATAACTGCTCACCAAAGATAATTCTACTGATACAGCATACTTCATCCCACTATGGGCAGAAGTTTAAATTGCACAAAGAGTGGTGTTCAGAATATCCAGTAGGTCTAGAGAACTCTTCAGCCAAAATCAGTGCAACCCATTACCCTAGGGGATACACAGAAGTATGTGACACTTTCTGCAGGGACCACAGCATGTTGCATCTCCTATTGGATCCAGTATCATATTATTCCAAACATCTCAACACTGAAAATCAAATCACCTTTTAGTTAACCAAATATTCACTCTGGGCCAATATTACTGTTTTAGCGCAGTATTATTATTTTAACACTGAAATCCACATTAATCTGTTTTACAATAAAAAAAGGACACGTGCTCGTGGTTTCACCAATATAATGAAAGTATTTCATTACAATAGTCTGAGGAAGGTAAGAAATATTCCCCTGTAACACCTGTAGTCAATTGCACACAGAAGAATGAAGACTGGGAATTTAGATCCTTCTACTCTTGACTTCTTCTATTCTCTAGTGCATACTATGATTCTTATGCAAGTCAAAGTAACCCAGTACCAGGCATTTCATTCATGCTACATCACAGGAATTAGTGGAATTGTACAATGGCGGACAAGAGAGAGTTTGTCACTCAGATAAAGCCAATTTTTCTTAAAGTGGTCTCCTTGGGCCAAGTTCCTTTCAGTCACACAGGCTTTTGCCAGTTACAGAAAGTGACTGTAGATGAAAGTATTGGTTTCCTTGCTTCCTATGATCCCAAATTCCACATGGGCATAATAACTTATATAGAATCAAGCAAATAATACACAATGAGTAATTTCTCTCCCTAAATATCTTCCAGGAGGATATACTTTCCTCTTTGTAATTCAAACACAGAGCTAAAATATTTCTAATTGTACAATGTCATTTTTTGATCAGTAACTGGAACCTGAGAGTTGTATGCTGTTGGTACACGGCCACGGACCTCTTAAATCATGTTTTTAGGTTATATTTCCCAGTCAAAGAGGCAAGAAAAAAAATACACCAGGTAGGAGATATGTTTATTTGTTTAATAAATACAGAAAACACAACAATATAAAAAAACATTCCTCTCTCTATCCAGTCAGCACAGCCCAGCTCTCCAGTTTCCACCTGCCTTTCCCAGCTGGATACCACCCCCAAATGCCAGCAGGCATTGCCTCCTATTGCCCCAGTCACCTGCACCCCAGCGAGGAGGAGGTTCAGCTGCTTCTGCCCTGGCTGGAGCTGCCTACAACCAGTCATGAGTGAGACTTAGGCCCTCCTGACTTGGAATTACTTCCTACTGCTTCAATGGGGCTTATGCAATGCACTCAGGGATCCTCACATTCCTTGAAAATTAGTGTGAAGGAGGTGTGAACACAGTTCAGAAAAATTTATTATAATTCTTTCTAGACTCCGTAGCAGTGCTTTTCCAATACTCTCATTATTTCAAATGAAAGATCATTGTAAAAACATTGACTCTGTGAAAAAAATTAAAATTGCGTCTTTAGCTACCTATGAATTTACAATAAAACTCACAAAATAATATTTTACTCCAGGATTCCCTTCAGGACAGAAACTTGGTTTTAATTTCCTTGAGTCTTAAGGAGCTTCAGTTGTACAGATGTTCTGTGGGCCCTCTATGCAGTGATAAAATGTTATTTTATCTGTCCTCATATCACCCTACAGACTTTGCTCATAATATGATGAAGTGTTACTGTACCAACAAAATCACTGTTTTGCAAAATGCAATACTTACAGCTATTACAAGAGCTGCTAAAATCTGGTTTGCACTGTTCTGTTTTATTGAAAGTACAGATTAGTACAATGCCCCATTTTCATTCTGCTGAACTGAAACACTTCTTATTTAGCAGCAGAAAACTGTCGATATCCTTCAAAAGGGAAAAATAAATAGCAAAAATGTCATTTGCTATTTGCAAGTACCTGGATTAAGAAGAAATTACTTTTGCAGATATTAAGGGGACCAGAGTTAGGGCTTGCCTTTAGATACCCACTAAAAAAAATACATCAAAAGTTATTTATCATTGCTTTTCTCAAAGAATTTTTGTTCCTCCGAAATTTTAATAGCTAGTGACTACTTACAGAGCAGAAGAAACCATATCTTTGATAATCTCTGGTTCTCAAAGATAAAATAGGAGGAAACATGAAAATTAAAACATTCATCCAAGGTTTAAAAAATAAAAGTGCTGAAATGTGATTTCCCTCAGTCACAGGACACATTTGAAGCAACCCATTGATCGTAACTCAACAACTGGCCTGCACTGATTTTCCTTTCTCAGTGCTGGAATTTTTGCAGAGAACTGGTTTTGAGAAAAGCCAAGAAAAAAGATTTTTTGGGCCATTAGTCATGCTGCCAGACCCTTGTGCACTGGTGGGAGACCTGACTGCCTCCTGAGCCTCACAGTCGCCCTGCCCAGTGTTCTTCCTTCCACCCTTCCACTGGTCGAGGGGCTTGCACATGGGTAGATGGGTCTGGCAGTAAAGTCTGCTGCTCCTCGTGTCCCATACAGTTTTCCTGGACACTGTGGGAGGCAGCAGGCCACTGTGCTGTGTGGCAGTGTAGGGCAGAAGAGCAGTGGTGAGCCACCGGCAGCAGTGACCCTTCCGTGGGCAGTGGCACCCATCTGTGGTCCCAGACCTTGTGTGCACACCGCCTCAGATGTTTCCCTGCCTGCTGCTCAGGTACTTACAGTGCACAAAATCCACCTCACTTTGTCGTTAGGCAGATTTGGCCCCAGCTGCTAAATCCCTGACTCTGAAGACATAAGCACTGCTTTGCATACTTGTGGAGATGAAGGAAGGGTTGCAAGGAAATCTCTCCTGTTGCAAGAGCTTCAGGAGCAATCAGCCAGGCAGACCCAGGTGTGTGGCAGAGTGTCTTCAGAAGAGCTGAATATCTGCCCTAGACTGATTTTAGCTATGCTGATAAATATCAGGAGAAAACGTGGGTGCAGGAGTTAAGAAACAAAGGTATGTGTTTTGAAGCATATGTTGCAATTTTGAGCTTCATGCAGGAGGAAGAGGGTGAAACATCTGATAGTAGCAAATGCCCTGAGGACAAAGACACTATACATTAATATTATGGGAACTGCTCAAGACAGCATTCAATGTGTACTAAAAACTGGCTAACTGGCACACTATTTCCTTTCATTAATCTGACTTAATGAGATTATCTGTTGAAAAAATTGGTTAAACAGAATATGAAAAAAACAACTGTGGGACATGTATTTCAGTGCCAGAGGTTGGATGGTGGTGAGCAAGAGTGGTGGCAGGGACACAGGGCAGGAGCAGGGGTCAGCATGGTGAGGGCACATTCACTCCGAAGGGACAGTCTACACAGCACAAACTGGTTTGTGCACTCTGCAGAGGAACCCAGCTCCAGGCCAAACTGGCTTGGGAAACAGGTCAGTGCATTTCCATTCAAGTCAGATGACTTTCATTCCCAACAGCAGTGCCAGCATTTCGTGACCCCTGTCACTGAGGTTACTGTGGGACTGCACTTCACAGCACCACAGCTCACAAACCCTCTATGCCTGAGCTGATTGGGTCTTCAGCTTCCATGCAGCTAACAAGTGATGGTACACAAGTGTGTTTGATTAAACAGTCCATAAGTTCTTCAGAAACTTGGGATATACTCTACTATATGTCCTATGGAAATCATTATTACAAAAGACAATTATTAAACAACTTCTCCTGTCTCCTCAGCCTTTTTGTTTGTTTGTTTGTTTGTTTTTGTTTTGTTCTTCAAAATCTTACCTGGAGAAAAAATGCAAAAGGCTTCTTTGTACAATGCCTCTGTATGTTTTAATGAGCGAAGACTCGCTTTGTGCAAGGTCAGGTTCTTTTGCCAGGTTCCCAGGGAGGCAAGCATGGTGGTGTCATCATCACTGTGAAACTGGAGGCAAAGATGTCAGGCAGAGCTTGTCAGGACAACTTCTGAGGTTTTACTGGGAAGCCTTCAGGGTGAAGAAAATTGGATGTGACCTTTACACAGAATTACTACAAACACAAGTAGGCTTAGACGGATTTAAAAAAAAAAAAAAAAAAAAAAAAAAAAAAAAAAAAAAAAAAAAAAAAAGGTTCAGGGAAAGGTTTCTGTTAGGTTTTACTCATATTTCAAGCCAAGTAAAGCAACTTCATTTCCCTAAGAAAGTGGTGCCATATGGAGCAGGATGAAAATGTAATTTAGTCAGCAAGAATTATTGGATGTTATAGCAGAAAACATTAGTAGGAGTTTGCAATATTATATAGGGTTTTGATTTGCTTCAAATGTGATTGGTTCCTGTTATATTCTACTGTTACAAATTAATAGCTCACTATAAGAAAATAAAGGAAGGGTGGGCCTAAAGAGCAGGAAAGACTCAATGAGCACTAATGAGCTTCAGGACTGTCTCATCAGGAAAGCTGTTGAAACTTCTTCCCTTGAACTTTTAAATAGTTTCTAGCAGTATCCCAAAGGAAGTCTCCTCATCCACGCCTTGCAATGATTTAAAGAATGTTTATTTTTCTGAGGAGAAAAATCCATGGGCATAAAAGAAAAGTTGTCTATGTTGCTAGTAAAAATTAGGGTTAAATTGGAATTTTACTGACTTTATTTGACCTTATTTCATTAATTTCATGATTTGTGTGAAAAAATTTGAAAAGGTATATAGGCATAATCTAATACTACATTCTGTTTTTGCTTTCTCTCCCTTCTTTATATACAAGCAATGAATAAAATGAAAGCAATAAAATAAGTGCAATAAATTAAAATATGAAGCCTGAGTGTGGTGTTTTATTTATATTTTGAATATTGCTGAATTGTTTATATATTTATATCATTTGAATTATTTATATATTTGAATATATTTGAAAGCAGTCTGTAGACCACCTTTTGATTTTTTTTGTATCACAAGTACAGAAACAGTGAAACAGAGGATGACATTCACTTGAGGTTTATTCCGTCCTTTTCTTAATAAAGTAAGTGCCAACGCAGAGTTGATTACTTTCAAGGGAAATTGTGAGGCAGATCCTACAGTGCTATGCAGGGCTAGTGTAAATCACAACACCTTGCCTACAGGTTTTTTGCAAGAGCACTGCTCTATATCTCTGCACAATTTTCTGCGTGGCTGTTCTCACCATCCAGGGCCTCTGCAGAAAATAAATGTTGCCATCTGTTCAGCGTAGCTGCTTCTGGGACCCCCTGCATGTGTCCCACTCCCCCTGGTGCAGCCAAAGGCTCTGCTCCTCTGCCTGCTGCCCCTCGAGCTGCCCGTCCTCCAGAAGATGACACTGGTGGCGACCCACTTTAAGATGCCCTCTGCCCCACCATCCTCAGCTGGTTCTCCTCTTAAATGTCAGCGTAGGCCCCGGTCCTGCCGTGAGGGGAAAAGGGTAAGCTGTTTGTGGAACAGGGAAGGAGAATGCATGCTCCCTCTGGACAGCAGCAGGGGCAGGGAAGCAGCAGAGTGAGGCATTCCATAGGGCCGAGGCAGAGGAAGCACAGGTGTCATTAGGGAGGAGAAAATTTCCCCTCACTATGCCCAGCACAGGACTGCTCACCACAAAGTGAGGGGGTGAACATTGGTTCTGGCTAGTAAATTATTCCAGTGTCAGTGGATTAAATATAAATGTCCAAAATTAATGAGTTTGTGCGATTCTTTACATATCACATGTTGTGTCTGGGTTCAAAGAACCCCCTGATGACTCTTGTGCCTCAAGCTGCACCCATCCCTGATGTTTCAGGTTCAAGAGGATTTGTGCTTTACCAATCAGATTTTTTTGACATAATTGTGTTCCTGCATGGGATCTAGACCCAACAGCATGAAAAAAACACCTCACCTGCCAGTGTGAAGAAAACATCCCACAGCAACTGGAGATGAACAAATCCCAACATGCAGACTTTTAACGGGAGGCTGAATGGCATGTTCACAGTTAGCACATTTTTAATACACTCTTCCCTCCTCCTCTTTGTAAACTCTTTGTTTTTAAATACAAGGATGTTAAGTTACTTGAATGATGAACCTACCTGTTGGCAGTTGGAGCTGATCCAATGCAGTATTTCTATCATATTTTGACTGAGTGTGGCATAAAGCAAGCTCTACAATGCTGCAAAAAGGCAGCTGAGGGCTGAATGGGAGGTCTCAGTACCACCCAAACTACAGTTCCACAGTACCCATGGTCATGGGGGGTGGGTTAAATTTGATGAGAGAACACAGTAGAGATTTTTGTTGTTTGTGTAACACTTACAATCATCCTATATTAATTCAATAGCCTTTTTTTCTTCTCCCTCCTACACTGGCTCATATACCAAAACTCTGTATATGTTCAATTAATGGCATTCATTTCCTTTCTGTTTAGATAAACAGGATCCTTTTGACCAGAATTAAGAGGACTATGTGTTTGGGGATATGAATCCAAACCTAGACACATTTAACCTATTTAACTAAATAATTTAATTTAACACATTTAACCAAATGTGTTTAGTGCTGTTGTGTACTCACATGTTACTGTGCTTCTGCATGGTCATTTCCTTCCTTTCTTCCATCCATTATATACCGAAAGTTTGAATCACAAAATAATGTTTAACAACCAATAAAATAATGACTTTTTTCACATGGAAAAAGCCAGGTTTAACAAGGTCTTAAGCAATTTGACTTATTAACAGTTCCTCAAGAAACTGGAGATTTCTTTCTTATCTCAAACATTGAAATAAACTCTCATTAAAATAAACATTCTCTTGAGTTTATTGTTTTCCAATCTGATAATTTCATCCAGACAAACTAAAAGAAAATCCACTCATAAAATTTCTTATGCAATGTTACCAGGTCAATAAATGCCCCAAAAATCCTACTGTCATAGGAAACACTGCAGAATCTCCTTTCTACCTTGCCTTGAATTTGGGCAGGAAAAGTAAAATGGTCAAATGACTGGAAGTTACCTTCCAGGTATTTGGAAATGAAAGGTGATCTCAGAACTTTCTTACAGTCAAAGACAAACACCCACTCAGTGGATTAAAGGCAAGTGAGATGGAGGTAGAAAGACACCTGCAACAGGTATTGCTAAGCTGTTCCCTGATGACAGGTTTAAAGTGCAAAATACAGACAGGTGACTAATTCTAGAGCCAAATGACAGAGCAGAGTTTTAGAAATTAGTAGACAAATGTGCTCTACACCAAAAAAAATTGATGTCATGATATCACAGAGTAATCCATATCAAGGTTTATGTGAATAAAGTACACATCTCTATGGTGTCTCTGTTATTCAGGCTTACAACGAAGGTCATGGAAGTTCTACCATGAAGTAAATTGTTGCTCTATTGCATTGTGGTACTGCAGGAAGGGGAAGGTCAGGGTTCAAGATCAAATAACAAGCTGATGTGAATGCAAAACCTCCATTTTGTTCCCCTGCCTCCAAGGAGACCCAAGTGGAGGGGGTCTCAGAGGAAAGTGGTTCCCTTTACACCCACCAAGGTGAAAGGCAGTTAAATGGAAAGGGAAGAAGATCTGATACACAGAGCATACTTGCATATTTATATGCTTTTATTATTGGATTAAGGAAATATTTCTGATAAGGAAAAAAGAATTATTGTAACAAAACATTTTCAGATATACAGGCCAGCTTCTACCAAACCAGGAACAAATATGTCACCTCTACCAGTGTTCCTAAAAGTTGTCAACGGACTGAACTTGACTCTATGCACTCACTGTGTGCCAGGTACCAAAAAGTAACTAACTTTCTTAGCTTATTCCTTGAAGTTTCTTCCAGGGATGTACAGATACTGAAATGTACCCCTACAGTTTTTTCTTGCAAGCATAACTTCTGGGGAAAAACATAGTCTTGGTATGATCAGAGCACTGGCCAAAGGCAAGAGGCACAAAACATATCATACTTATCTCTGTTTAAATTACCTGTTTCGTTGTGTCTGTGCTGTACAGCCTCCATGCTGACTCATGCCATTACCTCATGGGAAACTCCTCTAAAAAGTGATGACCAGCCTTTCTGTGGTGTAAATACATGGTGTCATTAGCTGCATCTGAATTTGTCACTGCTGTTGTCCTGATGAGATAGCTAGAACTAAATTTTCTGAGGTATATTGAAATAGACACCAGTACAGAGAAGGTATCAAAGAAACTTTGGGGAGAAAGAATAAAAAAGATAACTGTGGCATTATTTTTATATTGTGTGATTATGAAGATGAAGAGGAACTGGAAAATTATTTTACATTGTCTTTCTTTGTAACTCTTCTGTTGATGTGCTCAGTGTTTATTTTCAGTTTGTAAAAACTAACATTTCTCAGGTTTCCATTATTTAAGAACAGCTAAACAAACTGTGTACAGAAATCCCTTGTGAACTTCTTGGGGTTAGAGTTTTTCTTTGCTTGGCTTTCATCTAAATTCCTGTTCTTTCTCTTTCCAGTGCAGAACAATCCTTTCTCTCCTGGAACAAACCTTGTGAGATCCTCCTAGCTTTACTCCACCTTTGCCCCCCACTCCCTGATTAAGGTAAACTTCATTTTCAGCCTTCCCTGTGATACTGACACAGCCTGAGGAAACTGAGGTTGCAGCTTTGCAGCACTGTGAACACTGGGTTTCAGTACTTAGTTTTCCACAGCGGTATGCTACTTGCAGCATGAGATCAGTTAGCTGTTCATGACAGAGCATGTTACAGTAAACAGGCTCTGCTTTCATCATGCAGACTTCCCAGCATTTTTTCAGCTGGGAAACAACTGTGAGAACAATGGAGGATACGCTGCTGACAATAGGTGCAATATCATTTACGTTTCTGACAAGCTCTCAGCATTGCTTTATTTCAGAGGAGTTCCTGCCTCCATTATGTGACTGCAATGTGCCTGCCGAGAGATGAAATGCTGGCTCCTTGACAATAGCCAGAGAGGGATACACCCAGTATTGGTTGAACACAAGGTGACTTTCCCAGCTTATGGAGGCCTGGGAAAAGACATGAATAATGCTGGTGTAAACCACAATATCCAGAAGGTATTGAGCTTTTCCTCACACATATGAAACAAAAATAAATAATGGCCAGGTGACTAGTGCTGCTGCAGATAATTACACATAAACTTTTAGACCAAGTCTTTGAATGTTGCTGCAGGAGTTTCCTCAGGGTGCTTGGGATTTTTCTGTACAGGAGCAATCCCTTTGCACTTCTCAGGCAATGGTTTATAGAATGCACTCTGCTTTGCTGCTCTCCAGATTCCTATTGCCTTGCGCCGGGAACTCATGCATTTGCAAGACAAGACGATGCCATATCTGCTGTCTAGGGAGTTAGAACAGATGCAGAGAACATACAGAGCAAGTGTGGTGCTGAGCAACAACTGTGGAAGTACCCTGTTGAAGATCCATTCACCAAACACTTCTGTCAGGATGATGGGATTGCTCATCTCTCCTTTCACAGCCCCACTAAGCATGCTCCTAACAAATTTCAATGGAGGATCATGAGTAACCAAGCGCAGGAAAATCTCTAAGCAGACGTGGCAACTCCAGTACCTCAGCACAACTGCTCTCTCACTTATCTTTGTGAATTTTCATTATCTTTTCAGGGACTGCATGGCTGTTTTTTAGGTCTGAACATACATATTCCTTACCATCTACACAAGGGTATATTACGTTGTAAAACTCAGTTTAGATCAGCCCATCCTCTCTGCCTCAGGTTGTGTGTCAAGACTGATGTCTCTGCATAGCAAAGCCATGTCAGGGCCAGTAACTGTATTGGGCATAAAGTGTCTCTTGATCTGGGCTCTCAGGGGGATCTCTGAGCTCAAAACGGGTCCTACACCACTGCAGACAATCTTTAAACTGTGCTCTAGCAGCTAAACTCTGGCTCATGTCAGATTTGGCAGCCCTGTTTTCCAGTGTACTGAATTATTAATTTTCAAATTCTTTTTCTTGAAAAGAGAATTGCAGAATTTACCAGGCTGATATCTCAAAACCCTTCAAAACAGAAAAATAAATTAACAGTATGTTCTTCATAAGAACAAATGCACCAAATATTTCATGTGCTCAGAGAGCTCTTCCTAAGGCTCCAGGAGATGGTCTAACACTCATTAAGAAAAAGTTGCAATATTATTACTAACTCCAAAACAGGGACAAGATTTACAAGAAGGCAAAAGCAGGTTTTTTGTTGACTGATACCTTCTGCTGTCCAAATTATAAAGCTATTTTTTTTCTCTTTGTTGACAACTTTGGGGTTATGCTGTCATATCCATAACCACTACCTTTAAGTGACATAGTGAGCCTTCTGTACCTCTTACTGCTTCCCCATCAGAATTCAGATCACTAAATTTGGATGCCCCCTGCACTGACTCTGCCTCAAAACTCGCATCATTTCTCAAAGCACTGTGGTAGCTTGGGCCAGAATTTGAGAACTGATGGCTCATTGTAAACTGCAGGAAGACACTCAGTTTGGTGATAGGTTCAGGGATATATTTCCTCTATGTAGTTCTACCAAGTACAGTGCTCACCAGCAAAAAATCATGGAGTTCAGTGCAAGTGGAGGTTTAGAAGCTGCAGACAGAAGTCAGCAGTCCAGACTCCTGTCTGCAGATGAAAGAGACCCCTGTGTTTGTACAGCATTTTGCTGAGATAAATTTTGACCATGGGGAAGTATAGAAATTTGGCCTAGGCATTCCAGTCATAAGTTCAAAAAAAACCTCTAAACTGACAACACGGCTGCCTTGGAAGTCCTTCAAAATCTCTCCTCTGTGAAACTTAAAGTGTGATATTAGATTTTGTTTCTGGGATCTAAAGCACACTTTTGGTGTGTGTGTGTTTGAGAAATTCCCTACCTCCAAGAAGGAGATGCCAGTTGGGTCTGCCTTCACATTGTAGACTCCTTAAGGTTGGAAGAGACCTTTAAGATCATCAAGGCCAACCATTAGCACAGCACCACCATATTCATCTTGAAACCATTTCTTCAAGTGCCACGTCCACGAGCCTTCTGAAAACTTCCAAGCGTGGTGACTCTACCACTTCATCAGGCAGCCTGTTCCAATGCTTGACAACGCTTCCCATGAAAAAGTCCTTCCTAATGTCCAATCGGAAACTCCCTTGGCACAACTTAAGGCCATTTCATCTTGTCCTGTCTCTTGTTACCTGGGAGAAAATACTGCCCCTTGCCTGGCCACAGCCTCCTTCCAAGCAGCTGTGGAGAGTGACAAGGTCTCTCCTGAGCCTCCTTTTCTCCAGGATGAACACCCCCAGCTCCCTCAGCTGTTCCTCACAGCCCTGGTGCTCCAGACCCTTCCCCAGCTCCATTGCCCTTCTCTGCACTCACTCCACACCTCAGTGTCTTTCTTGCACTGAGGGCCCAGACCTGGACACAGCGCTCGAGGTGTGGCCTCACCAGTGCCCAGCACAGGGGGACAATCCCTGCCCTGCTCCTGCTGGCCACACCATTGCTGATCCAGGCCAGGATGCCATCGCCCTTCTTGGCCCCTGGGCACACCCTGGCTCACGTTCAGCTGCTGGCACCAGCACCCCAGGTCCTTTTCTGTCAGGCAGTTTCCAGCCACTCTGCTCCAGCCTGTGGTGCTGCCTGGGCCTTGTTGGGACTTAGAACTTGGCCTTGTTCTGCAGATGAGCAGAGACCAGATGAAAAGAGGAGGGACAGAGCAGTTCTCCATCCACAGACCCCGTGGAAAAGGGTGGCTGGTGGAGGGTGTGCAAGACACTGGTTCAGCCACAACCTCTTCAAAGCTGAGGACTGTGAAATGGATAGATTTGAGGAATCTGTTCTGCATGTCAGCCTGAATTTCGTTGCCCTTTTTGTCTACTTAATATTATCCGTTAAGACAACTAATTTATGTTTGTGAGGAAAATTAGGCCACAAGGCATAAAAAAGTTTTATTTTTCTGAATTGTTCAACAATGGCCTAAGACAATGATTTATTATAAATCACTAAAAATTTTAACCCATCACTTATGATTGTCTAAGATGCATATGTATCATGCGTAGAAGCTAAAAAGACAGATAATTTCTTTTCTTTCTGTTTTACTCATAATTTTTAGAACTTAGTAATCTCTGAACAGTACATTTCTAGATTTGATTTTTTTTCACAATCTCACCATCTTATCCCAACTGAAAATGTTGTTAAAGGACAAAAAGTCCCTACTTTTCACACAAAGGAACTAGTGCGTTACTTTTTCTTCATGGCATCTGTACCTTGGATGTTCACTAAAAGGGCAGTCTTTTGAAATGTTTCAGGGGACCTTCAAAAATTCCCAAAAACCTTGTAGACTCAAACGCTATGTGACTTTTCTCTGACCTAATTCTTTCTTTTCTTGTCTACCTAGCATTGCCTAAGGAACAGAATTACAAAACACAGTATCAAGATGCAGGCAATACTTAGCTTTAAAAGCAGTCCTGACATTACCACAACATATGGGAGACATCTCCAGCCATCTGGTTTTGTTTCTGCTTCTTTCTTAGTGATGACTTTGCATAGTCTCTTACTATCAGAGAAAAGGTGGAGCAAAGCCTCCAAGTGGAAATTTATTGCTCTGCCTCTAATTTAGGTGATCTCCTGTTCAGATAAAAAGCTTGCTCTTCCAGAAAAGGTTTATTTAGTAAGAGGTTTCTGACACGGCTCAAAACAAGAAATGACAATGTGTAGGAGATCACCAAGAAAAGGTTGATTCCAAATGTTTTTCTTATTGCAGCATAATTGCATGTTATTTCTGTCTCCAATAATAAAATTTGTTAATTGTACCTCTGAGTCACTGTGCTTTGCAACTCCTACATGTTAAAAATGTAATACTCTCATTTATAGTTATTTATTTTATGAACAGCGGGAGCATGCTGCACAGAAGCCCTTGCGTATTTTCAGGGGGTTTGCTTGCAAAGCCACATTCTTTTGATTACCTGCATTCCCCTTACTTGGTATTGTTCATCAGAGCTGGGCTGTTTATAGTTTCTGATTAGTAGAACTTGACTCAGGACAATTGCATTCTTAGAAAATGAAGATAAATTCTTTCGTCATAGTAAAGGGATTCATCTGCACAAATGCCATTGATGTGATGCTGCTTTTTCATTAATAAGCAAATTAAAGTCACAGCCCACATACATTCCAAGTGCTGGTAATCTGATCACAATAAGCTCTGAAGAGAAGAACTCAGAGAATGTTACAGTGAAAATATATGATACAGAAAATCCTTTCTCTTGTCTGACAAGAAACTAGTTAAAACTCACAACCTTTGTTCATGGCATGTACCTTTTAATTTCAATACAGGCTAGATGGAGTAATAAGAAAAAAATAGCTGAGCACAGAATTGCAATGCAGAATAAATAAATAAATAAATAAATAAATAAATAAATAAATAAATAAATAAATTTTAAAAAAGAAAGTAAAGCGTCTTTTTATCTCACTGCAGTGAGAAGGAATAACTCAGTACACATTCTCTTCTGAACAACATGAGTTCACAGCGCCACAGAGAGAAGGTGCAAAGTCCACAGAGGCCCCAGGCAAGGAGTGAAGTCAAGCTCTCTGCACTTGCTCTTGACTTGCAGTGAGGCCCACAAGCCTGGGGATTCTCTGCTCAGAATTACAGCCCATTAATGGGTTTCCTGCAGAGAGACTGGGCCTTGTGCTAGTGATGCTGGCGTGATCAGCGAAAGGGTAACAGCTCTCAAGACAGGAGAGGAAACACCACCAGCAGGCCTGGAAAAGCTACAGAGGGCACACGTTCCTGCAGGACTCAGAGTCACCCGGCTCTGCAGTCACCTCACTCTCTGGGGCTGTCAAAGGGCATGTGAAATCACAAAAGAAACTGCAGGCCTGTGGACAGGCTGTCTCAAAGACATAAAATCCTTGCTAGAGATTTCTTCTGTCACTGATGCAAATACCTTTGTGAACAAATTTTTCATTTCTAAAAATCTCTGTGCTAAACTAGAGCCATAAACTCAGTCCTATTTTCTATTCCCTGATCTACTGCAATTTACAGCCCAAATCTGGGGTGTTCTGCCTGCCCAGTCGTGGTGCTGGATGCACTGTGAACTGTTGTAATGCATTAATTTGGGTTATATTGTGTTTCATCGGATTTGTAATGTTTTTTTCTCTGTATCTTGTGGTCTGTGCCCATTCCCCACACTGGAATGTAACCCAACTCTGTTCCACTCCCACTTTATCCCTGATCGGGCAGTGGCTTGTCCCTGCCTCTGGGCCCTTCCCCCTTGGGAAAAAGCCCCGGGATGACAGTGCTCGGTCTCTCCGGCGCTGGTGAGCCACCGGGACAGAGCTCCAGCCAAGGAAGGGCAGGACTCGAGGATAAAGCCAATCTCCCTGGTGAGAGAGAGCAGGCTCTTTCCTTTTGCCATCGGCGGTCATCTGGTCTCATAAAGAAATACCTCTTCACACAGTCTGAACATGGCAGATCTTTTAAGTACCTGTGTAGTCCATCCCTGTTGCCACACTAGTTGCTCTGACAGACTAGAATTGGCAGGGTTTGTCATAGCAACTCTACCATAACCGAATCAGCTGGGAGAGGAAGGAAGTAGATCATGAGAGATTAAATCCATGGGCAGATGGAACATATGACAAAGTAAACAAGAAGTATGGTGAGGGAGGTAAGAAATGTCACAGAATAAGTAAGAGCTGTGCTGTAACAGCTCTGGGGAAATAAGCAGGTGAGAAACTTAGTAGAGATAAGGAAACAGCTAAGGGAATTAATAGATAGGCCTTGGGAGATGAAAAATTTTGTCAGATCCTCTAAGAGAAGAGCCTGGGAAGGTAGTAATGCCAACTCTGTTGAGGGAGGATGCGAAACAGACAGGCCAAGATAAGCAGCAAGAAGATGAATACCAGGAATAACCAAAAGACAATGCCAGGCTTGAGTAACAAGCCAAGTAAGCCAACAGAAGTACCAAGAGCCTGAGAAATAACCTTCGGGAGACAATTAACATGAAAGCCATCTCATGAGAGCCAAGAGCTGTGGTTTGGAGATCAAGACATAAGATTCTTTCTTCAGGTCACACTAGAAGTGAGCAGTTTCTTGTATTGAAGATCTTTGCCTAGGTTTCTCATAGCAAGCAGATGTCTATTTTATCTGCTTCTACAATATGCATGTTGCACATGCTAGAATTAAAAACAGTAGTGCCTTTCAGTGTACCTGGTGGAAACTACTGAAACTTAGAAGTATTATGAAATCATAGGCCTTACTCAACCCAATGTAGTCTCTAAAAGTACAAAAATCATACAAATGGTTATATAAGGAAATACAAAATACAAGGAACACCTATGGAATTCATAATGATATGGGGGTATGTGAGGTTCTCTTTGCACCTTCTCACTCATCCAGGGGTGCTGGTAGCAATCCTAGCATGAGTTTTCTATCATGCTAGGATTTCAACGGTTACTCTTCTTTCCAACAAGGATCCGGAAAGAAGACAAAAAGCCCAAAAGTCCCTCCCGCATTACTGTCCTTAGCTGCCATCCTGCATTCAGTGACCCACCACAGGTAGAAAAATGTAAACATGGAAAGACAGGTAATCTGAAAGGAGCAAACTCACCTCTGCTCAAGTAGGTATGCATGAGATAGATATATCCTTCTACTGCAGGGTCTTCATCTTGGGAATTACCATCTTGCCTCTCTCAGAAGGACTGTATTTTTCAGATTTCCCTGTGACTTTTCTATTCCTAATAGAATGGGCTATTTCCTAATCATCCCAGCAACAGAAATTCCCTGGTCGTTTTTTAGAATGGAAGCCATCAGGGTGCCTCTCATTCTGCAGGCAATTTAATGGCATGAACCCTTCCTTCTGACCAAGAGGGCGTATAAGTGAGTATGTACATGTTTAGCATTGCTCTTTTATACTCTTGGGGCATAATTCTGCACCGCCTGTGAACCTTGCAAAGTTATTCAGCCTAGTGTAAAGTCTGAAGCTCCCCACTTTGGAAGGAGAAACTCTCTTTATCCTACTGACAGTTGGTGTACACAGCAATCAGAAATCCAATGAAGTTTCCCCCTTAAGCAGGACAAAGCATGGCTAATTGTGAATATCTTTGGTGCTTTGCTTGGTTCCTTATGTGATAAAGCATCATTAGATGCTTTGATCTCAAGATGCCGTCCTAGACAACACTGAGCATGTATGCAAGGAAACACAAGGGAGGTACTTTCATTAAGACATAGGCTATGAAACAAAAGGCTTTTCTAGGTTTGTGACTTTCCCAGGAGACAGCTTGTACACTGCCTCTCCAAAGGTCAGGGACTAAGCAAGTGATTTTCTAGCACGGCACTATGACAGGACATTACCACAGCTTTTGGTTTCATGACATCTAGATCTATTAGGACTGGATTTACCAGGCAAATGCAAAAAAAATACACTTTTATGGAAAGCTGCACTTCCTTCCCAGCTCCAAATCTTTCTCTGATTTCAAAGACAAATATTTAAAATGTACCAACAAAATCTTTGCTATTGGCTTAATACTTATGCTTAAAATATCTGCTATGAAAGAAACATTTTCTTGTCCCTATGCCTAAGTGAATTTAGATGGAGGAACAGAAAAGTTTCACCACCTCTTCTCTGTTATTTGCCATTTTCTGTATTTTTCACTCACAGCAGTAAAATAAGGAACATTTAGTATGTAAATTAATGAGGTGGCGATGTGAGTAATTTTACACCCTTATATTTTGAATATTAGTACAAACTGGATATTAGTAGCAGCTGGTGAGTCAGCTCCTCTGAGCACAGGAAGAATCAAGAATACGATCAACATAAAAATTTTTGTCATTCCTATTAAAATGCAAATATTTGTTCAGAAAACCTTATGATTAATTGACAGTGAGATTGCATTAGACAAAAAAGGAGGCATACTGCTAGACTATCCGCAGAATAAGGTTTCTTTGATTGTTTTTTTTTCACTACCAGGGATATATTTTAAAATCATTGACTTACTTGGCCTTACGACACCTCTTCATCTGCCCCACCACAGTGGCTGTGACAGTAGCCAGCAGTCAGGACTTAGGAACACGGTAAATAGGGCAAAGAGTCTGTGACCTTTCTACAGATATATCTTCTCAGCTCCTCTCAGTTGAGGATTTAGGGATTGTCAAACTGGAAATTGTGCCAGTGATGGACTATGATCTGTGAAGCTGCCCAAGTTCATTTTTAATTCACTCATGCTTTTAACAAATACATTACAATGGGCCCCTTAATTTTATTATATACTTTTTGGAGAGGTAGTTTGCATTTCATTTAGTCATAACTTTTTACCTGATCCTGTCTATTTCTTGCATGGTGGGAAATGATGCTTTAATCACCTTTTCTGTGCCATTTCTACATTTTGACATTTCTACCAAACCCTCCACAATTATGTGGGAGCTTTTACTACCTGAGATTAAGTTCCCTACTTTATTTCTCCTCACACAGAAGCAATTCTATACATCTGTTCAACTTTGACAACATTCTCAATCGATCTTCTTTTGTTGCTGCTTCTCTGAAAAAGGGTGACTAGGTTTCCATGCAATATTCAAGGCACTGATAATCCATGGCTTTCCAGTAGCACAGGGCAGCTGCTTTTTTTTTTTCTTTTTTTTTTCTTTCTTTCTTTTTTATTTTTTCCCCCTCATTATTCTCTATTTGTTAATATTTGAGGACACTCACAGTTAAATTAATGACAAAGCCTGGAAACCATGCCCTACTTTCTCTTACACCATGTAACTAGAAGACAGCAATAATTTCTGACATTATTAATAGGGGGCTACCCCATAGTGAAACAATGTTTTCCAAAAAAAATCTTTCTAGGGTGCTAATTTAGAGGCCGTTGCAAATGTCTAAGAATAGCTTTTTTTTTTTCCTGTGTACATAATTTCAGACTTTCTAGTCTTAAATTTAAACTGCCTTTTTATCTTTTTTTTTAAATTAAAAATCATTCTGAATCCTATGTCATCACCTTCTGACTGTTCTGTCTTAATAATTATGTGTAATCTGCAAACTTTGCCTATTCACAATTTATCCCTATACCAGATCATTTAACAGCAAGCTGGCCAGCTAGAGAAGCTTGAAGTGGATCTTCATTCTTGCTGGAAATCTTTACCTGAAAGATGATTCTTTTGTGGTTACTACTTGTTTCTTATCTCTTGGTCGCTTTTCCACTCGTAAGCGCTCTTGTCCTGTGAGAACTTCAGTGCATGATCCATCAATAAAGAGCCTTGTCAAAGCTTTTTTTTCCATATTCAGATTCATAATTTAAATACACATATGAACAACTTTTCAGCAGTAGGTTGATGAGGCATTACCTGCAAAAGAAAAAAAACCCTTCCCACTCCAAAAGGAAGTCAAATACTAAATATTTAGTTCATTATTTTATGATGGTTAATGTTCAGTTCTACTATTTTACTACAGTTATAAATATACAGGGTACAGGTGCCAGGTGTTTTGGTATATGCTCCCAAGGATGTTTCTCCACATATTTTTTATAAAGACTAGCACCTTGCTATCTTCTGTGCCTACTGAACTATGTTTAAGTGACATATTAAGAGTCCTTTTGATCCCAGCTTTTTTTTTTTTTTTTAATTGGTTTTAAGAATATTTTCTAAAACATTCTTTTTAACATTTACTTCTAAATTGGCAGTGCAAACTAAATTCTCCCTTTCTGTTGTGAGAGACTGTTGGGCCAGTGTCATTCTCCATGGCCAATACCAGTTGAAACAATTAATCTGACTTTTCTGTATTGACTCTCTTTCTCCTGAGTGCTCCTTTCAATCCTGGCTATCTAAAGTTAAACAAATTGACTTTGTTCTCCCTCTAATTAAATAAATAAATAAATAAATAAATAAAATTAGAAAACCATAATGCTGCCTTGTTTTATCTTGAAATAGGTTGTTTGTGCTGCTTGAAAGTAACTCAGTAATTCTTTCTCTTCTTCCGTGACAATTTTAAAAAAAAAAAAAAAAAAAAAAAAAAGGTCAATGTGTTTTCTGTGTTCCTGTTACCCTTCCACTGGTTGGTGGTTGCCTGCCTCCCTTCCATTTTAAGGTTGCTATAATCCCCTTAGCTGTGAAATGATGCTGTAAAGTAGATTCTAAACCCATGTGTTTTAGATATGGAATGTCAGCCCACAGTACTTACACAATGCATTTCCTGCAGCTGGCCTTGTGCCATATGTTGTCTTTTCTTCCAGCAGGTTTGCAAAATGCTTATTCTAATTAGTGTTTCTTGGTGTTATGTACTGCTATTTGTCCTGAATCTCTAGAGAGCTTCAGCACACCTGTGGACAGGTTTAAATCTTCATGTTCTACATATTTGCATTATGGAGTGCAAGCTCTTTTTGCTGTGGCAAAAATCAATATGTCTTAAAGGATGAGATAATTCTGTATCAAGGCTAAGTAATTTGAATCAAGTATTTTAAGCATGTAAACCAAACCACACACCAAAGAAGTAATGATGAAATGTTATATAGGGTAATTCCTTCTCAGGCAAATTATCACAAGATATCTCACAGCAGTATCACTGAGCTATGAGCAAAAGTGTCCATAAGTAAAGCATCAAACTCTCATTATCACTGACTTTGCTATCAAACCCTGTCATACAAAAATATGCAGATATTATGAATGGAGATCAAATGATATTCAAATTCTAGTAACCCAAAGCAATAATCTTAATATTGCTAGGTTTATATATCTTCTCAAGATTAGAAAGGAAATTATAATGTACTTTTGATCTTTATTTTTTTTTAGTTCCTTGCCAAATCATTTTCTTTTATCATTCATACACACTGCATCATCATTACAGTCAGGTTGTGCAAGAGTGCAGAGCTAATTTTCTTCTTCAAAAAACTGTGGAGGAGTCATAAAATGCATAGCTACTGTTGTGATTTTTGTGTAACACTTTGAAAAACAATTCCTTGTTTTCTGAGCTTTGGTATACATTTGGAAATTATATACCTAAAATATGCATTAGAGAAACAAATCGTAAAAAAACTCTACTGAAGAATATGGAGAAGGTAGCAAATGTGAATGGGCCCTTGGTGCTAACAGGTGTGTGTGGTTGCGGGGTAGGTAGCAGCTCGTTCTTTGCACAGCATGACTGGTTCATCATTTACAGCAATTGGTCTCAATCTAGTCAGGTCTCCCCTCAGATGTTAGTTAATGGACACCTTACAGCTTCTTGGTGTCTTTATTTTCTTCACAACTTATATCTCCCCTGCCATTGCATAGACAGTCTGAACTTCATCTGTGAAATTCTTAAGCTGGAGGTCCGTCTGGCCAGTGTTTTCACAGGCATGGGTTTGGGGTCTGCCTGTGACTGTCACAACAATTCATTAAAGACGGACCATGCCACAAGGAGAGTTATTTAAAGAAGTCTGGCTCAGTGGTTACCACCACTACATGGAGCAGGTCTGCAGGTGGACAGGGCTGCACATATTCTGCCACAAGTACACAGATGCTCATTTAGGCAATGTCCACACAATGCATTTGAGCCTCAGCCTAACACCCTTGATGTTCTTGATGCAAAGGCAAATTGAAGGCAGTCAGACATGCTCATGAAGTACAGTCAGAAAGCAGCAAAACTATGCAGAGATAGACCTGTCTAGAAAGGCAGACAGTGTTATCTCTCCTTCCACATACTTACCTCCATGAATGCTTTAGAAGTGCTGTTTGACTAATCACTCCTTTCCAGAAAGGTGGTGTCAAAAAGTATTATCTGTTGGGTAGCTGTAAGTGTTTCACACATAAATGGATGCAACATCAGATATGAGAAATGTGAGAGAGTTGCAGAGGGGGGTGGTTAATAAAACATGTAAACCTCTCAGCTTCCATGTTCTCCCTCAAAGATAGTACCATCAGGAACTGGGACATTCTCATTACTGAAATCAGAATAAAGCCTGTCTAGAGACTAGGTACTGTTATTCATGCTGAACAGGTTTACCCAGCCCTATCAAGAGAGGTTGCAGTCTGCACTTCTCAGTGCATACTTGGTGTAGAGGTCTCCTTACCTTTCGAACTTCCAAAGTGACAGCATGGCTTACCCAGAAAAAAACAGGCAGCATATCAATAAACTCAGTTCTTAATTAGCTCTCCTTCTATCTCCACTTCTATTACTGACAGATCTTGAATGGGCTTTTTGTTATGACTATTGACTTTAGCCTTTTGAAATATTGCTGAGTGGTGACCCAGAGGGGTGGAGGTGGAATTAGATTCAGCAGCACTTATACCATCATCTGTTTGGTATGTTACTTCCTTTCACTCTGATGTTGGGAGGATCACACCCAGCCTTCACATTCCTCTTCAACAAGTTGTGTCAAGGAAAAGGGAGAAAGGAAGCTGCCTCACATACCACTGGATATCAGAAAGGAAGGTCTTAATGAGGATGTCAGGATGTAATTTCTACAGAAATCAGCCCTTCCTTTTGTCAGTCCCAGGTCCAGCTGCTATAAACATTCCATCATCTTATGAAGTGAGGGCTAAAGAGAGAGTGCTGTATTCTCTGGCATTATTTAATGTTCTTAGCTTATATAGAAAAAGAATGCTGGATTCTTAAACTCCATAGCAGTAATAAATCCCTAAAACTGAAATTAAATAATGGAGTTTGTTTTGGCTGGAATATCAAAGACAGGTGAGGTCATTAAAACAGACAACAAAAACATGTAAAGTGACTTGCTCTCTGTCACACAGTAGCAACCCATTTCTAACTAGCTGAAATGAAAAGCTCTACTATATTCTTATTCATAAACTTTTATTCATAAATATTTGATATATATTAGATTTTTTTTATCTGCACTTTTTCTATTTTTCAACATTAGCCATAATAACAATAGTAAATAACCAGAAGACCAAATGCCGTGAAATACACCATTGTGGAAATATATTTACAATATTCCTGATTAAGAAATGTAAAAATTATGTTTGATCATATTTTGTAGTGACTCATATATAAAACATTGCATGTATTTCTATGACTCATTAAAACCGACTCATTCACTTTAGAGAAGAATGTGCTGGAAATCCTTGGTAGAATGCCTATAAACATTTGTGAGGGTACAATAATTCAAGATAAATAAAGCACTTATAATACTACATTCATAAATGAAAAAAAAAAAAAAAATCCGCTAAACCAGAATCAAACAAAAATCTGTCTGAAAATACCTTCTTTTGTTTGTTTGTTAATAGCTGGATTAGGGACCATGATATTTTATGGTCCATCGGGGTCATTTTGGTACTGAAAAGCACCAAAGTTGCGTTAAGCAAGAGTGCGAAGTTCAACAAGGCCAAGTTCTAAGTCCCAACAAGGCCCAGGCAGCACCACAGGCTGGAGCAGAGTGGCTGGAAAGGACCTGGGGGTGCTGGTGCCAGCAGCTGAACGTGAGCCAGGGTGTGCCCAGGGGCCAAGAAGGGCAATGGCATCCTGGCCTGGATCAGCAATGGTGTGGCCAGCAGGAGCAGGGCAGGGATTGTCCCCCTGTGCTGGGCACTGGTGAGGCCACACCTCGAGCGCTGTGTCCAGGTCTGGGCCCTCAGTGCAAGAAAGACACTGAGGTGTGGAGTGAGTGCAGAGAAGGGCAGCGGAGCTGGGGAAGGGTCTGGAGCACCAGTGCTGTGAGGAGCAGCTGAGGGAGCTGGGGGTGTTCATCCTGGAGAAAAGGAGGCTCAGGGGTGACCTTATCACTCTCCACAGCTGCCTGAAAGGAGGCTGTGGCCAGGTGGGAGTTGGCCTCTTTTCCTGGATAGCAAGCAACAGAACAAGAGAAAGTGGCCTCAAGCTGCACCAAGGGAGATTCAGACTGGGCATTAGGAAGAAATCCTTCACAGAAAGGATGGTCATATACTGGGAAAGGTTGCCCAGGGAAACACCGCCATGCTTGGAGGTGTTCAAGAAAGAACTCAACATGGCACTTTGCTGACAATCTGGTGTTCAAAGGTTGGACTTGATGATCTTGGTCTTTTCCAGCATTAAGGGTTCAGTTATTCTCTCACTGGATAAATAAGGTGCTTAAACTTTTATGCAGTGTTTGAACATTCCCAGTCCTGTATGAGGTTGGTCTTTTTTCATTGCTTGATGCTCAGTACACAAGAACAAAATTAATAGTGATGAACCACCTTGAGTGTTAGAACAGTTTTACAGCTATAACTACAAAAGCTGTGCAATGATGAAATCAAAACATGCCTCTTTGCTTGCCTGCAGCCATTTCTCAGTCACAGACTCCAACGACAGGATGGTGCCCATGAATTTGGAAACCTGAATACACGCTTCAATAGCAAGACAAAATGCCCCACCAAGAAAGTGCATGTTCAGACATCACGTCACAACTATTCCTGTAGAACTCATGGATGTGCCCATGCCACGAATTTCAGAAACAAATTAATAAGAAAATATATGTTCTAAAAAGAAGTTAATCACTGAGTTATGTACCCATTATTCTCCATCAGATCATCTTCAGTCAACCTGAAGAATATTTAATTATCCCACGGTTTTACATTTGAGCACAGGATAAACCATCAGGACGATTCTTGGTTTTTTGTTTTGATATGCTTCAATTCCCAGGATTGGGTACTTGTTGACCTAAAGATTGTCTTAAAGTGCTCTAGTTTTTTTTTGGTTTTTTTTTTTTTAAAAAAAAACCCCACACCTTTAAAAATGGAGGTAAATACTACTATTCCCACATTAGAGCCAAGTGACCCTCAGAACCTCAGAATGAGGTAGACTGCAAATCAATATCAGGCATCAAACAGACAGTGAAATCTTGCTGTTCTTTAAACAACTGCATGGGTTTTGCAGAGCCAGTTTCTGGTGGTGGGGGTGCTACAGGGGCTGATTCCATGAGAAGCTTCCTCCACATCAGACAGAGTCAATGCCAGCCATCTCCAACATGGATCCACCACTGACCAAGACCAAGTTCATCAGATATGGTGGTAGCACCTCTGCATTAGCATATTGCAGAAGGAAAAGCAATTACCATGCAGATTTAATTTCAGCCAGAGAAGAGCAGGCAGAGAGGAACAGCCTTACAGACACCAAGGTCACCAGAGAAGGGGGGAGGGGAGGTGTTCCAGGCACCAGAGCTGACGTTCCCTTGCAGCCCCTGGTGCAGCCCATGGAGGCCCATAGGAATGCAGAGATCCATCTGCAGTCCATGAAGGAGACCCACTGGAGAAGGCGATGCCCAAAAAAAGGCTGTGATCCCATGGGAAGCCTATGCTGGAACAGGGTCCTAGCAGGGACATGTAGACCCTGTAGAGAGAAGAGCCCATGCTGGAACAGGTTTCCAGGTAGGACTTGTGACTTCATGAGGGACTCACGCTGGAGCAAGCTATTTTTGTTCTTGCACCCCATGGTAAGGGACTCACACTGGAGAAATTCATGGAGAATTGTCTTCTGTGGGAAGAACCCCATGCTGGAATAGTGAAAGGACTCCTCTCTCTAAGCAGCATAAGCAGCCTGGAGAGAGGAGTGGGAGAAGGTGTGGTTAAGATTTGTTTTACTTCTATTATACTGAACTGATTTTTATTTTGACTGTAATAAATTCAGTTATTCTCCCAAAGTCAAGTGTGTTTTGCCCATGGTGGTAACTGAAGAGTGATCTCTCTCTGTCCTTATCTCAGCCCATGAGGCTTTCATTACACTTTTTCTTCCCCATCCAGTTGTGGAGGAAGGTGAGAGAGCAGCTTTGGTGGGCATCCAGCCGGTGTCAACCCACCACAACCATAGAGTTATTGAATACAAGAAGGCCAGTATTCCATCCAGTTTCTTCAGTGGCCGGTAGAGAAGCTCACTCCCTCACCAAATCACAAAAAACTTAACAAGTTATTCTGCTTTTTTGATTATCTGTCTTTCCTTGCATGCTTTGAATCATGCATGGTATCATTATCACAAAGAGTTCTGATTTACTTATTATTTAAATTACACCCTCCAAGATCAAAACTATTACAAATTTCCAGTGACATCTTTGTCCTATGGAAATTTTGTCAGCATTTCTTCAAAAACACCACACAAGTAACAAGGAACAAAAAGGAAGATTGGACACGGAAAGAAAATTCTCTTGTTCTAGCTCCCCCTGAAATATAATAATTATGCAAGGACATTTTTAAACAAAGGTGGAGATAACAATATAAATGATAACAAGCTACTGCATTGGAAGCAAAACTGGCATACTTAGTCACTGCAAACATTCAAGTATTATGGACAGTATTGCAGCTTGCTCTGTTACCTACAAAATGTTTCTGACTACTGAATAAGGTTTTCTCAATATTGGGATTACATATCTAAAGGAAGACCTGAGAAAAATACATTCAGCAAATATAAATACATAATTTGATAACTGGATTTTGCTTATGCCTGGTGAAAGTATGCAGACTGCACTACAGCCTTTCATGCAATGTGGATAATCAAATTGTTCTCCAGGTTTTCAGTGTGGGGAGTAGAGTTCACATTTACTAATGTTAGAAACTCAGGTTCAAATCCTTCAGATTGCACACATTAAAATTTGTTTATGACCCCAAACAGTTTCTTATCTTAATATTACTATGGGACAAAACAATCTTTATCACAGAGGTTGTAGCCTTTCTTCATTATTGTATCTCTTATCTTTTCCACCTACCATACCTGGGAGATAATCCACTCCAAAACATAGGATCTGTACCCAGGGCGCATATCATTCACGAAATCTTTTCAACAAGGTCAGGACGAAACTTGATAATCCACCAAGATTTAATACCTTTCTTATTTATAGTCCACAACTCTCAGCTCAAAACTGAATTATTTCAACCCCATAGTAACTGTTCTTTTTAGGAAGGAACAAAACAATATTTAAGTATTCTCTTTTCTTTCCCACTTGGCTTTCCTCTTACCCAAATCCAAGAATGGAAACACAGCTTCCCTAATTCAGAAGATTTGTCTGAATTATCCTTTCCATTCTAACAAGTTCAGCACAAAGTTTCCTAACTGTGAGAGTCCTCTACTACCACCGAAAGTGGAAACAAATTACTTTTGCACCAGTGAAAGGACACAGACTCAAGCACTGCTCTCAGAAAAATACTGCTTCTGTCTGTAGTAGAGCATCCTCAGCCTGTGTTGAAATATTGATGCTACTTAACTCAGTTGACTAACGTCCCTTATGTAACAGAGAACAACATAAAAAAGGGTGCAAATCGCACTCAAATTGGTATCAGGTTCTGCTCTCTCCCAAGAGATATTTCTTTGCTAAATAGAAAAGTTGGTTTTCTTACACTGAATTAACAGAGTTGTTGAATCCCACTTGCACACAAGGTTTCAGGATGCTTCAATGTACACACCCAAATCCCTAAGTACTGAGCCCAGAGTGTACCTACCCAAGCTTCCTAAGTGCTAAAACCACCCATGCCTTTTTCCCTCCTGGAATCTATCCAGTTAGTAATATCTTTGTCAAAACAGAACCTTAAGTGACACCCCTGCAATCAAGCAGATCAGAGGTACTGAACTCACTCAACAGAGTAGTACGCTATTAAGGAACCATGGCAGTGGCTTCACATCCCCTTGACAAAAGCAGGGGATGTGAAGTACTTCACTGGTAGTCATGAGGGCATAGAGTCCAAGTGCAAATCTAAAATGGTCAGTAGGATGAAGAAATGAAGATAAACTACTACTAATCAAATATTTGTTGTAACCTTCTCTGTAAATACTGGCAAGAGTCAGCTACAGCGGTAAGTCAGGAGCCAGTATATTCAGTGTTCAGTGCTCTCCCCCTGCCCTTATTCCCTTTCCTTCCAACATGCACATACAGCATACTCATATTCCCTGAGGGAAAGGGATCTGTCTGAAACTTTTATTGGTATGAGTCATGGTGCTATCAATTCCTGCTCCAGAAAACTAAGTGGTACACTAAAGATCCAGGTGCCAAAATCCTGCATACTGCACTGGAAGGCTGATGATTGATGAGCTTCATCCTTTTGAACTCCAGCAAAGAGGCTATAAAATAGAGCATGGAACAAGTAATTCCTCTTGGAAAGTCAGCTCAAAAGCGATCCCAGCTGGTTTTCATTAGCATAACTCTCAAAGGGACACTACTCTGCATCTCTTCCCAAAGCAACTCCTCCCCTTACCCTACAAAGCAAAAGAACTGAGGTCAACATTTGAGCACAGTCTATGGAAAGGCCTATTCATGATGGCACAGAAACTTTACTGACATTAATGGTAGAAAATATTGTGAAGACTTATCTATGGACTGGTACTAAAGCACATCAGATAGCAAAGGCTTGAGAAGTCCATTTTCTCTTTGGTTGGCTCCTGTCTGCTTTTCGTGTCTTTATGTCTTGAAGGGCCGCCATTAAAAAACACCGGTCACAATTTGAAAATACCTCAAAATGAGAAGTTGAATAATGCCTGCAAAGTATTTAAGTATCAGTTGACAGTGATAAAAAGAACAAACATTCAGCTTCTCAGCAATTACTGTCACTTAAAGCTAGTACCGTCACTTAAAAAAATGTCACAATGTAAAAATATATAGAACCATATCTGCCTATCTGTTTTCTGTCCCTCACACATGTTGCTTTCTCTACAGCTTGAGGAGTCATGAGACAAACAGGATAGGACAAAGGAATCTTCATCTAAGCAGAGGGAACACACAGAAGAACTTAAAGAAAGAGGAAAGAGCTTCAGAAATGCAGAATGTCATTTACCAGCATACATCTCTCTCCCCAGAAGCACTTGATGTGAATACCAAAAACTGACAGCAAAACCTGGCCTGTGGGAAGAGTAAGGGCTTCATGTCTTGAGGACATCTTAGGGGATGTGGATAAGCCCAGTGTTTGGATTTTGCCTGTAAGCAGAAACCCTGAGTTCTATAGGGTTTCCAGCTTTCTGTTGTCAGGCTAACAAATAACCTTGCAGCTATTTCCCTAAGAATACATGGCAGTAATACAGCCAGCTGTGTTGTAAAAGAATTTGGATTTTTTGAGTTTTCTCTGCATTCTCCTATGAGAGGACATGAAATGGCCAAAAGCAAGTCTTTCTGTTTAAACAGGAAATGATTCTACATTAAAGACTTAATCAGGTGATTTTGGTCTTTCTGAGGGCCTTTTTCACTTTTGATCTCAGACATGACATAATAATGTCAATCAGCTTCACAGCTTTGATCATCTGTGGCAGGATTAGATTTTTGCTTTGCCTTTTTCTCTTTAAGAGGAAAGAGATCTCATTGGTATTGTTCTTGGAGTAGAAAGGTCCATCTCTTCTGGGTTCACTTTCCCTACATGAAAGATGACAACATCTTACTGGACACTGCTAAATGCAAAATAAACTGTGCTCAAGAGAAAAGATCGTTACTGTGGAAAAATTATTTTAATTTAGAATTATATCACACAGACCAGGGTCTACCTTAAATAAGGTCCACAGTTGTCATACTGGAATTTTAGGTGGCTTAGGGACCTCTTCAGATGTCTGGGGATATATTTTCAGGTAAAACCACAATTTGCCCCTTGCTGCAGAGAGGATTCTCTGTGAACCTACCACAGCACTTTTTGCAGAGGTTTTTGGTCATAGGATGTGTTCTGGTAACACTGACTTCTGCAGAGTCCAGATTACAGACATTCACCTTCTCACAGAAGGAAAGAAGAAAGAGCATTCTTGGGCCCATTCTTGTGGGATGAAAAAGGTCGTGGCTCTTCATTAGAGTTTCATAGCTCTTTTGCGTGAACATCCTTGATCATTAGACAAACAAAACCAGTATAAAAATTTTACTGTAAAATACCAACATGTATGTCACCCTGGAAAATAAAATAGGACTGCAGATTCTAAATATCATAGAGGGTAAGCATAGGGTGTCTTACATTCCATGTAAAATATCCTCCCTAGAGATATTTTAGTTAATTTATCTATTCATCTGCACTCAGGGAGGAGGCCTTGTGAAGTTTTTGGCATAAACATTATACTCTCTTTATCCCATGAGATGAGACTACACTATTCATAAAACAATTTCAAAGGAAAAAAAATCTTCATAGAAGAAAAACTGATAGGCTTAGGTAGTTTGTTATCAAACCAGTGTTTGTGGTTTAAATATCACTTATAGCTCTAGCTTCAAAAGAAACATTTACTGCATGAAAATATTCATTCATTTCCTCCCATACCCACAGCATTTTCCTGAAACACCGAGAAACCCTGCAATTTCTGCCAGACAGCAAAACACATACTAAGCTGAAAATTCAAAATTACTGAACTGAAGGACTCAAATAAAAGTGAAAGGCCAAAACAGCAAGTGAACAAATGAAGCTGACTTTCTCAAATGTTACCTCCATGGACAGGTTTTATCAGGCCTCAGAAATCTATCATATGCCTGCCTCTCTTGGGAGGACTCATTGAAGCACCAAAGCTACATATCCTGGCTGAGCAGTGCAGCCAGGGTTATTTTAGGCCATGCCTGGTCAGCACCAAGCACTGCAGTCTCTGCATAAGTTACTCACTACACTTCTCACACACAGAAGCTACCACTCAACTAGGTCTCCTTTAGTGGAAACAGAATAATGAGCCAACCAGAAAAGAAAATTCATAAGCATCAACTAAGTCAATGCCAACAGTTTTGTAACTGATAGAGCATATTGACATAAAAATCGTAAAAACAGACCAAGGCAGCTGAAAATCAATCAAGCAGGCAGCAGAAAGCAAGGCAGGGCTTTAAATTTTTGGCTGTTAATATTTGTTGGATAAGAAATGTTGTTTAACTTGAGTAAACAAGAGAACTTGAAAAAGAATCTTTGAGTCCTCAGAACATACCTACCTGCAAAGGTAACAGAAGATCACAAAATTAGAGACATCAGTACAAGTAGGCTAACTCATAGTTCAAATAATTTTCACCTTTCAGGGTGACACACCTGCAAAACAAACAGTGCCACATACAAATATAGCAGAGGAAAATAAGATAAAGTATACAGGCAAGCCTGTTTTACATTGTGACCTTTGTCTCCCACCTCCATCGCAGAAATGCTTAAGAGGGGCAGCAAGACTTTCATTTCAGGATGGGCAGTGACTTACCTGCAATGTTAATGCAGCTTGGCCACAGCTGAGCAGCACAGTAAACTCTGCTCCTTATCAACCCATGCAACACACAGGTGATTGAAAAATACAGTATCAATCTTGTAAGAAGGAGAGATGGGGATAGCCACACTCAAACCCAACTCTTTTCAAAGACAATGTAGCTAACAGAAATACTTGATTTTTTAATTTTCCTTCCTCTTGTTCCAGTAAATTTATTTCAATGCAGAATCCTATGAGGACTAAAACCAGGGCTTTCCAGGCTGGAGTGGGATTTCCTTCTTGACTGACTTGAAGAATTGTTGCACCTTAATTTTAACACTGCAATATACCTGCACCATTTCTCTCTCGCCTTCCTTTCTTCCTTCCTCCATCACCCACTGTGATTACACAGAATTTAAATTTTCCATGGAAAATCAAGACCACAAACACAGCCTTGATGCAGTAAGTACTAACAGCTTTGGAGCTTTTTTGACTAGAAATTTTCTGGGAGAAAAGGATACAGCAAGAAGAAAATAAATATAACTCATTGGCAGACAGAAAAAAAAATGGTAACATATGCAGTTTTAGTCCCTCTTTACATTAAGACTCCATTACATTTTCTTGCTAGGCCTGTCAGTGGCTATGACTGCTGCCCTCTTGCACCTCAACTTCATCTCCATGAGAGAATCAGATAATGGCAATTGATCCATTCCTCTGAAGACGTAAGGGAAACTTACATGCCTTCACTGTAAACATAATCAAGATGAGCATGCATGTGGATCAGGAAAGACAATGAAGAGGCTACCAGAGTCCAGATATTTCAGCACAGAGATCTGTTCCAATAGTTGTCCTTGACTGGCAGCATTGTCAAAGAGCACAGAGCCTGGAAGAGGCAGCCAACAGGGTTTGTCAAGGTCTGCCTTCCTCATGGGTGTTTATTGTTCATACCTGAAGTTCAACCTTACTTAGATAATAAGTACAGTTTAAAAGGTTTGTTTTCAGTAACAAGCTTTAACATAGAGGAGCAAAAAGTGAGGCCTTGTACAAGACACAGTAAGAATAGCAAAACTTTGAACAACCTTGTGTTGAAGTTGATGACTTCCAAGAGCCTTAAGTCACTTCATTTATCTCATGCATATGACATGAGTTTGCCTTAAAATGTGCCGAGTTTCAAAGCTCATCCTTAACAGGTCATGGTTTGGGACTGGAGTTTGAATTCCTTGTGCAATTAATTTTACATTATCGAGTGACTGCAATGCTTGCTCTATGTCCTGCACTGAAAAGTGAGGGCTGGAAGTACAAATTCACAGGCAGGCACTTGCTTGCCATATTCTAACATTTTTAGGCCTTTCTTAGCAACTTACACACTAAGAACTTCTGCCCACAGTTTTTAAGAATGCACTTATTTTTATAGCTTACATAAAATGTTATGATTCCACATTTAACTGTTGGGAGAAGGAGGACATGTTAGCTCAAATATTTCAATGAGGCCAGTTTCTTTCAGAGCCTCTGGCACCAATCATTGCCACTGAGAGTCGGGACTGGAACAGAATGAAGTCCAAGTAGCAAGCCCAAGAAGCAGTCTCTAGGGCGGGGGGTGAGTAAAACTGACTCCTTACAACTGGGACTCTGCAGAGTTCTTGTTGAAAACACTAGTGTATTGTCAGGTTTACAAACCCCAAGGAGCATACACTAACTGCTAGAAGGCAGAAAATTTCAGGTTTAAGAGAAGCTGTAAAGCAGACATCTCATCAATGTCTTGTAAATTGACCTTTACAGTTGGTAAAAACTGTTGGTTTTCTCTCCCATTAAAATCCTTTCATTTGACATTTTCTTTTTACAGTCCCTTCTAATTACATAAAATAAGCAGTTCTCCCTCTGGAGCGGGCAGGGCCCCTATTACCATTGATACAAAGGACTTTACTTCCCACATCTCTTTCCTTCACGTGTCACCGTTTTCATCAACAGAGCTATGGCTAGCAGAGAAAACGCCTCAGACAAGAGAAGCACTGGTGAGCTATTTCCCTGCCATTCCCATAAATATATTTCTGGCAAGAGATTTCCCACAGGACAGCTGTGCTGAAAGTGTAATTCCATAACTGTGCCTTTGCATTATCCCATAAACACGATTCTGGGGAGATTAGTTAAAAGGCATTTCAGCATTCTGCCACCCACACCACACAACTGCAGAGGAGATTCATTTCAGATAAAGTACCCGCATTTTATGGAAACAGCAGGGAGAATTTCCATGAATTTAACAAAAAGTCCCAGCTCATGGTGAAAGTAAGGAAACCGGCATTGGGAACATTCTGCAAACAATTAACACATTAAGCCCTTTGGCTCCATTTTCTCTTGTTATTCTTAGCCACTGGTATTTCCAGGAGTGCTGATACATTTAGGATCATAGGAAGAGTGAACAGGTTTCTCTAGCAGGTAGAAACTGGAAGCAAGCTGTGCACATGCTGAACAGGTCAGCTAGGAAACCTGTGTAGCTGAAAGTCATGCAATCTGAGCCACACTGTCTTCATTAAAATCTCTTCTGCAAAAATACCCTTTTCAGTGGTGCCCACCAGTATTTTCACATACATAAATCACAGTGATGCTGTCATGATCTTGGTAAATATTTGTAATCATCCCCTTAAAAAGAGAGCTGTGCCTTGAATTTTTCAGTGTATCATGTGTTTGATATTGTTTTCTTTATCTTATAGACCTTTATATTCTCACTGTTTAATATATGTCTGAGACCAGGGAAGGATTTTGATTCTCCACTTCTATACATAAGTGAAGGTATTTATCATCTGTTTTGGTAAAAAATACAAATTTTCTTTTTCTTATTACTGAATGTAATGTTAGTCCAAGAGTTAAATTGTGGTAATTAAATACAATGATCTCCAAAATCCTGCTTAACTAAAATGATGTAAATATTTCCCTCTAGAAGGAAAAGCATCTTGAAATACCACTTCAGTCAGGCTGTTGTACTTTCTGTATTGCTTTTAATGCTGAAATATAGTAACTTCTATATCAGCACATCTCTCAGCATGCCAGCTAGATCAGAAGTACTTCTCTTATGTTTTGGTCTGAAAAAGAGAGAAACCAATATTCTCTTTCACTGGATTTAATAATGTATTAACCATTCAAGCAGAAAACAAAGGTAAGTGAATTAATATTGACAGAATTTCTTTTTTTCCGATTCCAGGACATGGTAATGTTTTACAGAAAAGGATGTGTCTGCCATGCACCCTCATTCACAAGTACAAATATAAGTAAATTAAAACCCATGCTCCCAAAATTCAACCACAAAGAAATGAAGGGTTATAAAAGTTACCTGTAAACAAGCAAATAAAAAAGCCAAGAGTCATCATGCTGTATTGCAGTTCCTTGTGTTTGGCTGGCCAGTCACACATACATACACTTCTAATGATACACAGACTAACCCAGCTTCAGAAAACAACACTTATCACATGCAGGATTACTACAAAAACATTTTTAGGAGAAGCAGAAATGTGTCTTCTCTGCATTATGTGAGCTAATACATAGATCATAATAATTTTTTTCTTTTTAAACCACTCTCTGCATTTGGATTGCCTGATATAGAGAAAGTTGCATTCATATGACTTCTCTGCCCCACTCAGGAAGTAGCTGGCCTGAAGACCTGGTTCAGTGCAGGCAAATTGCAGATGATTGCTCTATCCAAGCCCAGACTTCACAGTCTTTGTGTGAATCTATATCTGAAGAAATAGTCTGTACCATAAAGGTAACAGGTGACGGTTTAAATAATACCTGTTACTACTGCACTCAGCAGACCAGCGAAGAGGCAAGTTCAGAGTCTTTGCGACTTGAATTGATCAATATAATCAAATTGCTTTGAAATAGGCTTATCCAGCTTAAAACTGCTTGTGGAGATCTGCTAAAGAACATCAAGAACAGCACAGTGACCGGAAGAAAACAATGAATTAAATTCTAATGAATGCAAAATATTATATGTGGGTGAATACATAACCTTACATAGATATGCATAATTATAAACTAGGCTAGCAGAGACTAGGTAGGAAATCTGGTACACAAAAATTATCAGAGCTCAACATTCATACCAATCCACTTTATTGTATATTTAGAAGTGTAAAAGCTACAGACAGAGAAGTTCAGGATGATGATGGGGTTTGGAAGAGTTTCTCTAAACAGAAGGACTAAATTAATTCTTTTATTTTTTCATTTGACTTTTCCAGTTTGTCGTTCTGATTAAATCAAGTTAGTCTCAGGTTTCTTCAAGAGGATTACTTGGCAAGGCTCATGAGACAGGAAAATGAAATAAAATAAATTTTAAAAAAGCAAAATATGAAGAAAATATGGTAGGATATCACAAAGTGATAAATGTCGCAAAGGTTTTTAGAGAGGGATTCTGCGTGACTTCTCACAATACATAAGTAAGGAGGCACTAAAAGAAATTATCCAGTTTAAACAAAAGGAAATGCTTTTTCCACATAGCTTCTTAATTGGAGTGTGGAATTCATTACCACAGGAAGTTGTGGAGGCCACAGCATAAAAGGAATTGAAAAAAAAAAGGGGGAGAATTTGTGGAGGATAAACCCACTGGTGGCTATTAGACACAATGGTCCGGATGCAAATTACAGAACAGGAAATTCTTAAACTATCAGTTACTGGAGGTGAGGATAATCATTTCCTACATCCCCTGCTTCTCATCCTTCTCTTTAAGCACTTTTTGCAGGCCACTGCTTGCAAAAGGGCATTGGATTGGCTAGACCTTCAGTTGAATCATATACAAGTTATTATGGTCCTAAGTCAAATTGCACTTACCACTGTGTCAGAAAACATGGTGAGTCACCACCACCAAGTAACGTATGAAATCAAATTCTTCAATTTGTATAGTTACCCAAAGCAAGAGATGCAGTTCTCTGAGGATGGCATAAGAAAATTCACAATAACTACAAACGACATGCTTGTGAGAGAGATGCTACATCAAGGAAGCCCTGAGTTTTGCATGACAGAAATCTTGTTTTGCCGTGAGCAGCACCCAAATGGAGACTTATGTCTGGGTTGAACCTCAGCAACTAGGAAACATACCTGCCCAAGCTTACCCAAAAACTCTTCAAGTAGGAGAACTGGGAGTGCTATCTATAAAAAATCCCTCGTTTTAGTTATATGAGTCTGAATTCTGTTTAGTTTTTGACAAATAACAGAAATACCATTCTATATGCCAAAAACATTGCCAAGCAAATGTATCAAAGAATTCAGACTGGGATAGGCACCTGCAGATTCTGTGCTGTCCTTGTGCTGCCACTAACAGTGTGAAAAGCTGAACATTCTAGTGACATCTTCATCAAAAAAATTACAGCAACATTTTTGCCACGTGCTATCTGACCCTTCAAGAAGATTGGGGTCTAAGTCCCTTAAATGGGGAAGAGGGGTTGGGGAAGGTAGTTCATATTCATGGTTGCAGCAAAAAAACAACATGTCTTGTGACTCAGGAGGGCTAACCCCAGAAATGTAATGTTGCTCAACAAAACTAACCACAGGCATTCCTGACTACCGTGAGCAATTGGACATTCTCCAGTCTGCTGAAAGTTTGTAGAAGGCAAATCGCTGCTAGCAAGAGCTAGACTTCATACCAAAACAAAACATCTAATTTTGTTCATAAATCCACTCATTTACTCAGGATGAGTCTAATAATCCAGGGAGCAGAATGCTTCTGGGGTAGCACAGCAACATTTTGTGACTTGCAGTGCTGTTCAGAGGGACAAAGAAAAGTTCAAGAGAGAAAATCTAAGTGAGCCTCACGGAGCCCCCATCTCCTAACAAGTGAGAAAAACTTTCATGTTCATTGGGACTCAATACCAGAGACTGATGGCTGCATGAGGTTGCCAATAATACAAGCCCTTGCAAACAAGGTGTCGTACTTGCTCACACTAATTAGCTACACATTCAGGGGTGTTAGCACCTAGCCACCATATCTGTACGGGGGGGAAAAGTCTTCCTCAATCATTCTTACAGCTTCTTACATGAAACAGCATAGTAAACTCCGTCAGACTACAACACATTGCATTCAAAATCTTTTTGCCATTTTCTCATCATCCTACACACACCTAAATTTCCTATTTTAAAGTAACAATCCCCATTACTATTTTCATCTTTATTATAAAATTGCAATTTAAAACTCTTCTCTTTTTTTATTAAGAAGCTTGATAACATCTGCTTAAGTATCATTTCCTTTAAACTAAAAATCTCGTGGTTGTGTATTTTGTCACTACATTTTTCTGCTATTGAAAGTGCACTTAAAAAAAAAAAAAGGGGGGGGGGGGGGGGGGCGGGAAGTACACGCCCAAGTGATCAAAAGAAAGTTAATTGCTGAGACTGACTTAGGATAAGAACCAACACAGTCAGCACTTTGAGAGCATGGCTGAGAAGAACCGGCACCAACAGAGAGGCTTTCTGTAGTCTTCTGATATTTACATTAGCAGGCGTTTGTGCCAAGCCCTGCAAATTTTCTGACTGAAGGCAGCAAGTCTCGTGCAGAGGGCGAGGAAGGAGGGGCGGGCGAGGGGCTGCGGGCAGTGGGAGCTGCGGGGTGAGAGTTCCTCTCCCCACGGCTCACAGGGTAGGAGGAACAATGCTGAAAGGCAGGCGGCTACGCCCAGGTCAGCGGAGACGGACAGTCCCCCACCGGCGATAGCCCCCACCACGTCCTGGCTTTTCCGTAACATTTTACGCGTTCGCAGTCGTGAACTACGGAGTTTTATTTCCTTGTCTGACTTAGTGACTTCAAGGGGAAATACATTAGGAGATTAAATTTGCTTAGTGATAAACTAAATATAAAGGGGACAGGTTTTATGCATCACTAGTTGGCATTCCTTGGCTGACGCCTATGTAACCACGGCAGCTTTTCTTTCCCAAGGAGACCTGCAGTTATTGCAGCACGTTCCAGGTGCCTGAGCTAGGCGTGTGGTCACCCCACAGCAGGCACTGCGGACCCCAGGAGCTACCCAGCCCAAACACTCCTTTGTCAGCACTCTCTCCGCAGCCCCGGGCAGAGCTCTCTGCCTGACTGCCCTCCTCCTCTGACAATACCCGTATGGACTGGTTTCGCACACAGAGGGCAAAACTGGGTTGATACCAACAGACTGCATTTCTTACGGGGCGGTGCAAGAAGATGCTCTACCAATTAATTAATCATGCCCGCCTCAGACACGTTTGCGCTTTGGGGGATCCAAGCATTGCTTAGGTGTAGCTACTGCACGCCCACGCAGCAGGCAGCTGAGGCTGGGGAAGTAGCAGTGCGGCACAGCTGGCAGCATTTGCAATGGCACCCACAGGTCACAGAGATGAGCAGGTTTCCCTCAGGACATCAGCCCCACGCCCAGCCACGGCGGCTCCAGCCCTTCCCTCCCACGGCAGCCTCCACCTCCGCCTGCCTCCCTCCCGAGCAGTCAGCCCCGGGCCGTGCGGTGCCCCCGAGGGGACCGGGATTTCCCCGGGGCCGCCGCAGCCTCTCACTCCAGCCCCGTCCCTGCAGCAGAGCCGGCGCACAGCCCGTGCTCTGCCCGGCCTGCCTGCTCGGGCACAGGCTGCCGTGGGCCCTGCCCACCCTTCCTGCCCAAAGGGCTGTTCGTGCCGAGGGAACCCTGGCTGCGGGATGCTGCGGGAACTGCGGGAGCCGCGGGAACGTCACTCCTCGGCCCGCTTTGGAGCGAGAAAGGCGGCGCGGGGGCTCCGGAGGCGGCGAGCGGAGAGCGCGGGGCAGAGCCGGGCAGGGCAGCGCCGTCCGGGCACTGCCGGGCACCGCTGCCTGCAGCAGCAGGGGAGACGCAGCGATGCTCCTGCACAGCCGGGACAACGTCACGGACCCCTCTGGGAAACCGCGCCAGCCTCCTGCAGGGAGCAGCCGAGGAGCCCCTCGGCCTCTGCTGGGCAAGGAGGCGGCAGAGGCGCTGGGAGTCTGGCAGCACCACAGCACCACAGGCAGCTTCGATGAGACACCTCAACCAAGGCTTTAGGTACACCTAAACTGTGTCGAAATTCATGGAACAGCTCACTACCAAGGGAGGCAAAAATTGTGCTGATTCCCTCTCTCATACACACTCAGACTGGCCAGCAAGCTTTGTGCTTCTCTTCTTAAAGGAAGGTGCATACATCCTCACTAGTACGCATTCCTTGGCTGACATCTATGTAGCCACAACTGCTTTCCTTTCCCAAGGAGACCTGCAGTTATTTATTTATATTTATTTTTTCAGGGAAAAAATAAATCAAGAACAAAAGAATCCTGCATACATCATATGCTCACTTGTCACAGTTTTGTTCCCATTCCTCATACCGCAAATAAGCACAAAGGAAGGCATATCCAAGTCTTGAAGAGCAGGTCTCTGATCTGCAGGCTTCTGCTTTGGAAGGGTCAGCAGCTGCTGCTGCAACTGCCAGTCTAGCAGTTCTTGTACTTTATGTTTAAATTTTTCATTTTCCATGAAAAGACTCCTTTTTTCCCATGTTTTCACAGAAATATACAGGTTTTCAGAACACCTGGCAGCTTGGGATGCTAATTTCTGGTCATAACCACTGCACAGAGTGGGATAACCATTGCACAGAGAGGGAACAGAACAGGCACAGAGCAGCCCACGGTGAGACACGACGAACTGACCCATGCAATGTGGCAGCAGTGACTGGGCCATGTAACCCTGCCACAGTGCACATAAGCCTGAGCATGAGTTTAACCAAGTTAATTTCCCGTTATAGAAATCCCCAAAGTGCTCTGGCGATGCAGGACCTCCAAAACCCTGAGTATGCAGGAGAGAGGTCTGAGTAAATACGTGGAATATACACACAGTTCTTACACCTCATTAAATGGTCCCTGTCTGTGTAACAGCTGCCCCAGATGACGCTGGTGGGTGGAGAAGAGGAAAGGGTTGATTAGAACTGGAGAAGGGCATTTACATACACAGGCATTCCACAATCCCTCAAATTCTTAGTATCCTGGCTGAAACAGGAGCGCCCAGCTACAAGTACAGTTTACATAGTACATCAATAAAGCAAGATCTTAAATGCCACTGTCCTTGATGCAGTGGAAAGTGCTTCACTACCTGGTCAAAAATGCAGAGAGCACTTTAATTCCTTCACAAGTACATCTCAGAATGGACATATTTCAGTTAGAAAACTGCATTTTATTTATAATTTTTGGGCACTTCTGGCTGTCCTAACCCCAAGCACCCCGGGCTGCAGTTGACCCTGCCACATCAGCACCTGCCAGTGCTGCTTCCCATCAGCTCCATCATGCAAGCAAACCCACAGAATCACCTTCAGGCCTGCCTCTGACATCCCGCTCTGTGCTTTACTGCAGGCTCACCCAAACCCACTCATCAGACAGCAGCAGGGCCACACCTTTCTATGACCTTTGACTCAAATCTAGACAAGAGGAGAAGAGTCGCAGAATATTTTTGTGAACATATCTCATAGTCAGGAAGGAAAAAAGCCAGTCTGACCAATTCAGCACCAGAACAATAGCAGCTAAAGTCTATGGGTTATTCCTAACCATGCCATTAAGCAAGTGCCACAGAGGTGATGGTCCATCAGCTGTCTGGCTTTTACTGGGTAAAAGCTCTCTGTACACTGCTTTTGTTCATGCTGCTCGTGAATGATCATCTCTACTTACACCTTGCAACCCTGAAATACTCCAACATATTTTTTTAGAAATTAGAAATATCATAACTATTTTTTTCATATTTTATATTATAATAATAATATGGTTATACAAAATAAGTATTCGTGCTAATAACATATATTAAAATAGAAATTAGAAAAAAATATTTTGCAATTAGTCAGACAGTAAAAGTAATTCTTATCAAGCAATCAAGGGCGAAGCAAAAACAATTTGAGCTAATAAAATAGTCTATTAGGAACATGTTAACAGAGGAAGAAGACTCTCCGAACATAAAGAAACAACTATGACATTTCAGTAGACTAAGAAATTGTCATATGTTACTGGCGCAATTATGTCTGAAAGAAAACCTCTTAACTCTCGCAAGTTTATGCATTCAAAGCTGTGTGAACAGGCTATTGCAAAGGGAAGCATTTTCCCTGTTTTCACCAGGTAGCTGTTTATTGGTTTTAGTGTTTTAGCCCAGCTCTCAGAGGAGAAGAAAAACTGAATTATTTCATCTACATAAGTGAAATCTTAGAACTGTGAGTAAAAGGTGTTCTGATGTCATAAAGTGAAAATGAAAGTTTTAGTCATGGAAGGCAGTGAGGATGAATTTTTTTCTCAGACTGCCTGGTGCATCCAGCTCAGTGCCAAAAAATATATCATCTCTCAGGTTCAGGTAGGCGACTTCACACAAAAAATTTCCCTGGGGACCAGAAAAGAAGTTCCAGAATAAAATGGAAGATATTGAGAGTAGATAGATAGATAGATAGATAGATAGATAGATAGATAGATAGATAGATAGATCCCATTGTCCCCCTGCATATGTTGACAATTCTTTTCTACAGGCAAGGGCTAGACAGGGAGTGGGGAGGAGGGCACAAGCAAACCAGGGAAAAATAAAAAGGAAAGAAAAACTGATCCAGGCTGCCACAATCTATTTACAACAATATATGCAGTAACAGGTCTGGCTGAAACACGTGTAGGAAAGCGTGCTGGAGAAATCCTGCCATGCTCAGGGTTAGATGTTGAGGAGTTTTTAGCCAGGGATTAAAAAAAAAAAAAAAAAAAAAAAAAAAAGTTCCAAATACATTTATCCTGCACACTGTCAGGAAATAGTTTAACAAAAGCTGTTGCTCAGCCTTGTTTCTTTGCCATGGAGCAAAGAAAACAGTAGTGGTACTGGAAACACTGAGAATGGCCACTGATTTCTGTGTTATCTGCTGGAACTTGTTCCTGGTGCCTACCCAGCTCTACCTGATTGACTGCAAGCTTGAGTAAGACTTAGTGCTAAGAATAGCTCTAATCTCTGCTCAAACATTTCCTTCTACAGACAAACCGACACTGACCTGTTACAGTTGGTATGATTCTGCTTCAAACTTCCATAAATACACTCTGTTTTTGAGGTACTTAAAATTGTTTTATTTGCTTGCATGAGAAAGTAGAAAACCAATGCAATTACCTGTGGAAATGGCATGCTGAACACACTATAAAAAATAGCTTTGCCATAATTGTAAAGCTTAGAAAAACCTGGATCATCCTCTGTTTTACCAAAAGCTGGGAGTGTGCATTTTGAATAATAAGTTAATTTATATTATTTTGTATTGACAGTGCAGTCCAGAGGTGGAAGGCAGAGAAAGAAGAATGGAAGGGTATATATGGAGAAGACTTTTACAGACCAACATACAATGCAAACTAAATGAAAACTGCCAAAAAAAATGTGTCTTAGGAAGGGAAAAGGAATCAAAGCCAAAATGTGACTGCTCAGTGGAAGAGACTGAAGCAACCAGTAATTCTTTATTGTTTGCAGAGGGCCTCTGTCACCCTCCTGTGAAAGCACAAACAAAGCAGATTAACAGGCAGACAGTGTGGAGTGCTGACTGTGGCGGAAGCTTAAGAATATATCAGTGTGATAAATGACAAGTTCATGTTTGGATAGTACAGCGGTGTTAGCCTGAAGCTCTGGGCTGCCTGGCTGCACTGGCATGGCAAGGAGCAAGGGAGGTGTCCTCAAGGCTCCTTGTGCCCCGTGGAGGGGAAGGTTTCGTTTGCTCAGCTTCCTCTCACCACATTCCAAACAGACACATGGGATTTTCCCTCTGCATGGCCAAGAATCACACTACTGATTACAGGACTAAGGCGAGCCCAGGGCTGAGGCACTTCCCAGCTATCGCTCATGTGCCTCACAGATCAGAAACGCAGGCTTTCGGGTAGGCATGTGCTTTGCTGAACTGAAGCCTGAGCTGATGGCCCAAGAATGGTAGGACAAGAAATATTTCTTACATCCAAAGGTTCCAGATGTGGCTAGAAACAACACAAAAAAAGCTGGTGCAACAGAAATACAAAGGATCCTTTTTGTCATCATCTCCGTCAGCTTTCTACCTCAAACACTCCTGAAAAATTTGCCCTTCTGGTTATCTGAAGTGAAATGTAATATTTATACAATAACATATTTTGTTAAACAAAAAGTGATCCACAACATTCTAGAATTGGTACTGACATTTTTCATGTTCTGTCTTGGTTTTATTCAGCCTGCTTTGTTGGGTTTTTTTTTTTCAAAACTACATTTCACATTTTGTCTTTCATTCTGCATTTTAACTTCACCAGCAGTAATCAACACCCAGTGCCAGTAATTCTGCATTTTCTTTTGGGGCCCCGCCTCCCCTGTTTTGTTTTTTTTTTTTTTTGTTATACTCTGCTAGTGTTAATAATAATCCCTCGTTTAATAAAACTATATATTACAGATACAAAACTAGCCACCATGGGGAAATGTGACTGTCAAACTTTTAATGGAAGCCTTTGAGAATTACAAATGAGTACTTAACAGTATCTTGCAGGAGAGCTATCGAAGTGTGATATAGCTTTTAATTTTGAACCATAATTTATTTTTTGCTTTCCAAAATAAGATTTGTTTACATTTTGAAGTATTCAGGTGCTTTTAAAAGTGCATAAAAGAACAAGTGTCAAGATTAGCAATAGTAAAGTATACCTTGAAGTTTTCAAAGCTTTTGACATGCAGAACTCTTGCAAACAGACTGAAAATGTGGATGGGCTGAGTGAACCACAGGGTAGGCTGTGGAATTTTAAGGGACGCTTAGGAGAAAATCACAGCCTGGCTGGCAGCAAGTCATGTGTGACCTTTCTCAGAGGAGGCTCCTGGAACTGAGCACCCTCCCCGGTGACCTGGGCAGTGGGACACAGCGCACCCCCAGCAGTGGGCACGGGCAGGGCCCCGCAGAGTGCGGGCTGGCTGCGCTGCAGTGGGAGCCTGAGGGAAGGCATGATCCCCCGGCCCAGTGCTCCTGAAGCTCCCACCAGGGTACTGTCCCTCCTGTAGCCACATAGGCATTAATAGAGCTCATCAAAACATGAGCAATTTTGAAGTAATATACTGAGCGTTCAAGCTGAGTCTCAAACCAAGAGTAAATTTGGATACTGACCAACCAAGAAAAAAAAAAACAAAAGTGACTGAAGAGTCAAATGAGGAAAAATGAGAGTGGATTATTTTTTACAGTAACTCCCTTGCCTCTATCTATTTTACAGTTATTCAGTCTGTGTGTAAATCCCCTTGCAGTCACAAAAATGATGTGATAACGAGCTAGCATTAGCCTCTTGATAACCTGAATGTCAGAGGTGAGAACACACCTTGTAAATATCAGGCAGAGGATACCAGCGTTGTGGATGGAGAAGGAAATGCTGTCAGCAGAGCTTCATGTTTTGATCCACTGAGTGCACGTACAACACAGGCTCCTGCTCTTATCTTGAGGAAGTTTTTCTTCCTATGTCTCTCTTGCTCAAGAGGTGAAAGTAAGCTGGTCTGGCTGAAAACAAGAAGAAAAGGAGCGCAGGCCAAGTTTTCCAGTGTCAACAAACTCACTTCTCTAATCCAGCCATGTTCTGCCGTGCCCCCCTGACAGTTTGTTTCCCCAGAGGCCTTTCTGAGCCTCCTGTCCTCCTCTCCTCCCGCACCCCAGTGCAGTGCTCCTCCTTGTGCTTTCACATCAGCAGCAGAGATAGCTCCCACGTTCCTGCTCAGCTGCCCATTCCTGCCCTTCACGTGTTGAGGCCACCTGACAGAACACGAGGGTGAGATGAGAGGGACTCTTCAAAGCCTTGCCTGGAAATACTGATTCAATCGATATACTTGATGCATGCATTCATTTCTATTTAATTATACTTTGAGCAAATAAGATCATGGGTATGTAATTCTAGTTTTATCAGACCCTTACAGGTCTGAAAAATGGTCTTTTACTATCACGGATATAATTTCTTCTGCAAAAGTACACAGAATGATATTTCACAGTCTGTTTTGCACGTAAGCTGGTGTGCTGTTTTCTTTCAAAGAGTTAAAAAAGCAGAATTACCTCATGCAACACAGGATAAGATTTTTCAGTTGAATAATCTTTTTGGCAAAAAATGCAGATTTGGGTACAGCAATAACTATTTGCAGACAGGAACACGATTATTTGATTAGCTTCAACTGAAAAAGCCTGAAGAGAGGGGAAATGTCAAGAAATAATGTGATTTTTCATTTTAAAAATAACTTTGATTAGAAATGTTTCTGAAGATAATGCTGAATTTAAAAAAATGCAAACAAAAACTCCTAGGGTAACAATATTTTTTCCTCTTTTGCAGTTCAACAAGATAAGGATAACTCTATAATTTTAATCACAGACAAGATTGAAAATAAGACTTAATCCACAAACTAAAATGACTCCTAGAAAATCAGTTGCAAAGCAATACACTAGACAATTCTCCCACAGCCTCAAGAACAACAGTTGCTTAAGATTTATGCCTGCTCATATATTGAGCCACAAACTCTTACAAGCCTACTGCCAGCATCAAACAAATCTTGAGACAGAGCTACTCTTCTGGTTAATGGCAGTAATCTCCAGTTCAATACAGTCGGCTTCCATTTGGCTGCTGGGTGACACAAAAATAAAGACAGAAGCTTGAGAACTGTGCTTCTACAACAGGGTTGAAATTTAAATAGGAGCTCCCTTCAGTGTTACTATTATATTCTATTAGGTTATGTGAATGTTTACTCAGAAAATTAAATGGTTGGTTTTGTTTTGTTTTTTTCTCATGAAGACCAATTAGTAGTGGAGAACATTTAAAGAATTAATACTGAGTTATTTACTTGCTCCTGAAGGAATGCTGACTCAGTTGTGGGGGTTTTGGCTATCCCTTATTAGGAGCAATTATTTTAGTTAAAAAACAGTGGATAAATAACTTAGAACCTCTGGGAGAACATTTTTCTGTGGAAAACATCTGTTTATGAATGTCCATATGTTTTGAATAGGGATTGCAAAGAAAGCTCAGGGAATATCTGCCAGCAAAGTCACTGGACCTCTAGGTACCTGCCAGTGAGTCCGGGCCTCTGGGACTGATACACATGCACTTTACACTCTCAGTCTGGGAAAATGATTTTCCTAAGAAACAAGATCACGCTTTGACAGTTTTGCTTGATTCTCAGGCCACAACCTCCTTGTGATCCAGTGACTCACTCTGACACTCTTCCATGTGCCAAAAAGGTGGGTCTGGAGCATGGCATGAACAGCTCACCCCACCAGGACACAGCTTCCAGCCAAAGCCACTTCACAGAGCAGCTGCCAGGTTTATCCTCATATGCTGCCTGCCTTTAGCACCTTAATTATCTTATCAGTTTCAGCATCATACAGCTATCTAAAAACACCTCTGTGGGAAAGAGACAGTCCTGGGAAAAGGGCATTATCCCTCCTTTCAGGTCTGACCTCAAAACTTTTTCCCAAGCCTCAGCATCTATTATGACACCAATTTCAAACCTTCGCAATAGCTCGCTGTGATAAAGGAGGCAGCAGCCAGAGCTCACACCCTTCCCAGAGCCAGGAGGCTTGAAAGCCCTGGAAATCACCCTGCCATGTTCTCCCCACCTCCAGTGGTTGCCAAAACAGCCCAGCTGTCTGCATCAAATGGCTGTCAAAGGGCTTTCAAAGCTCACTGGGCCAGCCTGTGTTGCTATGAAAATGCAGGGGCCAGTTCTGCTCTGTGTGTGCAGGATGTGAACGCTGCCACCGAGGGACACCCTGGAAGGGCACACAGGTGCACTGTGTGAGGCCAGAAGAGCATCCCTGCCTGTGGGTGAATCCTGCATCTAAGCCAGCCACAGCCACAGGGAACTGAAAGTAATTTCTGCATCCCTCCTTCAGGGCTTGTAGTCTCCTTGCCTGTTGTGTCACTGTTTTTCATGATTATGGGATGCTACCACATGCTGAGAAATACCAGAACTAGAGAATGAAGTAGGCAGCCCTCAGCTTTACAAGAGAGAAAACAGACTCAGTGTGCTCCGTTGGGGAAGGTCACTCACAGAGAAATACACTGTAGACAATAAAAACCAAACAGGGCAGAGCAGTGTATCTAGATTAAGGGCAGCAGTACACAATAACTAGGATGGTTTTTGTATGGTATTAATGTAGAGTTGATTCCATATTGATATGGTGTCATAGTAATGTCACTGTTTCACATCACTATATAAAGTGTGAAGGTGTTTTTTCATAATATTTATGCTATTCATTTGGCCTTTGAAAAATAAGTGTGTTGTGATTTTCCTACAAATACTTGCAGCAAATACTGCCAGCAAATACCATTTCTTGGAAAACAGAGAACTAAGAATGGATTACACAAAAGCCAGAGGCCAACATCATGCCTTCAGCTGCTCTATAAAGACAAAGTAACCTGGCAAGCTCCTGCATTTCAGCAAGTGGAGAGCACAAAAGGAATTTTATTCCCATTACTTCTGGTAGAGCACAACATAAATTCTAATGATTGATGGATGCTATAACCCAGGTTCTAGTCGTATTAGTATTCCTGTTCATATTTTGTTTTACATACAACATGCTAAGAAATAGTCTGTAAAGCATGTTTCCATTGTCTGAACAAAGATAAACAAGTCCTGCCACAGTCATCCACTCCAGGCTTGTGGTACTTGAGATGGTAATGGCTTCTCAGAAGCATTTTCTGCTGACCTTCAGACTTCTAGAAAGAGCTTCTGGAAAAAGTCCTTTGACCCTGTTACTCCTTGATCACAGACAGACCCAATATTTATACATCTGAGTTTCCAATTACTCTTTAAATGTCCCAAAAATTCCGAAGAAAGAAAAAAACTTCCCTTGAAACCATGCATCAGAACCTGAAATTTAAAAAAAAAAAAATTAATTTCTTTTCACATGCTAGAGTTTCTCTAATATTTGCCAAAACCTATAGTGACTTATAGCCAGAAAGTGTCTTTCAATGTTACACCACACATTTTTCTTCATATTTTTAACTCCCTCATCTCCTGAAAGAATAAAATTTCCATTTCACATTTGTCTTTGCTTTGAGAAATAGCACGCAAGTAAGTAGTTCATGATGACACACTTGCTATTAGATAAATTGATTTTCCATAAAGGATTTTTATCTGCTTAGAACTTTTTCCAGCAAAAGCTGTAGTAAACTGGAAGGAAATCTCATTCCTCATATGTGATGCCAATATTATGCAACTATTAGGGAAGAAAGACATTACTATTTTACTCAATCTTATGGACTCCTTTTGACTTTGAAGCATGACAAAAGGCTTGGTATAAACCCAGCGTAATTTATTCTTCACAGGGAATATGAGAGAACGTATGGTCTCCTGCCTATAACACCCTTTTTGCTATATACACATTATACACTATATACACCATAGTGTAGTCTCTGATGTAGGTACTGCAATTGCTCCAATGCTGCCCTATGCTCATTAGTCCAATGTATCAGTCCAGCCTATTCCCAAACTGTCAAGACAAAGGCAAATATTCTTCCCCTCCTGCTGACGGCAATTATGTCTTTACACAAAAGCACTGAAGGGAATTTCAATTCAGCATTTATAAGGGCCCTGTTATATATAGGTATAGCAAACAAACTGTGACTTATTAATCCTTTCTCTCCCTTTTTTGGAGACATCTTTCTAACAGTTTGGGTTTTTTTTTTTTTTTTTTTTTTTTTTCTGACAAGTTTGAAAAACCATGAATTTTAAGTATGCCTGAGCACCATATTCTCAGCAGGTGCTGAGGACTTATACTGCCAGATGACGTTATGAGAAGGGGAATCCTTTTTATCATATTCAAACTCAGAGCTTCAGCCAAAAGTAATTGCTGCTAGAAACCAAAATACCTCTTTTATTTGTTGCCTCTGTTTCCGCTGCTCATTTCTAGGAGTAACGGAATTTTAAGTTAATCACTCCATGCTTGTGAAAAAAATCAATCATTGAACATGTTCATATGTTGTAACTAAAATATCCTGGTCTTCTGAAATTGTCCACATGTGGGGACAAACTTCTTCGCAGGCATCAGGAATAGTATGGCAAAGAAATATCTCTGTTTATGCAAAAATTTTAAACACAGTCTACCAAACACAATTTTTCAAGTGAGGTTTCATAAAGAGTGCTTTAGAATGAGAACACAAATGCTTTGCCTTGGAGAGTATTTTCTGGTTTCCTGTTAAGGTCAAAACCAGTAGTTGTGAGAATCGCAGTTGTCCTGGAGAACGGATATAACTCTTACAGTTGTCCATTCACAGACCAACTTATAGGCAGCTCTCTGGAAAATAATATATCTCCAAAAAAAAAGGGGGGAAAAAGTAACTATTCTCCTTGAGAGATTTAATGAAGAATATTTTCATGCCATAAACTAGTGGAAATTGCCTTAGCATGGAAATGAAGGGTGGCAGCTTGCACTGTTTGGCAAGATGGGTCAAGGAGTGTGTTATCAGGTGTCAGCTACAGAGACCAGGTCTGAGAAATCTGAGTACCCTCATCATCATCGACCCTGAAGAAATGGAGCTAGGAATTCCTGGTTTAATGTTTTTCAATGTGAAAAGAAATTCAGGTGGCATGAGATTTTGGGGCTTTTTCTTTTTTCAGAATTGAAATTTTTCTGTGGAATTGCCCTGGGGTTTTTGCTTGGTTGGGGGGGGGGGGGGAGCGGCGGGGGGCAGGGGCTGGTAGAGCTTATTTGGGGAGAGTTTATTTCCAGAAAAAGTTTTCCTCCTTTGCTAACAAATTGTATCCATGTAATGTGCAATCTCGCCACAGATGTATCAACTTCAGAAAAGAATGTGTGGGGATATCATATTGCACAGCTATTTTAAGACTTCCATTATTACAAAGACAGCCTAGTTACAAAAATGCATGTGCAGGCACAGTCTCATATTTTCACCAGATCCCACATCTAAAAGCAAAGCTCAACCAAGAAGCACAAATATAAAAACAACCTGCATAATTTCAAATAATTCTGTGTTAAAGGTCTGGTCTTAAATGCACCAGCATGGTAACAACAACATTATATGTCAAATGAGGAGATGCAGAACTAGAGCAAAAAAATCCTTGTGCCTTACAATAGGTTACGTTATTGTGTTTTAATACTGTACCTTTCTGGTAGGTAATACACAAACAGAGTTAATTTTACGTGGGAGTGGCTGCTATTATAAACTCATATATAGCAATCAGAGACTAACAGAGCAGCTCAGCTGACAGGAAGAACAGGTTTCAGTATGTTATTCCAGTCCTTTCTACCACAAAATTATCTGTCTGTGAAATGAGAGAAAAATACAAAGAAACAAAGTTTCATTGAGCTATGTCAGCTGTCAGTCCTGACATAAAACTGGATATCTGCATTCTCTTTAGGAACTTCTGCCAAAAGCCTGGAAATCTTACGGTCCATCTGAGAACGTGCGAGAATCCATTTACCGAGGTTTAGTTGTCTGCAGGCTAGGGCTTCATATTTCAGGCAGAAAGACAGCCTTTAATGTGGGTGCCCATCCAGGTCACGCAGAGCAACACGGAGATGAGCAACGCATCAGCTAGGCTATAATCATGAGCAATCCCTGATTACAGAACACTTTGAAGATTTGGTACAGTTTATTTGGCCATTCAGTGTTGCCCAAAGCTCCCAGTCATTCGGGAATAAATCCCTTGATCCATAGAATTGTGTATGGAAGCCATGTTCCCCTGGACATGCTGGTTCAGGGCATGGGAAGCAATACAACCTGAGCAGTGCCCCTCGCTGCTGATTTCTCATCGTGAAGATGGCCACGCACCCGCTCTTGTGCTGGGGTTTGGATTGGAGATGTTTGCAACACAAACCGGCAGATGCAGGCCAGCGCTGCCCGTGCTCCCAGCCTGAAAAGCGTAATGTAACTGTGTTGCCCAAGGTAACACATCCTTTCGTTGCACCCCGTCTCACAGCAGGCTTAATTAGCTTGGCCTCCAGTACCATGCTGAAGTGATCTGTGCTGGGCGCATGTAGTATCCAGTAGACGTAAGCATCCGTCTCTTCCCAAGCCCCGTTTCTGCTGCTCCTCTTATGGCCTCACCTCACACTCACTCTGCGATTCCTGACCAGACAGGTAACACCAGCTTAGCATTCACCCCACAGGCCCTGTGGCCTTTTCACAATTCATTCCAGCTCTCCTAGGCAGATTACCAGGCTACCTGGTAAAGCATCTGGGGAAGCTAGTTCCTGGGATAATGTGGACACACCGCAGAGGGAGAGCACTGCTGGCGACTGCCTTCCTCCCGTGAGCTCTGAGGCAGCCGATGACGTCTTTGCTTCCCACTCACCCTGGGGCCCATGACCTCTCTGTAGGCAGCTGGTGCAATGGAGAGAGGAACCAGGACATGTCAGCATGCAGGGCAACCTCTGAGGCAAGGCAGCAACAAATGAGAGAGGAAAAAGATTTCCACTGGCAAAAGTGAAGGGGAAACTCCCCAAGACATCTTTGCTTAGTCTTCAGCATGAGGCAGCAAGCAACAAGCTCAAGTGTTTTCCATTCCAGGATGTGTTTTTCTTGCCTTCATTGCCATTTAGTTAACAATAAATCAGCGGTTAACTTTTTATATGTCTTGAAGGAATAGGAAATTCAGTTTGGTTCCTACATGAGGTTTATGTAGTCAAATATTTGTAGTATTTGAAAGAAAGCCAAGGCAGCAGACCTATTCAGTGCCTGCTGTGCACATTTCAGCCTCACTCAAGGAGAAGCTAGAATGCAATAGCGTTATCCATGTTTTTCCTTCCAGCTTCCAGATTTATAAAACAGAAGACTATTAATCACACCCAAATGTCTAGAATGCTCATTTATAAAACACTAACCATAAAATTTCATTTAATTATCCTGCATTGAACTCAACATGTCTGATTAGAGCATAAATTTTAGATGAAGCTTACCTCCTATGAAAATGAACAGCATTGTGTTAAAGGAATGAATCTGTCCATTCTCCTCTTCTTCATTTCCTCTATTGTCACTTGCTTTCCAAGAAAAAATATGCAATGTACAGGCAAATAAAAATTACTTGAAGACACTTACAAAATTTATATCAACTACTACTAGGCCCTCTTTTGCTAAATAGACTGCCTTGGTTTAGGCTGGTCATTGACAGACTGTCCTCTCAGCCCTGCAATGGCTTTTATTGCCACTGTCATCACTGTCTTCAAATTTGTTCCGAATTTTAGGTGGACTCTGGAGGTGCATATTGTATTGAAACACTGGTTCCCGTTCTCCCTTCCCTCCTTGTCTTCACTGCAATCCTGATGACAGCATCAGCCCCTCTTACCCTAGAACTGTGGTGACAAGGCATGGAAAGGGACAGACTGGCCCCTACAACATTTACAGACTTAACACCTTGGACTTCCTACACACAGCACAGCCTCCCTTGCCTGGTTTGTACTGGCAAATACTGTCTGCATTTAGGCCTGCTGTGCTGAGATATCCTGACTCTGCCCTTCAGCTGCAATGTCCTCATCATTGATTAAAACCCTGCCAGATTTCACAACATAAAATCACAATTATGTACAACTTGAGAATATATGCACCTAGACTATCAATGAAAACACAGAATAGTTCAAGGTTTTTTAATAATCTAGGATGTAGAACATGCTAGAAATAATTGCATCTGGTGAGGTTTCCCTTTTTGGGCCAACTTTTAATTCATGTAGTAATTGTTTTACTGATAGCATTCTGTGTTAATTTTAAGTTAGAATATTATGCACCACTAGCAGTGAAATTGCATTTGTATGCATTTTAATGAAACATGGTCAAATTAAGTTTTCTTTCTACCATAATGGAGAATAATTTCTTTCTTCCAAAATTATGCTGAGTTTTATTAAATACATTCCCTATCCTTTAATCTCTTTATCACTGAATCCCCATATTTCCTCTTTTCTTTCCTTGCAAGGGATGGCAAGACAATTGGCTTACAATTACAAAGGACATTACACTTATCTTTTTCAAACTTTAGTCCTCCCTCAGACTTCCAAAACTATACTTGCAAAACTATTACTCAGGGATGCATGACTTCTTCATAACTATAAAAACTATTTTTCGCGAGACAAGCAGGGCCCAGCCAAGCCGATACTTCTTGTCCCAATTTATCCAGAACAGTCTATTAAAAAAAAAAAAAAAATTCTAACATACATTCTTTATATATATCCTCATGCCAAAATATTTTAAGGCAGTTTTCTACCTCTTCATGACCTGAATACATCATCCTGATTCTCTCCAAACAGAACAAAGACACCAAAACCACAGGACACAAGACAAAAAGAAAAATTATGTATGACCTCTGTATTTTCTTCATAATTACTGACTCCTCAGCACCTTGTAAATTGAGCAAACTATAAAGGGAAAAAAACCCATGGTGTCAAAAAATTATGATTCTCTTTTAATTGAAACACAGACTCTACTGTGATAGAGCTGTGAAAATAAAGAGTTAATACAAGTCCTTAAAAATTCAACCTCAAGTTTGGATTTACCACACATACTCCTTTTATTACCCTCTCTTTGCATGTCTATGGCTCTCACAAGGTGACTTGCACCTAATGGACCACAACTGTTGATGCAGTTGAATGTAGCAGTATGAAAAAATCATGATAAAAATACTGTTAAGCCAACCCATCTCCTTCCTCACCTATAATCCCAAAGTAGTGAGTCTAGTGGTAGTCAGTTTTTGAAACAGTCAACAGGTCTGTCAGAAAAGATTTTCCTTCATCCTTCAAATGTACAAAAAACAAATACAGAAAAAACCCTTCCTTGATATGATTGTGCAAACCTTTCATTCCCAAGCAAGCTTTTAGGTCCATCCAACCAAGAAAGAATATAAGGATTTTGCTTGCATAAATACTTGTGTAAATCAAATTCTGAACTTAGCACACAGTTCATTGGGAAAATATCTTTTCCATGGGAAAATGGGAGTAGTTTCTCTACTATGGCTACAAACTGAAAGCTGCTGAAAAGTTGGGCTGCTGTTAGGACTTGGTTGGCATCAGCATTGTCCCAGGCCAAGTGACTTCAAGGGAAGAGAGGCTGTTTGAGGGCAATATTTAGAGTCATTGACTGTTCATTGTGTTACTAACCACAAAAGCAGGTAAAACTGTAAGAAAGTTTATGTCCAGTGGATCACGTTAAGCAAAGATTTTACTACAGCTACCCAGGTGCGTCACCTGCTACTTAGAACCTCACAATTATTACATACAAAAGTTTTAAGTGTTGCATGGTAAAAACAGGAAAGAATTATAGAAGTGTACATTAATCCATATTGAGTTTTTACCACATGTATGGAGTAAGATTTACTAACTTTTATGCCATAATCACTTGTAGTATTTCTGAAAAATCTACAGCTAGTACTAGTGCTTTTCTGTGAGATGCAATTCCTGTGCAAAAAACTACATAGTACAATACACAACACCAGACAATTTTTTTGTTGATTCAGTAAGTCAGATAAGGATCTGAATACACCTTCACAGGTGCAATTACTTCATGAGACAAGAGCAGATTAATTTTAAAACTCACTCTACCTGTACTGTCTCAGGAGACCAGAGTCCACACTCCACACTCCTCTGCCAATCCCCAGCAGAACAGCTTCATGTTCTTTGGCTCTCCAGTCCCCTGCATGGAAGGTGATGCAGCCACACAGGGGCTGGTCTACAAGGACAGCCTGTGCTCTGCCCTCACACGTCTGCAGTGCAGGAGACACACTTCTGCAGTTCATTGTTCATCCAGGAAACCCCAGCTGCACAGGAGATGGCAGCCCATGGCATCCAGAGCACAAACAGGATCTAAGGAGCCTCCCTGACACCGGTATCCTCACAGGAGGCTTTTCATACTTCCACATCAACAGTCTCTACTACAGTCATAGACATGGAAGCCCCATATTGGCATTTCTGGCCTCTATATAGACCATCATCCATAACCACATCTCAAAACCAAAGAACAGCTGCATGGTGCAAGTTGCTGAATTGTTGCAGACTCACTTTTGCTGATATAAACCTGTTCCAAAGCACCTAGAGGGGTAATTTTTCCCCCCAGATACCTTGACAGGTACAATCCCTACTCCCAGGAGAGCAAACAGGCAGCACAGCCTGTGTTACCCACACTTGCTAGTGCAATGATGATGCTGTTGGTCAGTTTCATGCCAGTCTGGCTGCCAGGCGCTCAGAAGCACACAAGTTAGTGCACTCAAATATTGAACGCCTGGCACTCCCCAAACTGCTCTGAAACCATAGCCTTGCTCCTTACTGCAGATCCACTACTTCTAGAACCAATGCCCTGCCTGATTCCTCTCACTCCTCTGCTGATATCAACATTTCAACAAGTCAATGGAGCAAGAATTTTTACCATTGATGGTAACCTTTGCACACCATGTAGTCTAAAAATTATGTATAGTATCTCTACATAGTCATTTGATAATATGAAAGAACAGAAATTTACTGCAGTTCTTGCAGTGGCTAGACTAATTCTACTTCTGTTTTGACAGCAAAAATTTGTGAAAGGAGGAAAAAAGGAGGGGTGCTTTAAAAAAAATAGCTCTACAGGCAACTGCTCTCATTCTCCACCATGCAATGGAAAAAGATAGGAAAATAAAAAAGAAACCTTGCCACACTCCTCTTTATGTAGTGAGGATCTGCCAGGCTGTAGCCCTGTATTTAATACTGATTTCACCGCTACTCAGTCACTGGCTTTCACTATCAAAGCAGTTTCTCTTCCTTCTCTCCACATTGGCTCTAGATTAAGAGATTCTTTATATGTTTTCCTTCTAACTTTTTGGCCATTTTTGTAAGCACAAAAGAAAAAGAATTTAAAAGGTAATGAAGCCATCATCAGAAAAAAAAAAATAAAACCCTTTTATAGAAGGTGGTTTTCTTCTGAATTTTTAAAGACACAGAGTACTCTATCAAACAAACTAGAAAATAGCTTTTTAAAAGTCTCACTCAAATTGGCTTATTCCTTCAAGAATAAAGAAAAAAAAAAAACTCCCTGTGAGCTACAGAAAGAGGCTTTTATCTCAGCTCAGTTTAAACAAATATGACTTTGGAGAAAAGTTTTTTCTGAAGTAGAACTACCATAGGCAATCAACTCTAAAAATCACTATCTAGCTTATATTAATTATATATATATATATATATATATATATATATATATATATATATATATATAAACAACTTGTATTTGCAAGGCTTAAATGCTGAAAAAGGGCCTTTTATTGATCTTAGAATCATAGAATGGCCTGAGTTGGAGGGAACCTTAAACATCATCTACTCCCAAACCCCCTGCCACAGGCAGGGACACTTTTCACTAGACCACGTTGCTCAAAGCCACACACAACCTGGCCTTGACACTTCCAGGGATGGGCATCAGCAGCTTCTCTATTCAACCTGTTCCTGTGCCTTTCCACCCTCACAGTAAAGAGTATCTTCCTAATACCTAATCTAAATCTACCTTATTTCTGTTTAAAATCATTGCCCCATGTCCTATCACTGTAGTCCCTGATAAAGAGTCCCTCCCCATCTTCTCTGTAGTTGCTCTTTAGGTGTGCTCTTCCTGGAGCCTTCTCTTCTCAGGCTGAGCTATCCCAGCTCTCTCAGCCTGTCCTCATAGGGAAGGTGGTTCAGCCCTGCGAGCACCTTCACGACCTTCTCTGGAAGCTAAACCAATCTGAAGTTAATCTTGCTTGCATCAGAAGTGTCTGGAATGTCTCATGTCCAGTGAGCTTCCTGCAGGCATCCCAGCTGCAATGAGAGCCGCTGCTCAACGCAGGCAGAGCTCATGGTGGCCCCAACCAGCTGCAGAGGTTTCAATGCCCTTATAACTAGGTACATTTCCTCAGCAGACACCTGCACTGCTGTCCCTCACAAACTGCTCCTCAGCTGTGGTGACATTGTGTTGATAATTTCAATGAGAAACTCAGAAAACTCGTCCCTTCTGTCACTTGTCCTCCTCTTCCTTGCAAACTACCCACAAGTTTGTTCAGGGAATCACAGTCAGAGAGAACTGCAAAGAGTGCCTTGAAAATTTAATCATATGTGTTTCTATTTGAAGAAGAAATAAATTGTGGGTGTAATCAAGGAAAGAGACAAGACATATTTGCTGGGATGGATGGAGCTTGTTTTTAAAAGTCTTAAAGACTTGTTATTTTCAGAAGACTAAAAGAGAATTAGCCAAAAATCCAAAAGAAAGGCAATTTTTAATATGTAAACAAGGTAGATATGCATATATCTAATTTTGTTCTTTAATAAAAGGGAAGTTACTTCATCATTGACATAGACCAGATACTCTTGGAATAAGCAGTGAAAAACAAGGCATAGGAAGTTGCTGCAAACACCAGAAATTCCATGGCTGTGAAGAGTCCTTATGTTGTAATGGCAGCCAATTCTTATTATTCTGCTTCTTACTATCAACATTTCAAATATTGTTTGATAAAAGGTCAGACACTTAAAAAAAAAAAAAAAATAAGGATTTTCTATTCCAACAAACACACTCCTGACTAAGCCACTCAATAAAGGGCTTGTTGAAGTGACAGGCAGCAGCTGATGTGTTTTTAAAAGAGTTGTTACAGCAGGAAAGGCTTTGCAGAAGCTCCTAGAGTGAGGTACAAATACAGAAATTTGAACAGAACTTTTTCCAGTGTCACCATAATTAAGAATATAAAAAAGTTGAACAAATGATCATGAGTATTTCTTTTAACGCATGTTTTTGATGAAACGTCCTATCAGCCTGAATCTTTTAAACTTGAGTCACAGTTTCTGATTAGAGGAAAAGAGCTCTCCTCTTCATGCCAAAGGGCAAGGTGGTCTCAGCTGGAAGCTGAAGTCTATCACTCACAAACCTTTGCCACATCTTCTAACTTAAGTTTATTCTGCTCTTTCGTGGAACAGTAAATGAGGCTGATATAGCAGTGGGTTACAATATGAACTCACCCGATGAGGGAGTTACAACAAGATTAATTAAAAAAAAAAAATAAAAATGGGAGGGGTAAATAAATAAAAGAAACCCCACTTTCTGTTGACAAGTCACTCCTGTGAGTCAATGAGTGTGTCCACACAGTTTTTGACAGAAAAAGGTTTTCAGTTGATGTTGTAACCAAAGGTAGAACTTCATGTTGCTTTTCCAAAAGTGATATATTTAAGTCAATTCCATTGCTTCCTTCTTCACTTATGAGTTCTTAGGTTGCCTGGGTAGCTATAGCAGATTACAGAATAAGTAGAGCTATAAAGTTTTCTGGAGCTTTTCTTGTCTTGTTTTGTTTTACTTTGGTTTTAATTTTTCTTCATTTCATTCTGTATACAAAAAAATATTTGGTTGAAAACTGCTACTTCAAAAGTATTTCATTAAAGTATGGCATTTAGGGATAGAGAGGGAGCTGCATATGCACACGTGGAGTCCTTTTCACACATCAGCTCTCTGTCCCAACCCATGTGCAGGCAGGAGAGGAAGCCTTGCTGTGGGTACCTAGAGCTGCAGAGCTCCCCACAAGGTTTCTTAGTGACACAACAGATCTTCCCTGGTAACAGATGTCCTCAGCTTTGCCTTGTCAGAGGGGAAACAACCACTTCAAAACAGAGCATGACCTCAACAGTCAAACCCAAAACACTTCTGCCGAAACTTTTCCTTAAAATTTCCAAAACAAAACATGAGAAGAGAAGAAAATCATTTTCCTGAAAACGTAAACATTTCCCCTAAAAAGATGGAGGCATCAAGTGTAACCTTCAGCAACAGAAACAAATATTTCCTGTTAAAAGAAAAATAGGGGTTTTTAAAAGATAATTCAGAAGATTTCTAATAAAAATGTATATAAATTCAATATGTACTAATCTAATCCTTGAGACTGCCTTGTTTCCTATGAAGAGAGAAGGCAAGGTTTTAGATCTCATTTACCTTCATTTATTAAACCTAGGACCTACTTAAACTCAGTTCATCGTTGCACACAAGGATAAGTTTAAATGGGCCTAGCTCAACTTTATGTCATTTGCTTTAGATATCCATAAGACATCCAGAGGTGGCACCGGTCGTACAGCTCTTCCCTCCCAGCGTGGCGCTGGAGCAAAGCGTTCAGCGACAATGAGTTTCTCCCAAAGGGCAAAGCTGGTTTGGAACGAGTCTGTGTTTGTCAGCTGTGTGAGGCCCTAGCTCTCTATCCCCCATTGCCCTTTAGTGAGCACTGGCTGCAGTTGTCTCGCACTGGACTCTGGCCAGCTGAACAGCTGGGTATGGAGGGAGAGGTCAGACCATGGGTGCAGCCAGCCCCGAGCTCTGCCTCCAGCAGCACGATAGGAGACACCAGTCACACAAGCCTGCTGCTGCCCCCCTGGCTTTTCTCCTGCACCTTCCTCCCGCACCCTCAGATGCTGTGTCAGGGTTGTTAGAGGATACACGCCCCTTTTTGTGCCCCTTCGGCCTTTAAGTTAACTGTTTCCAGGCCTATTACCCATTAAATTGTCTAACACATATTTGAATATGCTGATACCATCTGCTTCTACAGTCTCCTGCAAGATGAAATTCAGAATTTCACCACTCACATGGTAGAGTGTTTTCTCTCAGATTTAATCTGATCTCTGACCAATTTCAGTGATTGACCCAAGTCCCAGTACTTGGGAATTTAGTTGTGTATTAAGCCTGTCCACCTGCCTTCTGATTTTGTAGGCTTCAGGTGTAACACTCCAGCTTCTTCTGCTCCAAAATGAGGCGTCTCTTTAATGTCCTGTATTTTAATATCTCCTTACAAGACAGTTATCCCAATTGCTGCCTTCTTCTAAGTCTCTCTTGCAGTGCAGAGAATGAAATTGCACACAGAACTTAAGTTGTGCACTTGCCAAATAAAAGAGTGTCTTTTTCTCTCTCATCACTACTCTAGTGCTGACGAACATTTTGTTGGGTTTGTTAGCATACCGCTGTTATATACTGAAAGTTAATTGAAGAAAGCCCTCAACAGTGACTCCAAGACCCCTTTCCAAGCTCAGCATCATGTAGACATGATTAAGATTGTATTTTCCTAGATTTGTGGCCTTATATTTGTCTACTTTAGACTCATCTACTGATTGTTTTGCTCGCTTACTCATTTTTGCAGTGTTCATTTGGAGTCCCATTTCAACAACCATTTGATTACTTCCTCCACGATGGAAATTGAATATTAAACCCACTGAAGCTCTTTCTTTTGCTGGGCAGATCTTCTAGAGGGAAGGAAGACTTCTCTCTTCAGATGAAATAGCACCTATTCACACTTATATAATTCACTGTTCAGCATTATACTCTTCAATCATCAAGGTCAGTCCATGGAAAGTGCTCTGTTGAAAGTGTTACAATCATATACAGGGAGTTGAAGAGCACAGAAATAAAAGAACTGGAAGAGATACGTTCAAAGGTTTTGCATACGAATACACCAGCCACTAAGGAGGTGCAGATTATATTTTTTTCTATTTTGTAAAAAAGCATTTGCTTAATGCCACTTCTTAATTCTGCATGAAGCACTCTTAGAAAAACACTTTACAAGAGGCTGCATAAAGATAACAAAACTTTGTGACTGCAAACAGAAAATGCCTTTGGTCTCTACCACTTTTGAAAGAGAAACTTCCTTTTGTTATAATAGAAAGATAAAAAGATACTTTGACGTATTATTATCCAATAATAGAATTAACAGTTGGACAGTTTTTTATTGGTCTTAATTCTGTTTGTACCAAGATATTTTCACCAGAACAAGCAGAAAATAGACTGAAGTCTTCTTGACACCAGGTCTAGTTCTCACTCTCCTCACAGTGCCCTTCTCAGAAAGCTACTTTACATTATGCTGACCCACAGAATTCCTTATCCCTTGGTCCCCTAACAACACAGCACATCCTTGTCCATACTTGAGCATCTTGTCTGAAAATCAAATTGTTTTGTTTCCACAGCCCGCCAGAGAACTGAGAAGAGCTGCCAATGTATGTATCCACAGAAATTATTTCTATAATAGCATTTTCCCCTCTTACACTCTTTCCCTCTCTTCCCTTTACACCTGCTTATTTCAGCTGTCATTGTACTGCTAACAAAAAAAAAAAAAAAAAAAAAAAAAAAAAAAAAAAAAAAAAAAAAAAAAAAAAAAAAAACGGAATATGGATCTTACAGAGGAGTTTGAGGTAGTTTTACTTTAATACTACTATTTTCCAAGGTGTACAGTAAACCAGAATTTTTTTCATAAGGTCTGGGATGGTCCAACTGAGATTTTAAACTTAGGTTTGACTAGGAAGTTTATGCAGTGACGGTATACTATGTTAAATTTCCCAAACAGTATGTATGTGAATATGTAACACTGCAAGGTGAATTTTCCGAGGACAAACCATAGCACACAAGCTGGAGCAGCAGCAGCATGACCACAGCAGTTGTGCATCCATTCCACTAGCTTGCCAGTTCATAACTAAATCCTATTATTAGTTAATCTCCAAACTCTTTCTGCCCTTGCTTACACTGTCCTGGCACATAGCACTGTCTCCCAGAGCAGAAGGGCTAAAGAAAATACCCTTTCCATCACAGGGATAGTTTATAACATCTAAATCCTGGCAGAAGCAGAGATTCATTCCCCAGCAGTACCTAAAAGAAAATCACACTGTATCTGTTATATCTGTATAGCATCCTCATCTGCTTCCCAGGGCACTCCACGTTTTGGCTGCCTTGGTTCCCTACAAAGGCAAAAAACTTAAAAAAAGAAAAAAGGAAAAAATAAACTATTGGGGCTTCTCCTGTAAAAAACCCTTTTGCAAAAGGGGGCTAAAGTAGGGGACAAAGTGCGGGGAGCATTGTGCTGCCCAGTGCCGCAGTTTGAGCATCTTCACCCAACAACACAGTACTTCTGAGCAGCAGAGCGGGGAAAGCGCTGACTGCTGGACTGCTGACATTTGTTAGTGCATCCAGCAAACTGCACATCTGCAGTAAACAAAGTTCCTTCTCATGTTTGTAAACTCAGAGCAAAGAGAAGGTCAGCCAGGATTCAGCCTCACTGTGCAGATCTGATCTACTTCTCAAAGCACAGATCAAGGGACCTGGTAGAAACAGTCAGAGAAGTTTTCTAATTTCCTTGAGTCCCTGCTTCATATGGGAGAGAGACAAATTAGCAACCAAGTACAAGGTCTAGGCATGTGCTCTTTAACAGCAGAATTAATAGCTAACATGATTAGTGGAGATCAGTAAACACAATATGTCCCAAAAATAATCTCTCAAGGGCTCTACCAGATAAATTTAAACTATTTAGCAAGGATAGCTTGTCTACAGCGGCAGTAGATTAAACTGCAGAGTTTGTTGTAGGCTTAAGGGCTCAACTATGCAACCTGTGTTTGCACTGAAATTTAATTCCCTTTTGACGTAGAAGGCTTGGACAAAGTCCTCTGTACCACGTAAGCTTTGTGCAGGAAGCGGGCAAGTAATCGGCATGTTGCATAGCCAAGGAAATTCTGGCTGGCCTCACAGCTGGTGGCCATGCCTTGAGCAACCAGCTTCAAGAGCTCTCCTAAGCAAAACAGACACAGAGGCACAGCCCTTGTCCCAATGCCAGGGGAGACTGTGCAACCTCCTGGCCTCATCAGCAAGACGGAGAAGGTTCTTTAAACAAAGTCTTCCTTATGAATTGCCATTTTCTCCTGTGTGAAGTCAAGTCTAAGTGCATAACATATAACCCCATGTCATGCTACAGTCGTGCCATTCACACTAGGTCAGATTTTTGGCCCCAGACACTGATGGCTTAGATGCTCCAGGCACTACACACAAGGCCTCTGTATGCAAGCTGAGAGAATTATTCCAGCCACTCTGCTGGCATATAAATATTAATTACTTTGGAGATGCTAAAAATAACTTCAATAATGACTCAGGAAGATAACTGATGCTTTATCTAGCCTAATTTCCAGCGACAAACAGGGCACTTGAGGCTCAGCACAAAAGTTAGCCTAAAACATGCCATAACAGCTCCAACGTAAAGTTTCAAATCATGCACTGGAGAAGGAGGAGGAGGCACCCTGTCCTACTATCAGCAGTCCTGCCTCCCTTGAAACAAAACTTTTTGCCCAGGAGAGAAGGGTGGCACCTACCTCCAAGACTGAAAGCCTTTCTAATCCCATAGTCCAAAGCCAGATTTTTAGGCTGGTTCTGGATATCTCTGCCTCTTTAATTCCACACTGTTAGACCACTTGTTGTTCTGGGCACCCGGATAACCCAGCATGCTGTTGCAGTTTTTTATCCCCTTGTTTCACCCAGAGCTACGTTGATGGCTCCCATTGCCTACAGCTGTCAGTGTGGACACACTGCCCAAGGACTGGCTGGCTGCACACCGCATTGTCTTGACAGTATCACATGGCCATGTGGGATTTAACTTCCTTGTCATTACAGAATCACAGAATCAATGGGTTGGAAGGCACCTTCGAGATCATCATGTCCAACCCATGCCCCAACACCTCAACTAAACCATGGCACCAAGAGCCCCATCCAATCTCTTTTTAAACACATCCAGGTATGGTGACTCCACCACCTTCCCAGGCAGACAATTCCAGTACTTTATCACCTTTTCTGTAAAAAAACTTTTTCCTAATATCCAGCCTATATTTCCCTTGGCTCACCTTAAGACTGTCCTCTCATTTCGTTAGTTGCTGCCTGGAGAAAGAGACCAACCCCCAGATGTTTACAGCCACCCTTCAGGAAGCTGTAGAGTGATAAGGTCGCCTCTGAGTCTCCTTTTCTCCGGGCTAAAGAACCCCAGCTCCCTCGTTCATTCCTCACAGGGCTTGTGTTCCAAGCCCCTCACCAGCCTCGTTGCCTCCTCTGGACTCTCTCAAGCATCTCAACGTCCTTCCTAAGCTGAGGGGCCAGAACTGGACACAGCACTCAAGGTGTGGCCTGACGAGTGCCAGATAAAGGGGAAGAATGACCTCCCTGCTCCTGCTGGCCACACCATTCCTGATCCAGGCCAGGATGCCATTGGCCTTCTTGGCCACCTGGGCACACCCTGGCTCATGTTCAGCTGCTGTCACCAGCACCCCCAGGTCCTTTTCCTCCTGGGCACTGTCCAGCCACACCGTCCCCAGCCTATAACGTTGCAGAGGAGGGTTATTGTGGCTGAAAGGCAGGACTCAGCGCTTGGACTTATTAAACTTCATCTTACTGGACTCTGCCCATCCATCCAACCATTCCAGGTCTCTGCAGAGCCCTCGTACCTTCCAACAGATTGACACACGCTCCCAGCTTAGTGTCATCTGCAGATTTACTCATGAAAGACTCAATACCCTGATCCATGTCATCAATAAAAATATTGAACAGAACTGGCCCCAGCACAGACCCCTGAAGGTTACCAGGTCCATTCTTAAGGCCTCTGTATTTTTTAAAATATTTAGTTTAATCTAGATCATAAATACTTCTTTTCTTCCTTTTCTTATTTTTTTGCAATAGATCTCATGCTGCCATCTGCTTGCATACCTATGTGTAACCAATCTCCAACTTTACACAAGTATTGCACACGGAATACTTTTTCAGTCCTTCAATTTCCCTCTGAGGCTTTACAAGAGAGATTTGCCTATTTTGAAGTAAGGAAAAACTATGGCAGAGAGCCAAGGCCACAAAGTAACTCTGAAGCAAATTTGGTCCCAGTGCTTAGGTCACCGTATCAAAGAGGTTGCTGTTGACTTCACCTAAGTGGGGAAGAATGAAGGTAACAACTTTCCATCTTCTCTGAACTGAATCTGCCTCTGGATTCTTTTTTTTCTTTTTTTTTTTTTTTTGTACCCAATGTACACATAAAGAGTGAGTGGTCAGCTCACAGCATTAACTCCCCGAGCCCAAGCACTCCTCTAAGCAAAGAAGCTGCTTTACCCCAGGAGTGAAAATATTCAGCGCAGTACCAGAAAGGATTAACATGCCAGACTTACCAGCACCAGGAGGGGCAAGGGAAAAGAAACAAGCCTGAGTCCAGGCATCTATGAAAAATGGCTGGGTTTTGTCTGGAAAAAATTTTATTCATATATCACCATACCTACTGTGGAAGAAGTTACTTTGACGGAAGAAGTGACTTTAACAGGAAGATTTTCAACAGTAACATTTCCTGACAAGGTGCCAGTAATTACTGTATTCCTATAAAAGCTGTTGTTTTTGAACCAGTGCCATGCAAGAGCCTTACTTTGCATGTCTTCTGCCACTCCTGTCAGCTGTGAGGGGAAGCACGTGGTGACTCTGAGAAGGCAAGCTTGAGATGTGACCATGTAAAGGAAGCGCAGATGCAGGCCCCTGCAGGTTTCCCTGAGAGGCAGCTCCATCCTGCACCCCTTGTTCTGCTGGAAAGGAGCACCTGAGAAGGAAAGGAAGAGTGTCTTCTAGCTACCTGCTCTCTCCTTGCCTTTGGTCAGGTCTCCACAGATGTCACGAGTATTTTGGGAGCCCCAGGAAGACCAAATTGCCATAAAACAAAGCCAAAACAACAGGATGAACATAAGAACAGCACATTTCAAAGTCAGCAGAATGTTGAAGTATTTTAAAATTTAGCACTCAGACTGCAAAAAAGCTCTATTGCTGAAGGCATACGCAGGTTCAACAGATAGGTGTTTTACAAAGGAACAAATTACCAGATATCTCTGGGTTTTCAGGACCTGGCAGGATTAGAACATAATAAATGTAGGGGACAAGGTAAGTGCCTTTATGGCCTGTATTTGCCTTTCAGCTTCTAGGACACACCCTCAAGTGAAAAGTAGGTAAAAATCAGTGAATATTATCCCTTCACAAACTCATAGAGACCTCCAGGAAAAAAAAAAAAAAAAAAGGCAAACTCAACCCTCATTCTGGAGCTCTGATTTTTCAGAGATTGAAACTCTTGTCTATGTAAATATTTTAGGTCTGGGTATTACGACTTGGCAAAAGGGATAAACAATTACTTTGGCAGTTAAGGTATTTTTAGACAAAATCTGCTGAATGGCACAAAATCTATGCAATAGCATTCAAAGATAAAAATGGGTCTGTAAAATATTCCCAAGAAAGAAAATGTTAGCTTTGTTAGGAACATGTGCCTTGATTTTAATGAATACAGCTTTTTAGTACAAATATTTTTTTAAAAAAGTACAAATCAATGTAATGTTTTCCTCACACACCTTTTCAAAAGATAAAGAAAAAAATTCAAAAAAAGTTTTAAGGATAGTTGTAATGTAAGAAAAATACCATAGAGCCATTTCAATCAAAATGTTACAAGATTCAAGGGGCATGAGGAGAAGAAATATAGAAAAGCCGTACAGACATTTAGTCATACAGGGACCAAAGAACTTTACAAAATGTATGGGTTAAAGAAACCTACAGATGTCACAGGACAGGTGTGCATCCTAACTGATCAATTGTGTTCAAGTATTTGCACGCAGATTAGCATGGATATGTTGGATAAGTGAAAATCCTTACATATGTCACATGGGACTGCTCACATATATCACAGCTGTTTGATGGTTGTAAATTATATGTAGGAAGCTCAGCCACAGTCCAGCCTGTGAGTACTCAAAAACAGAACACAACAGTACTTCACCTTTCCTTATTCAAAGAAGTTATCAATTTTTCTCTCAGTTCTAAAACCAACTTTATTGTGAAAAAAAAAGGCAACACCTAGTCCCAAGTTAGCACTTCAATGTCTACAACAGTTCCTGACAGCATTTGAGCATCCTGAAATGCTCCAGAAAATCAAAAATATCTACCCAGTTTGAGGGTCTTTAGAATTGTCAAATGTCTGAAGAGAAAAACTTTTTCTTCAACTTTGCAGTGGCCGTAAGCCCTTTAAATACTAGAATTAATACTGTTCTTTGATATTGATTGCATCCCTCCACCAACAGGTTTTATCAGCTGGTTCGTAGCTGAGCAAGGCACACCAGCAGCCAAGACCAGTGTGCTTTGCACAAAGGCAACAAGGACATTCCTGTTTAAAATTCAGCCTGTTTGTGTGGCAGAAGGAATTAATCCACACTCCCGGACTGGGTTTGGCAAGCAGACCATTGTTGCTTTAAGACTAAAAAGAGAGTTTCAATGAAGAACCAAGAAAAATACTACGATGGGATCTTTTTCACCTCTGCTACATGATTACATTATTCTAGTTCAAACTCTATGATCTGTTGAGCACAATGAACTAAACAACTAAGGTCTGTCAGAACCTCCTCTTTTTGAGGGACCAGGAGAAATTTTTTTCCTTTGAATATGCACAAAGATAATGACATAGGCCACTCTTCCACATACCTCTGGACATGGAATAAAACCCTTCTTTTTTGTTGCTTTTCTGTGATTTCCTCTATATATCATAGGCAAAGACAACAAGAAAAGCTTCATCCCTAGAATATCTGAGTGCATGCCAAAACCTGAGTGGAGATGTAGGCCTTCAGAAAACTGTGGACTTGTCTTAGCTGCCAAAAGGTGCTCATTTCTGCTCATGTGGAGGATCAGCTCACCCACCCAAGGCTCAACAGGCACTGGCTGCTGCCGTAATAGCCAGCCACAGCATACGTGTCTGTCCTTGAACTGGGCATGTGCCACTTCCAGCCACTGATGTGCAAACACATTTGTCCAGAAAGAGGGAAACACACATTTCTAAGGACACCAAGCATAGGGAGGGGGAAAAAAAATTTACTCAAAAATACAAACAAACCTGAAAAGCTGTGGATACAAACAGATCTAAAAAGCTGTGGCTGCAACCAGAATTTTGTTCTGGTCAAATGCAAACATTTCTATAGTATTTCTCAGGATCATTAACCTTTGCTTTTACTTCAAGAAAGGTGGTGCATTTCACAAGGAAATTATTGTGCAATTAATTATCAGTTACTAATCAAACTATAAATGGGAACAAGAAACAGCAAACCTGCCATGAGATATCAGTTAGACATGCCGCAATTTGCTAGCTTGTCACCGAAGGAAATTAGAATGCTTTATCACTACGGGATTTTACGGCAGGTGTGTAGAGTGATTCCATAGGTACACCAGGACACAGAGAGGAAAGCCTCTTTTTTTTCCTCTTCTCTGCTAAAGATTAATATCTTTAAAAACATAACAAGACAGACTGGTATAAAATTATGAACAATTTGATAAACAACATGGATCCACATCAAAAGATTAATATACCATTTGTTTATCATGTAAATTATGTGTCTGGGATAGAGAAAAAATGCTAAGTTCAAAGGAAAAAATAAGAAGTGAAAAAGGAAAGCCTATTCTGAGTCATTAATTATGAATTCTTCTGAAGTCTAGTGAAGTGACCCAGGCAATGAACTGAGTGATTAAAATCATGGTTTTTTTCGAACTAGATGGGAAAGTATGAGTAAAATCTGTTGACTCTCTTGTTTCACAAAAAGGTTAAAACCTTGAATTTCTAGCTTCAGCTGCAGGGCAGAACTCATTGCCACTGGGACAGAGCCTGCCCAAGACCATGGTGAGAATCTTTGTGATGCAAAAAGCCTGTCAAATGCCTCCTCCACAAGGACGAATTTCAGCTGGAGCAGAAGATCAAAGAGCACCCACGACCAGGTTATTGCTGTGACTTGCTTCCCACCCGGCTTCAAAGGGAAGGGCAGTGCTTTAGCAGAAGGAGTGGGCTGCTCACAGGCTGGATGGGAGCAGCTGCTGCACTCTGGTACCTCCAGGAGCTTGGATCTAGGATACTGGAATAAGAAAAAAGCGCAGTCTCGATTGTCCGAGTAGATAGAAGACAGATGTGTTCCTCCTCTCAGAGGCTAGGTTTGGATTCTCTCAGCCATCCTCTGTTGGATGTTGGTGTACACAGGTGGGTTTCAGGACCCCTGTCCCTTCAGGAGCACCTGGCCAAAAGCTGAGTATTGCTCTGACCCCCAATCTGCTGCTCAGCCACATTTTACCACCTCTCTCTCTCACAATCAATTTTCTACATGAAAAAAAACCTGTTTACTTCCTTTTTCTAGGACTCTCTACTTCCTTTCTTCCTTTCATCCCACCTTTGCTTTGGCTGAAACGGAGGGGTGGGGATTAGAGTGTGGAGAATAGCATTTGTGATGTTAGCATGCCCACACCTAACTAAAAATTCATGATTTATTTCATTTGCAACAACGAACAGGCTTTGCAAACACTAGAAGGCCACACTGAGATGCTGAATGGTAGGCATTAAAGGCCAGCAAGGTCCAGGTCGGTGCAGCCTGCCCAGGGAATGGGCTTCCCTACTGAAGGGAGGTTGAGTTTACCCCTGTGGGCTATGGATCTAGGGGAGCTTCTGGGACCAGTCGCAGCTTGTGGCTTTGCACTGCCTGTGCTGGCAATGCCATCAAAAATGCCTTCCCTACTCTGCCTTTACTTCTGGTGCTGAAACAAAGTGAGGGAGAGAAATTTTCCAGTAGCAGTTTTCCAATAACTGGATATATTATTTCATTTTAACATAGACTATTAATAAAGTGCACCTGCTTTTAACTATGGGCTGAGACTGTGGTGCTGGAGAATTGTTTAAAAGCTAGATTACTAACCAGTGGAGGTTAAATTAATTTTTATGGAATTTGAAACTGGAAGGCAAAGATACCTTCTCCCACAGCCAGCTTCTTCCTGAGCATTCATGGTAATGGGAGAAGTATTTTTCCCATTTCCAAAATATTAAATGGAAAACTTTAAGCAGTTGAAGGAAGGGATTCAATGTGTTTTTTCCTACTTGCTTTTCCCTTTTTTGTCTTCTTTTTTGTTTTCTTCATTATATAAAGCAGCAGTTATCAAAATCCAGATGTTTTCCACCCTTATTGAAAAAATATTTTGGAAAGGAAACAAGTAATGCTGGATTCAAAGGTTACTGTGCTGGCTCCCTGGTATTCTGCCTCTATAAAGACATACACACCTTAAATTCACAGTGACAGCCATATGGTTTCAAGAGGACTGGGTTGGGAACTGTAAGCATTAAAACAACCATGAGAGAAAAAGGAAAAAAGCTTTTATTAAATATCAAAGTTCTTAGAAAACACTTGTTGTTCCCAGAAGTCTTATATAGCCACTGACATAAGAGAAAAAAACACCGACTTTATGTAGAAAGTATTTCTGATAATTTGGGATCTACAGACATGTGGAGCCAACCAACATGTGCAGATTTTGTGCAGGGATTCAACCTTCATATTTACAAATACCAGGTCATTTTCACAGCCTCCTTGGAATGATGAGCATTATCACTCCCATCTCACAGACAGAGGTCAGAGGATGTTAACTGATACCTGAGATCTCTCTTGTGTTTGGCCTAAATGGCGTGACAGATGCAATAAGGATTCTGTAAGGATTAAATATTTTTAAATATAAATGTTCTCAACAACATTTCTGTCACAGTCCTCACTGGAAACCTTCCTTTCTACCCCTCTTGACTGGATGGATGGCAGAATGGGGACTGGGGGAGCAAAGTCCCTTTACTGTAAATAAAGATCCCCCTTTACTGTAAGTAAGGATCAGATCCATGACCACCTGAAGAACCAAATGACCATAAGTCAATGGAACCCAGTGAGATGTATCCCATAGCCCTGAGGGAAATTACTAATGTGGGGGTGAAGACACTCTCCATGATGTTTGAAAAGTTATGGCAGTAACATGAAATCCCAGAGACTGGAAAAGAGGAAACGTTGTACTCATGTTTTAAAAGGGTCTAGAAAGGAGGACCCTGCTGACCTCTCAGCCTCAGCTCTGTGCCAGGAATATCACGGAACAGATCCACCTGGAAACTGTGCTAAGGCACATGGAGAATAGGGAGATGATTTGAGACACCAGCACAGTTTCACCAGGGTCAAGTCCTGCCTGACCAACCCAGTGGCTTCTGTGGTGGACTGACTGCATCAGTGGAGAAGGGAAGGGCTGTAAATATCCTGGACTTCTGTAAAGCCCCACAACCTCCTTCTCTCTAAATTAGGGAGAGATGGATTCAGAGGGTGAACTATTGGATAAGAAAGTGTTGTACAGTCCCATCTAGAGGGTCATGGTCAAGAGCTCAGTGTCCTGATGGACATCAGTGACAGGTGGTGCCCCCAGAGATCTATACTGGGACCAGAGTTTAGTATCTTCATCAGTGACATAGATGGAGAGGTTGAGTGCACCCTCAGCAAGTTTGCAAGCTGAGGGGTGCTGTTGACACATCTGAAGGATGGGATGCCATCAGGAGGGATCTGGAGAAGTGGGCAGATGTGGAGCTCACAAGACCAAGTGCTGGCGCTGCACCAGGGTTAGGACTGTCCCGGGTATCAGCACAGGCTGGGCACGAACAGACCCAGAGCAGCCCTGCCCAGAAGGACCTGGGGGTGCTGGTGGGTGAGAGGCTGGACATGGCCCAGCCATGGCACTCACAGCCCAGAGAGCCAAACGTGTCCTGGGCATCCAGAGCAGTGTGGGCAGCAGGGGAGGGAGGGGATTCTGCCCCTCTGCTCTGCTCTGCTGAGACCCCACATGCAGTGCTGCATCCAGCTCTGGGGCCTCATCACAGGAATGACATGGAGCAAGTCCAGAGGAAAGACACCGAGATGATCAGAGGGAGGGAACACTTCTTGTAGGAGGGAAGGCTGAGAGAGTTGCAATAGCTCAGCCTGGAAAAGAGCAGCTTTTGGAGTGACTTAATTGTGGCTTTTCAGTACCTGGAGGGGGCCTACGAGGAAGATGGAAAGGGACTTTTTACTTTTTTATGTAGTGATGAGAAAAGAGGGAATGGATTCAAACAAAAAAAGTAGGTTCAGATTAAATATTAGAAGTAAGTTCTTTGTTGTGAGGGTGGTGAGGCTCTGGAACAGTTTGCCCAGAGGGGCTGTGGGTGCCCCACCCCTGGCAGTGTCAAGGCCAGGTTGGATGGGCCTCTGGGCAACCTGGTCTAGTGGAAGGTGTCTCTGCCCATGGCAATGCAGGGGTGAGACTAGATGATCTTTAAGGTCCATTCCAACACAAATCATTCTTTGATTTTATGATTCTATGACTCTGTATGACATTTTCACTCTCCTAATTATGAACCATGATCCGTGGTAGCATAAAAGAAAACAATACAGACTCAAAGAAAGAAATGAAAGAAACAAGTAAATAGGGTTAAATAAAGATAAATATAGAAGAAAATTTATCATATTTGCATGGGTTTTCAGCTGTATCATTAAGATCCACCCATTAAAATTCACAGCTCAAATAAAAGATTATGAGTTGAAAGTACACAGTCAGCAATGCAAAAGCTGTCAATTTTTTTCAAATGCTCTAATTCAGTTCTATTATACAGTGCGAAGGAACATGGCAGGTATATGTGATATTTTCTTCATATGCATTTCCATTTCTCTCATAAACAGTACTGGTTTAGGACTGCCCCAGAGATTCCAGATTCAAGGACATCAGTTTTAAGGTCCTTGAAAAACAATTTTTTTATTACTCATTATGCCTTTAAGTGCACATCTTCTTAAAAGCCATATTTCTGTATTTGATACAGCTCTATTCCTATCTGCAGCAGTTTTCCTGATTTCCAGTTAAACCAGGAAATCTGGAAAACAAGAAAACCTGTAGAATTTGGCCCTCCAGGGGTTTCATCTCAACTGTATTATTTTCCGTTTGCTTTTTTTCATTTTTCTATTTCTCCTGCCTTTCAACCAATATTTCTGGTCAAACACTCATCCTCTGAGACCAATGTACTGAAAGCCTCAGGATGATCAGGGACATGGGGAATGCTGAGATGCTTGTTTCCTTCTGCCTCTAAAGCCATATTAGCTGTACTGCTGTCCCTTACCTCTGCTTTTAAGATTTTGGTATTTTCCCTCTAAACCTGTGAAATCTGCACCTTAATTCTGGACATTTTTTTACTTCTCAGGAAGAGCTAAAAGCAGTTCACATCAGTTCAGGTTATTGCTTTTCACACAGATCAACAGAGAAGAGGGAGATATAAGGGCCATCCTGGAAATACTTTCCATCATACACAAATGACTTTCCATTTGCGTATTGGTCAAAGAATCTTCTGCTTTCCATCCTAGTGGAGAAGGATGCAAATAGTTGCTCTTGTAAACCTAAAGGCAGGAAAACTGGAAGCCCAAAATGCGAAATACAGAGCTTGTTAAATCCCAAAAAGCAATTTTCCTCCTTTAGGACTGGGGTCGCAGCTTTGCTCCAGACCAGTCACAAAGTGTGACCCGTCTCATTTTTGCCTTGCCCCCCACCCCCCATCTTCCTAGACATCTTTATTGATAATTTGGATGATAGGACTGAGTCTGCTATTAGAAATTCACAAAATATACCAAGTTGTGTGGGAGTGTTGCTCTGCTGGAGGGCAGGCAGGCTCTGCAGAGGGATCTGCCCAGGCCGGATCCACGGGCTGAGGCCGATGGTGTGAGGTTCAACAAGGCCCAGGGCCGGGTCCTGCCCTTGGGTCACAGCAGCCCCAGGCAGTGCCACAGGCTGGGGCAGAGTGGCTGGAAAGGACCTGGGGGTGCTGGTGCCAGCAGCTGAACGTGAGCCAGGGTGTGCCCAGGGGCCAAGAAGGGCAATGGCATCCTGGCCTGGATCAGCAATGGTGTGGCCAGCAGGAGCAGGGCAGGGATTGTCCCCCTGTGCTGGGCACTGGTGAGGCCACACCTCGAGCGCTGTGTCCAGGTCTGGGCCCTCAGTGCAAGAAAGACACTGAGGTGTGGAGTGAGTGCAGAGAAGGGCAGCGGAGCTGGGGAAGGGTCTGGAGCACCAGTGCTGTGAGGAGCAGCTGAGGGAGCTGGGGGTGTTCATCCTGGAGAACAGGAGGCTCAGGGGTGACCTTATCACTCTCTACAAATGCCTGAAATGAGGCTGTAGCCAGGTGAGGGTTGGTCTCTTCTCCCAGGCAAGCAGTGACAGGACAAGAGGACATAGTCTCAGCGTGCACTAGAGGAGGCTTAGATTGGTCATTAGGAAGAAATCCTTCACAAAAAGGGTGATCAGATATTGGGAAGGGTTGCCCAGGGAAGTGGTAGAGTCACCATCCCTGGAGGTGTTTAAGTAAAAGTTGGATTCAACGATCTCAGAGGGTTTTTTCTAACCTAATTGATTCTGTGATTCTGTGTGATTCTCTGGTCTTTGGAGTCTGTCTAGAGGGGCTGCACAGAGACACACAACTTCCAAAGAGTCTCCCTGTTACCATTTTGGGAGAGATTAGGGCATCAGACTCATTCTTCACATTAAAATTATAAACCTGCTTTCAGTAAGTACAGGCCAGTATGTTGGCATAATTTCTGCTCATTGCAATAGATGTCTAAAGGAAGCCAATGCCCATTTTTAACAAGACGGTGGCACTAGCATTTTGTTTGTGTTCAGTACAACTAAAAGAGCAGGTTAATACAGAGAAACCCAATAGCGGAATGCTTCTCCAAAATTTGGTTCAAAGTAAAATCTGAATCTGTCTCTTCAGCATCCACCCTCAGCAACACGTTTTCTATTCATTTTCTGCCTTTTCTCTGCCTATATAGTATCCCTCTGCATCTTTTGTCTTCTCACTTTTCCCTACTCTCCTTTCCCTACACGTATTTAAAAGAAAATTTTATTCTTTAAGTGGCTGCTGAAAACATTTTTCTCATACTGGATCTCTAGCAGCACATCATGGTGACGAGATCTGCATGGGACATCGCCCCAAACTTGAACCAGTCCTGCCTGTCCCCCAGACCCTGGAACTCAGAGGGTGATACACACTTGCTCAGCCCAGCTTGCAGCTCTGGCCATGGCTCAGCTTTGTGTTATTGCAGTCACATCTTCCTGGCCAGCACTGTTTGCCCACACATCCTGCACGTCGCACCATCTCCACGCTTGCCCTTCACAATCTCACACAGAGACGAGACAGGAAATCCGCCTGTGTTCCCCTCTGCACATCTGTGTCACAGACTACACATTCTGCCTGCTCCCTGCACCTCAATTTTGTCCTCTTACACCTAAGACTGGGGTTTTTTCAAGTGGCTACCTCCACTAGAAACAACTAACATTGCTTTGCAACTAAAATACTCCTCAGTCCTCCAGAATTTCATGCCCAACCCTACACTTCTGTTGCCTCACTCCCACTCCATATATTTGAACTCTCAATATACGTGCCTACCTTTTCTGTTGTTTGTATCACTTCTCATATATTCAGGCTGGAAGGCTCTAAGAACAGACTTCTGCCTAAATTACAGGCATTCTTAAGTTAATTTTATTTAGTACTAGAGAGGCACATGCTTTTTATTAGATTTTTTGAATTTGTTTTAGCTAGAGAAAAATAACTCAATATTAATTTTAAAAAACCCAGCAGTTTAAAATGATTACTACCATAGGAGCCAAAATACAGTATCAGCAAATACAACTGAAGTGCACAAGGTAATATGATTTATAAGCCTCTGTAATCAAAAAGATGGATCATCATTCCAGAAAAAATATCTAGCAAGTGTATGTTTATCAGAGCTTTTGGAGGGCATACTAGGGAAATGCTACAAAATTAATAATTTTCATTTCCAAGAAAACACTTTAACATATGCATTTTCAGCAAAGTGTGTCCATTTATATATGGTTTAAAGTAATTATATCCCAAATTACCTGTATACTCTACAATATAATAAAGTAAATTATATACTATTTTTCACTGAATGTGCCTGAATCTCTCAAAGGGTGGCTCAAATGGAAAGTCCTTCAGCTTCAAAACTTAATCTGAGTGCAACTGTTAAACTGCATGAGAGCAAGACTTTTGATGCAAAAACTAATTTGAAATTTTGTGGGGTTTTGAGAAAGAATAAATGTTGAAGCTTGTGAGAAAACTGCAATTCAGAATACTACACCTGAGTAAGCAACTGCATATAGTATCTGACAAGTTAATCTATACAGGAACATACAGTTTTCACGTGGAATCCTAATAACTATCTATTTCTTAGTCCCTATGTTCAACTTTTTTTTTTTTTTTCTTTTTTTTTTTTTAATCCGTGTTTATGAGTTACTTCTAGGAAACATAGCCTAGAAATGCATAGAGCACAAATTTTGTACCCACACGGGTGAGGAACGATCACAAAAGGGAAGCCGTTCTCGAGCAGTGCCATGAATTTCAGACTTCCAAGGACAGCACTCAGAACTTTCATTCTATTTAAATAAAATGTCTATTTTCTTATAGACATTTTCTCCTTTAATACTAATGTGAAAATAATACTGTAAAAATACAACAAACCTTGTCAACAACTCTTGCTCAATGTTTCCAATATTTAAAAAAATTAATGGGCTTAGACTAGGGCCTTGGCTGGAAAAATGTGTCAGACTCAAAGCTTTGGCACATGAAAAGCCAAGTCAGAAGCAATGCATTTTCAAAAAATATTTGAGAAGGCTATATTACACATACACAGCCCATTTTCAGATTATGGAGGTGTAAAAAAGCTGTTTTGAACATCTGCTTTCAGTTCTCAAACGGAAATTCTTCGGGCTGCAATTTAAAGCGAAGGCAAGATATAAGGCCCATATGCACTATGGGCTATGACATTAAAAAAATAGTTATCAGAAAAATCAATAGACTGGAAGTTTCACCTAGATTCTCTCTTTTGTCTCATCTGTTGAGTCTATGTAGCTCCTCAAGCGCAGAGCTGCACTTCGGCAAAAAACTTGGATAGTAATTTTTATAAAGGACACTGCAGACTTTAAAAGCTGAAGTCCCCTTGCCCCACCCCACTCCCCTGCCTCCTGCTTAGGAATCTGATGCAAGGGCTAGGGTGGACGTGATAACACCAAGGAGAGTAAGTGACCTCAATTTCGCACTACTGCCCGTGAGGCAGAGCTGCAGCAGCGCTCACACCACTGTGCTGCCATGAAAATCTACCAGCCCAGGGTCATAAGCAAAACAAACTGCATTGCAAGAAGGAGCTTCTTCCACAGCTGCTGGGTGCTTTAATCCCAGTGCTGAGAGTATCCTGAGATGGACCAGCATCACCTGAACGCACCAGGGAGTGGCCAGTGGCTGCAGGGCCAGAGACCAAGCGTGTTCTAGAGCTCTGCAAAAGGTGCTGTGTTGAAACCTGGCAGAGGTGAGCAGGAATTGATTAAATTGATTCATTTGTTCATTCTAAAGAGAGCAGGCAAGAGTTTATCCAGCTTTACAGAATTCAGTCTGAAACCCCCATGCTACACCCCATGCATGACATCACATTGCTACTTTTAGCCCATTAGACATAGTTAAGTGGGAGATATCACAGGGTTTAAAAGGAAGAACTGATAAATTAAAGATATTTCACTCATGCAATACTATTTCTGTAAATAGAGAAAATATAGGAAGTACTGATTAACTTCAGTGGCAATAAACATCAAACAACCAGCTGCTAATAGCTCCAACTTCCCTCTGCTGGTACTGAGCCTAAAAGCATCTTCCTCCATTTTGTTTGCAGAGGCACTTTGCAAATATTTTCCTGGGTTATATTTCCTCTTTTATAGGAGACTGGGCTATAGACCTGCTTATCTTTTTCTGCTTCATTTTGTATGATCATGGATTTTCAAGAATTGCTGATATGGGGGGAGAAATGTTTCTGGGACTGCAAGAGCCATTGCAGGAAAGATTTCTATCGGTCTATCTGACCGCATCACTACATATCTGTGATGTTTCAACAGGCTGCTAGGAATGCTTCTAATTAATTTAAAAGCAAAATGGAATAGAAACATCTCAGAGAAAATGGCCGAGGGAAAATGTCAACAATTTCCTTCTTAGAAGTCTCTGCAAAGACTGAGATGTTGCATAATATCTTGATGACTGTTTTCTTCTAAAAAATCCCCCAGAGCTCCAGAAGTAGCTAACACACAGCTGATACCATCATCGAATTCCATCTTTTATTAAGTCAGGCTCTTTAATTAGTGTAGCTTGAAGGTCTATAGCATTTAAACAAGCCTTTTTTTCTTTCCTTCATCTCTGTCATGATCCCTATTTAAAAGGATCATTTTTAGCAAGAGCCCTTGGTTGCAGCCACATCCAGCTGACTTGACCTTTTAGGAGCAAATCACCCCAAAAGATGAAGAGCTCAGCAAATGCATCCAGCCATGAAAAGAGAACACCAGAATACCATCCCTCACTTAGACAGTTTGTAGTGACACTCATCTAAGGATGAACTCATCATACTTACAATAAGCTTATAATTTGATTTTGGTCTGGTTTCTCTCTTACCTTTTGAAATGTACAAATTCGTGCAAACCAACTAAGTTCCTATACCTTCTTTATTCCTTTATAGAAATAAAGTTATATTGTATGTGTCAGAAAAAAAATAACCCTTTAGCTACTGGTGTGTGTTACTTGGTGATCACAGGCAGCACAAAGGCTTTACAAGTTGATGTATTTAATGGGAATGGCAGATTATTCTTGAAATAGATACCAAATTTATCACCAGCCATAAAGCACTGCAGGAAAATGGGAGAATCCATTTCTTCTGTGCCAAAACATTAAGGGACTCAGGAGAAAGTGGCAGTTCTCTTCCTATCCAGATCCCAGCCCATGGATGCTTGTTTCACTGAGGTTAGAGGTAGTTTTAGGAGGTTCCTGTGCAATTAGCAATTTACATACAAAAGCGTTTTAGCAGATTAATGGGCAGTTGTTAGCAAGGAAATTCAGTCATCTGTGAAGCAATGGGGCACCTTCATAAATTCTTCCTATAATCATGGCACTGTCCAGACAAAAAAGGTACAAAAAAGATGTTTTCTCTGCAATGTCTGAGTGTGGGAAAAAGCATCAAATATTTCACTGGGTCTGAAGAAACGGGAAGAACTTCCAATAATGTTCCATGATGCTCGTTTTCCAGCTTCAGATCCTGAACATTCTGGATGTGTCTCAACACTTCCATCACACCAGATCTGTTTGACACATTAAGGGAAGAACTTAAGGGAAGAGCTACTGAAGCTTCAGACTATGACCTGTAGACATAGCTAACACTAGGAAGCCATAAATATAAGCATTCTCATGCTCAAAGGAAAACTTTAAAAAGGGGAGCCAGACACTGGTTTTAAAGCAAATTTTTTCAGTTAATTTTGTCTTCAAGTCTCTTGATATAATCACCAGATGCTGCCTGCAACTGGCATGCAGGTCTTTTGCAGTAGATTTCATCTAGTAGTTGCAAAGGAGCAGTATCAGAACCAAGAGGAGTGTCTTGCAAATTTGGTTCCTACGTAGATGTAAGATCATTAACCACCAAGTAATGAGGAGTAGCTAGACACAGATGTAAACAAGTGCATGTTGTCACATTGCAATCAGGAAGGTTTCTGGGAACAAAATGGGAAAGACGTGAGAAAGTCTAAGTACCAGGAAAGCTCCCAAACAATCTAGTCCCCAAGGTGTTAAGAACAGTCTACAGGATCGGAAAAGAGATTGAAAACTGGAAAAGAGGCTAAGGATTGCAGCATAATTTTGCAGAAACTCCCCAGGCTGTAGTCTGAACTGCCTGAATGACAACGCTTTTGAAGAGAGATGTCTCAACAGGAACTGGGCTTTCCTATAAGCTTGCTCCTAGTTGCAGGCACGAAATCTGTGCACAGAGCATCTCTCTGCAATACACCTGCAAAACCTGCCAAACCAAAAAGGCCAAAACAGACACAGCACTACCTGAAGGCAGGATATGGAGGGCCACTGCTCCCCAACACCCCAACATAAGACAACAGCCCCTCAGGTGTCCCTGCTCGCTGAACACGGCAGGCAAACACTGCTTCCTTTAGGTATTAGGGTTTGTACTCAGACATCAGAGAGGTTTCAGAGAGCTTTGGGATTTGTCCAAGTTGTGCCATCTTGGCTGCTCCTTCAAGCACATGCCAGCCCATTGAAGTCAAATTCATTAAAATCTGAAAGATTTTTGTCACAGTGCTTACTGTTTGAAAGTTAATTTTATTCCTCTCCATAACCCCTAACAAATATTTCTTCTTTGACTTCTTTTCCTCTAACCTATCCCTCTCTTTCCTTCAACTCTCTCAAGTATTCCTCCTCAGAATCTTCTTATTTAGGGATTTTTAAAATATATCCCCCAAAATTTTCTAGTCAAAAGTTCGGTCAGACTACAATAATAATTAGAAATTTGTTATAGTGTGTATCTGAGATTAAGTTACCCCCTTCTCATCCCAACAGCTGCTTTGCAGAATGACATTACTTAAACTTGAAAACAGTGGGACCGCAGCAAAGATTGCCAAACATGCTGAGAAACATTTTGAGAATTATCTGTGTTGACATGGTGGTATAAATATTGTCACCTGCTTGAGCAGACTGATAACATTATGCGGACAGTAATTCCTATTCCCATTTTATTATCTCTGCTCTCCAAAGCTGAGTCACCCCTCTAAAAAGAAAAAAAAAAAAAAATTTACCTTGGGGCATAAACCCCACACCTATCATTCCTGAAAAATTCCAGGATTTTGGGTGAGTATCAACCCTGTCAGCTCTTTACTCCTAACCCACCTCTGCTCCAAAAAAAATCCTGCAAGTTATTTTTCCTCCTTTTTAGGAGGTATATAAAACACTGGCTCAGGTATACCACCCTAGAGACATAACAGTAGGACAAGATGAAAAACAAAAGGGATACCTGGCCCCACTCACATCAAGTACCAAAAGGCAAGGGTGCTTTCAGAAACATCAGTTCCCTGTGCATTTTAGCATGGCAGCATTACAGTCCAGATGGAGTAAGATGTGATGACATGTCAGAACCAGGCCAGCAAGTGAGCAGGCCTTAGATTAGCTGCAATATTGCTAAAGCCACGTTAGGACACGCTGCTCAGTCCCCATCTTCAGGTGGACACAGCCAGAAAAGTGAACATAAGCAAGACGCACCAGTGAGAGTTTGGAAAGCTGTTGCTGGGGCTGGGTCAGCCCAGGGCAGGGACCCCCTGCCCACAGGCAGGCACTGCATCAGATCTTTCCTGAGCTCTGCCCTAAAGATCTTGACGGCCACATTCAACTCTGACAGCGCAAAGGCAGGATTAACGTTTTAACATTTCATGTGGAGACAAAATCTAGCCTGGCATATAAATACACCATTGAAAAAACATGTTCTTTAAGCTAGCAGAAAAAGAGCGAATGTTTGGTGAATCAGCTTGAAGGCCTATCCTAAAATGACCTGAGCCATGAGACCCAAAACAGTGCTGCAGCTGCCTCCTGGCACTCCAGACATGGTTGCTGGCATGGCTTCAAACCAGCCCAGAGACTCAGGAGAAAGCGCAGTGTCTGTTGGACCCAGTGATCCTAAGGGTCTTTTCTATCCTAAATAGTCCTATAATTCTGTGATTTGGGAAGAGCATAGAGTGTGCTGCTTTCACCATTGCTACTCCTTCATAGGAGGAGGGAACACTGCCGCATTTGTTTTGCATAGCATCTATTGAGAGCTAGCGTAACTTAAAAAAGCAACTGTCAATGGAAACAAATTAATAAAACCAGACAGAGAAGACACTGTAATGCAAGGGGAAAAACTCATGTGTTTCAAATATTCTTAAAATAATAGTTCAACATGCGATGGCCACTAACACCAGTAGTATTACATAATCCTTTCTTAAAAGTATACAGAGGCAAGATCTAAACAAAAGCAATGTACCACTTTGGCAAATTCCTTTTTTTTAGAGAATGAATGGACAAGCTCTCTCACATGACCTTTACCCAAAAGTGTCCTTGCAGCTCTTACCAGCATATGACGAGAAATGGAAGGGATATATACAGTGGGAGAACAGTTTGACAAAAGCAGTGCTTTCGACAAGGCCCAGTGCTAATTTTATTTTTAATTCTATCTGTATTGCCAGACTTGCAACTGAAAACAAGGAAGAAAAGCACACCTCACATGTTGGTAGTACCCTCGAAGGAGACAGCAGAATAAATTACAAACACTTGTTAGCCAAGGTCTTAAGTTCTCCAGAAAAAGCAAAAATGGAGGTGCAACCAGGAAATGCCTGACCCAGCTGAACAGCCAGATATAGCATTATTATATCTCACAGAGCCTGCTAAGTAAAATGAACACAGAGTCATAGATAGATTCAAATGGAAAAGACCTTGGAATGTAATTCAGTCAGGGCAGAGACAACGTTTTGCCTTGCAACACCAAATAACCATATTCACTATGAGAAACGCTTGTCATATCCAATATAGCAGTTATGCGTTATAAATTAATCATATCTACTAAGATGGACAGAAAAGTGACAAGATAGTATTTAGATGAGTTACCTAGTTTGTGAATGAAGACTAGAAAATTACCTACCTCTTGAGAGCCGAGTTCTGGTTCTCCAAATCAGTTGTCCCAATATCATTTTTACATCTATCACAGGCAGAATCATGTTTGCATGAACAGGAGAAAGCTTCCCACTGAGACATCACACATCAGCTGAAGGCCAAGGCATTTATTTCCAAAACTATCCTTGACTTTCACCTTGGTGCATTGGTGTCAGATGCTGTCCATACAAGACTAGCATTCAGTCTGTTCTCATTTGCAGCTGGGTTCTGGACTTTGTAGAGGTATATCAAAAGGAATAAACCAGAACACTTTTTTCTTCTACCATTATGGATTCTGTACTCCTTGCCCTGGAATCTCCTTCAAAAAAGGATCTTTACCAATTCATTTATACAGGTTTGCAATCAAACAATCTTATTTTCATGTTTATAAAAAATCATGAATAAGAAGCTTGAGAGTGATCCAATATAGACATGTTGTAAACTGGACAAATATCTCAGCAACCCCATTTTTCTTTAATATATACTCAATATACTTGAGACTCATATCATATTTGGCAAATTATGTTGCTCTTTTAAAAATTTAGTAATAAGTAACTACACCAAGAAAATCCACAACAAAAGATAACTGTGACTAAAGTCTCTAAAAATCCTTATCTCATAGAAGTATGTTTTTAATAAATACATGTTTTCATAAGTCTTCCTTAATCCTCAATGTTGACATTCCTAGAATAGAGGAGACCAATCAAAAAATAAAGCCTTACAAGGTACTCATTATGGTTGCATAAGCTGGGAAGGAAGTTCGAGTGGGTCAGGGGCTATGTCACTATGAGAACTACAGGGCTATGTCACTAGGAGAACTGAATCATTCAACTGATTCTGACTAGTACAGAAATTAACTATGGCTTCATGGCATGATGTCCTTTGATGACTGTTCAGACAAATGGAGAGTGGGATTAAATTTAAGAAGAAAAGCTCTTGCCAACAATATCAATGGTCTCCAATGGTTCAGTCCACATAAGATCAAAACAGCTATCAGTGTTCTCCAAAACAACCTGGAAAAAAAAATATATTAACTTTCCTTTACTTTTTAATTCTCTTCCTCTCATCCCATCACTCATGACAGATACAAGGCCAAGGAGCAATGAACACACATTTTGTTCTGTTTTGTTGGTTTTTTGTCCCATCCTGTAAGAGAAAGTAACTGGAACTGGGACTGGTTAACCTCTGGAGGGTTCTGTCAAAAAACTGAGCCAGTACCACTACCCTTTCTATCTTTTTGTATGTATTTAGTATTATATTAGTTCAAAAATGTCTTACTTGTAATCATACATTTCTCCAGCTGGGATGTAGCCATCTCTTATGGTAAATTTACCATCACACATGGTAAAATAAACAGTAGCTGCTCTAGGGAAATTATCTGCTGAAAGGTATACTGGCTAATGTATGTGTTCTTAGTTTAATGCACATGTAAAGCAAGAAGAGAAGGTTTACACGGGGATTTGGTTAAAATTTCTGGGGAAGAAGTGCATCTGAGTCAATACATTCAAAGATTAAAAAAAAAAAAAAAAAGCTGGTTAATTTACACTGGGAACTTTTTGGCGCAGGGAAAAATTGTTTGATTTGTAATGGAGTTATTCCTGTTGTAAAGGAATGGCCTCAGGTAGATACAAAGGGAATTAATAGGGGGAAGAGCTACATTCAAGTGCAGTTAGGGTCCCAGGGAATGCATACATAGCCTTACCCAAGCATGCAGTTAAGTCCCTCTGTCTCTCCGAAATGAAGACAGGTATTGATGAGACAAGAGGATATCTCAGTGAAAATGGCACAGAAGTACCTATTGATAGATCCACTGTTGCAGCTGCCATTACTGCTGCAGCTGCTGTGATAAAAATGGGGAATGAGGAACAGATTTATGTGCATTTCTGTTGCATAAATCTTAACGCTTCCTTTTTAGCAACTTAAGCTCCAGAACTGGTTGGATCAGAAATGTGCCTGCATGGTGATCTCCGCACAGCTCACCTAAAAATTGGAGGTTGGTGGAGGGTTATAAAAGCAAAGTCCTACAGAGTTACACAGTGGTAGCACTACAGTCCAGTGCAGACACTTGTCTAGGCAAGTCATGTTGGCACAGAGCAGCTGGAGCCACTTCCAGGCTGGCTGGGCTGGCTGGGCTCTGCAGGGAAGGTCTCACAATCCCTTGCAGTCAAGGATGGACGACCCAGTGTGTGACATGAGACAGAGCTTATTTTGCAAGCACAAAAGCTCAGCCCAGTAGGGAAAATATATTCAAATTTATTTAAATGGTGGAAATTATCATTGTTTATGCTACTTTTTTTTTTTTTTTTTTTTTTAAGAGAGAGAAACAGAGAGAGAAACTACTTAAAGAGAGTATGGTTTTTAACTGGTGATAATAGCTCCCTGCTGATAAAAGCTATCTGTGGCCTACTGAGCAGATGGCAAAATGCAACAACAATCTGTTTCTCCTTATTTTCTCCTTATGTGTCCATTATAATTTAGAAAACCTGGAGCTTCTTGTGCAGGTGAAATTTAAACAAATTTTTCTTCTTTTTCTCTCACCCTTCTGCTTCCCAACACACTGCACAATAAATTCTCTCGCTCTGGTGAACTATACATTATCTCTAATCATGTCCAAATGAAATTACAAGCTGAAGAAAGAACATAAAAAAGAAGCCAAGCTATCATGAAAGAAGGAAAGGAGCTGGGAGAAGAAATTGTATGTACGTTGAGTGTGCCTGCTGTTTCTCAGCTGGGAAGTGGAAAAAGAACGCAACGTATGATTTATTCTATAAATTGAATTATCTTCCTTCTCACACCACAGTTGTTCATAGCCACACCAGTGACTGTGGATACATTGTGTAAATACATTACAGTCCTCCAATTCACTGAGTTTTATTCACCCCAGATTGCTGCAAAAAGTCCAGTGCATGATCAGCCATGCCAGAATCTCTCCAGATATGATTCCTGAACTACATCTGGGTTTTTTTGAAATACAGCAAGGAGTGATCCAACAAATCTCCCACACAAGTGCAACTACACTATCAAAAAAATAAAATTAATGAAACTAAGTATAAGAAATAATTAAGAAGTGGAAACCTCACCTTGTTTAGCTGTTTGAAAAACACTTGACAGGAGGACAACACAATGTAAAAAGAGTCCTTGGACTTCCTTAAGGCTACGAATTCCTTCAAACTAAAAAATCCCAGTGAATAAAAAACCCAAGCCTGGACAGGGAAAGAAAAAAAAAAAAAGAAAAAAAAAAAAAAAAAAAAAAAAAAAGTGGTGTAAATAAAATGCTGTTCCTCCCATTTCAGGGAATGGTCTAGCTTTTATCAGCAGAAATAAGCCTGTTCACTTACAAAAGCTCTGATTCATTTGCAGACAAGGAGGCAGCTTTTTGGCCTGGTTTCTAATACCTTACAACTTCTATCCCCTGGAAAGGTACTGAAGTGCATTTCTAAATATTTGAAATATGTTGTGGTAGTTATCTGAAAACAGTTATGTGCATGTCATGCAGGTCTGGGTCCTCATAAACCAATTCAGAGCACAATATCTCTCAAATGCACAGCAATTTTCTCATCTGCCTTAGATTTGACCAGAGAAATATCCTGTATTCCAGGCTTTGCAAGTTAGTGCACGCATACTGGAAAATAGGAAAATATTAAGAAAGAGCCAAGGAAGGAAATTGTTTGAAAGCTGTTTTGTGTTTCAAAAAACTTATCTAGGTGCTTGCTCTCAGCAGAGTTTAGTTTTGACGCCCCAGTCATAAGGCAGGAGCTTGACTTTGGGAATAGAGACAGGAAGGATGGGATGAGAAGAAGGACGTGGATAAACCCTGAGGAGAAGGAGTCAAAAAGCCTTCATTGTGCCGTTGGCAGAATGATGTTTGCTCACCTGCCCTTCCCTCTGACTTGCCCAAATCAGGATGCGTGACAATGGCTCGGTGATGCAGGCAACACTGCTGCTTCTCCCGAGAGCCAGGTGCCACAAGGTACGCACAATACCCTCTGATATGACTCAAACTGGGAAGAACTTGAACTGTGTAACTGAAAACCTAAAAAGTGTTTCAGTGAACTGTGGTCTGCAGAAACAGCCCGGAACTGAAGTATAACTGTACCAGGTAAGAGTGATGTGCAAAATTAAACTCATCTACCAGAAATTTAGACACTCAAAGCACTACTCATGCTTGACCATTTTCACTTATTTTCCACTGCTGATGGTAAAGGAGCTCTAAGTGACCTGCTGAGATGTGGACATGTGCCCATTTGTGTACAGATCACCAGACAAGTATTGCCCAGTCAATGCTGATGCTGCAGCAGTCAACATAAACATAATTTACCTGATCTAATATTATGTGATAAACAATCCACACAAAAAAAACCCATATAGGTAGTGATTAAGCACAGATAGTACTTTCTCAGAGGTACTATCATTTTCAAATAAAGACAGTACTGAAGAAATACTGACATCACTGAAGGCAGTACAGTGAGTTATGAAGGGTTTGGAGTGCCATCCTTTCAAAGATACAATTCTCAGAGAAGGGGATTATTGCCTTAGAAATTATATATAATATGATGTGATATAATATGATATGATTATATTATTATATTATTATGTTATGTTATGTTATGTTATATTTATTATATTTATTATATTTATTATATTTATTATATTTATTATATTATATTAATATGCTTTTCTACAGCAGGTATTTTTGCTTGAAAATGAGTTCTGTCTGCAATGGAAGTTCTAATGGCTCACATTTTATTGACCATCCAGGCAGGAAAAAAAAAAAATACACAACTCCTTTTCAGTGCAGAGAAAATAAAAGTCAGTGATGGGACAAATATTTTCTCTCCAGATAGTTGAGTAATTTCTGGTTTTTTAATGCATTTATCTGCTGTCTGGTTTTAGAATCTTTGTGAGCATCTTGAGGGATAAGGAGATCAACATGTGGTAAAAAAAAAAATCTACCTACTTACATTACTAGAGGTTGACCAGGGAATGGAAAAGAACTAGTCATATTTGGCAAATTTAAATATATTTTTCAAATCAAGTTATGTAGTTTCTACTCGTGATTTTTAAAGAATTGCAAAAGTCTTCTTTTATGTAGAGATTCTGCCTCAGTGAATGGGGTGAAATTTTACCTGCTACTTTCTCCTTAAATTCAAAGAGAATTCCTTAAGAAAAATCCTGTTAATGTGGATTTTGAAAAGTGATTTGAGAGGTATTGACATTGCCCATCTTCCTGCTTGATGCACTCAAAAGAGCCAGGTTTGCAGGGAAAGACATTCATCACTTTCTGCACTGTCACTCAGGGAGAGGAATCAAAATATCGACAAGAATATTTGAAAAACATGACTGTCCCAAGTGAGTTACAGTGTGTGGAAAAGTGGAGATGTGGTTTGAGAAGGAAAAAGATCCACAAACTCACATTATCAAAGTGGATAAGAGCAGATTGACATGGTGAAAAGCATGTGCACATTGTGGAAAAAAAAATATTGTTATGTCCCATTCTTTACAGTTCTCCAAAAGCAAAAATAATATTTAGGTTAGTCAGAAAGAAAACAAAATCCTACACACAGAAAGGAAAGGGATCAAAAAAGATCAAAAATCTTTTCTCAGAACTTCATAGTTCAATGCACTCTCCATTTTTCAAGAACAAGCCATGAACTGAAGACATACAAGTTTCAGTTGTGTTATTTATTAATCCAAATGTTCCTGAGCATGCTCTTTTATAAATTTCATAAGTCTTCCAGTAAAATGTTTTGCACCCGAGGATGAATGATCCTTTTGCATGGGTTATCTTTGTCATTACTTCAAACCTGACCTAGTCTGCTTATCTACTGTGAAGCTTCCTTAGGACTAATCAGCTGTCTCACTTCACTGTCTCAAAACCCCTTGTTTTGTCTTCCTTTCAGGATTTTCTAAATGACTAGAAAAAGCACAAAAGCCAGGAAGACAGATAAGATTTTAGAAGGCTATAAAAACAGTGAAAGTCATTAAACCTGTTAATCAACACACTACATGCACATGGGGGAAATTATTTTTGATAACATTGTGGTAATTTTTCCAGAAAAAGAAAGAATTAGAAGTGGAAGATACACGTTCATATTAATTAATGGAGTGTTTGTAATTTGTAATCTGCTGCTATATCATTTACTCATGCCCCTGTAAAACAAACGCAGTGTCCACCACATGGAATGCAACTACACCTATCACAGGGTTAACCCCATTATTTGGATGTAGATAAAAGCATAGACAGGGCCTATTTAGATCATTGGACAGCTCATTTATTCAAAACCGAAGACCACATTTGAATCACAGACAAGTTTATGAGTCATGTCTAAGAGTCTGCTTTTATGGATCAAGATCACCAACTTGTACATGGAGCGCTCCCTAGAAAATTTGCAGTTTAACAGCCACATTGATAAGCATACTTCCTGCTGGATGAGACAAAACAGACTTTTCATCTAAATCATTGCACAGTTTTCAGAAACCTAATCTCCACAGCTTAGAGAAGTGCTCAGTGTAAAAGCTAGCTCTCTCAGCCTACAAAAAGGAATTAATGCTCCTAATTTACAGGGCTTCCCTGAGATTATTTTTTCCACGAAGCAGGATCAAGGTTCTTGTCACAGCAAAGTTTTCCAAAGGCAAACTATTTCCACATAAAATCTCCACTTTTCTGGCAAGGAGAATACTTGTTCCCAACACAGTTTTAGATTATTTCTCTCTAGATGAGACCCAAAACAGGATCTCACCTACCAGCAGTAACACTGAACAGACTGTAAGAGCTGTTGTCCACTCCAAGGTATTATACACCAACTAGAAAACAAGAATATTGCATGCATTTTTCATTTTATTTATATATATATATATATATATATATATATATTTGTGTATGTGTATGTATATAGGTTTCTAGAATCCTTCATTATATTTTTGTATTTTGATTACTTGATTTCCAAAATAACTATTAATCATCTACAGATTACAATATCTTATTTTACAGCTAAAATCACTACTGCTCAGCTTATGGGAACTTGAATGAAAATTGGTAAGAGTGTTTCATTCAAGTGCTCTCTAATATTTTAAACAGGAAAATAAAAAAAGGAGAATGGAGAACTTTAGTGTGATCATTATGATTCATTAATTACATGGTCTGTAATTAAAAAGTGGAGCTTGACAACTGACTTCGGGCAGCTACTGAGTACACAATGTTACATATTTTATGAAGATGGTGACTCTGCCCCAAAACTATGGGCAGTCTTTAGAATTGCCTCAAAGTTATAAAAGCACAAATCTCTCTAAACAAAAATTAGGTAAAGTGCAATTGAACAGATTTGTACACCTACAGAAAAGGGAAACCACCTGAAAATTACCAGTATGTACATTCACTTTCCCTCTCAATTCATATTCCTTTCTTCCAAAATCCTTATATAAAAATATATGAAATCTGGAGCTGATAGCTTAGCTCATTTGCCCATTTTTGTCCTCAAAGAAGTGAATTCTTTCCCTTTCCATCCCAACCTGTCTCAGAGCGATAGTGCCAGAGTGTGGGTGTTTGAGCAGAATTATTATCACTTGCTTAGGCCTTTAAAATAACATATCTGGTGTATAAACAAAACAAACAAAGATACAAAATAAATGGTAATTGTTTTTCTTGCCACTTGTGTGCTGCAGCACTTTGTTCTTTGACAGAGCCTGTACTGAGTGGCTGTGCCTCAAGTTTGGATGTTCATAATTTTGTCCTGTGAGTTGGATTAAATTGCTGACAATTAACAGTCAGAAGGATTTTTGACCACTATAAGAGTAAAACAGATGAGGTCAAAAAGGTTTCTTCTGTGTTCTCTTCCTTTTCATGACTTTTGCATACTTCGTTAAGTATGCAAACATCTTCTGAAATAATAACTGCCTAGCATTAGATTGCAAATTTTGCTACAAGTGTTGACTACTCTACTAATAGGTTGTAACTCACGAAACTACTTATTTTCCTGCTACAAGAAAATATTAGAGAAACAAGCAAAAATATCCCAAATCCTGCTAAAATCAATCCAAACTTAAAATGTTTATCAAATTGCACAGAGGTGTGCTCTCCAAACCATACAAAGACTTGTACCCCTGCAGTATGCCCACAGCTTATTGCCTGACAATAGTCCCAGCGACCGCAGTGGAACTATTTGTAATCTTAGCATAGAAAAGATAGGCAAGTGCTCTGCTGGACTTAGATGAAAGTATTCCTCACATCAGAAAACAGGGCTGCTAGCTCAGGCCAACTGCATTACATACTTGAAGGTCTAAAGCGTCCTCAAAGCACTGAAAATATGTCAAGGGAACAAGGGTCAGCTCAGGGTTTGAAGACCAAACCAAGCATAACTTAATTTCTTTTGCCTGGGCTTTCTCTGGAGCAAATTCAACCCAAGCCCAGTGAGGATATTTGATGCAGCAGATAAAGGGCAGCACTAAGAATTAATGTAATATTTCATTCAAGTTAGTTGCAGAATATATTTATAACTGTTCTGTGATATAAATTAATGGCCTTCAAGCTCTCTTCCATTCATGAGGTCTAAGAGACCTTGTGACATATGACAGGCCTCTGATCATCATTCCTCCATCCATTTAGGGAAAACAAAATCCTTTGTGCACCGGGGTAATTTAATCAAGATCACTGACAGGACTTGAGAAAAGGAGAACAAAAACCCTCAACCAAAAACTCAGAATTCAGGTATCTTTTTCTGGGGACCAGCTGCAAATGAAAGGATTTTAGAGTGGCATGAAACATAATGGTATGCATCTCTTTGTTCTAAGGGAAACAGAGGAAAACAAAGAAAGCCTGAAAGAGCTGAAATAAATCCAAGTGCAGGAGCAGACAGCCCCGATGAGAAGAAACCTGGCTGAATGCAGAGAATGTAGAGAGCTGAGCAGCACAGAGGGAAGTATCCCTGTGCATCTGCATCACCTAAAGCCATGAGGATTTGCTCAATGGCAGGACACAGTGCCAAGGAGAAACTCCTTGGACACCCGTCATGTGCCCAAGGCTAACAAAGGTGAGTGTGCATCTGTCACAAGGGAGTTTTCTAGGGCATCTAATTAGCACCTACTCTACAACTTCTGTTTAAACTCTTGTCTCTAAAAACGTGGTCTCTTCCCTGCAGGACGCAGGTGGCCCGACATATTCCTGTTCTCATTTGTGGCATTTCAGCCTTAAGAAACCTCCTCATCTGCAGCAGCAAGCAGAGAGATGGTGTCAGAAGAGACCTTTACTCTTGACTGTAGCTGCTAGTAACACCCTGACAGCAATTCGTCGAGTCCAAAGGAGCACAATCATGCATTCCTGTAGGCAGATGGTAAAACATACCCTATTCCCTTCCAGAACTAGTGATCTTACAGTTATATGGCATGAAAATAAACCAAATTTTCCTGTGACCATTGCTTCTATTTTGATAAGTGAGTGCATTTGAAGACTTTGGGAGGAGCAGGAGGTAAAGTAACACTATTATCCAAGGGGTGAGTTCAGTTTTCACAGGCTGTAACTCTTTTAAGAAGTTACATCACATCAAATTGCTGCTGAGGAAAGCAAGTAGAGAGAAGCAATGCTAAAAGACACAGATGATATACAGCTAACTGGCGGGCCAAACTGCAAGGGAGCCTCATGAAAAATTATTACCACATGTTGTCACTTGGGTTAATTTGTGAGAGTTTCCTAAAGAAATGAGGCTAGAAAAACAAAAGCTGAGCTTTCAAGAACTAAAATGTTCAGCATTTATAGGCAATGGACACCCTGTTGTTACTGTGAGCAGGAGCAGGGTAGGTCTCAAGAGCAGCCACAAACAGACTAACACTACACAGACTTCCTGTCTGTCAAAAGTATCAGCCTAAAATGATTTTCAGGTTAACAGGCATTTATCAAAATAAAACAGGTGTATCATGACAGCGATGAAAAATTACTGCATAGTTAATGTCATTCATGGGGATTATTTCAGTGAATTGTTAAAAAAATTGATCCTCTATTCCACAATTTTATCCAAATATCAGCCTCTGAATAGCTCTGAGGAGAAATTTTCTACTGAGGGGATCTGTGAAATGTTTCTCAAGAGTGGCTCTGTTTGACATAACAATCCATGCATATCAAACAGTCACAAAAGGCAATATTTTTAACAATGGACATGGAGCATCAAGATGTTCTGGTTTGTTTTTTTTGTTTGTTTGTTTGGGGGGGTTTTGTTTGTTTGGGTTTTTTTCTTGGGTTTTGTTTGTTTGTTTGTTTGTTTTGGTTTGGTTTGGTTTTCATACAGATAAACGCTGTCTACTTGCTAGAAAATAAAAATATGTTTAAGTGGATGTTCCTTCTCGTGTTTTCATAAGGACAAAAGCAACAAAGCCACATATGGAGGAGCAGTTACAGAGGACCAACATCTTCCCAGCCCCGTCCCTGCTGACAGCCTGTTCAGCAGCACAGCCTCTTCACCAGATCTGTTCTACTGAAGTGCTCAAAACGGCACTAGTGTGATACAATTGCTAAAAGTTTCTTTTTCCCCTTTGCTCCTGGACATCTTTTGTCTTCACAATTTCCACACTCACAGGCTCAAAGCCCCTCTTCCTTGCCAGAAACATAAAGGATGTACCTTATGCTGCATTTCTCCCACAGGAGAAAGCTCAGGGGGTCTCAAAGGCTTTAAGGAAGCCTCTAAGAGGATGTAGAGCTGCCAGATCCTGCACAGGGTGGCAGAGCACTCACTCCCACATTAGGAGAGAGGTGACTCTGAGTCCTGAACTCCTCAACACCACAAAATAAAGGGTTCTTCCCACTCCGTGTCCACCCACTCTGGGAACACACAGTGACCAGCTGGGAGGGATTGCAAGAGGTCATTTAATCTTTCTTCTTGCCCAGGGTGGGCTGCTGATAATACTCCTGGCAGCTGCTTGTTCAAGCAGTCCCTAAACCCCCCACTCCACATCCCCAGGCATTTTGTCTCACAGCATCTACAGCCCAGTGCAGCAGTGCCACTACTTCTTGCTCTATGCTCTGCAAGCCAGTTTATCTATTTCCTTTTTCTCCTGGTATTTGAATGAATTTCCCCACCCTTTCAGAAAATCCTGAACAATCTCAAGGCATTGCACCTTCCCTGTGGCTGTTGCTCTCACAACCAAATGTCCAAGCATTCTGTTCCTGAAAAATTTCGACTTCTACTGTCTTCTTAATTTATATTTTTATCTTGATGCAAGTGATTCACACAGCCTCACCTTACTGCTGTTAAGAGCTGATATCAGGAGCATTAGAGCCTCCAACAAGTCCCTCTGGCAGATCATGACAGCATTTCTACCAGAAACCGCATTTCAGGGACAAAACTTTTACCTCTTCAAAGCAGTCAGTGTTTCCCATGACACCCAAACTGCAGCAGTTCCAAGAGGCAAACAATTCCCAGTCCTGTTGGCGTTAGGAGGCAATGCAGACCTGTCCCTTCTCCCTCCCAGCATTCACACAGCCTTGGGATGGGGCTCAACCAGTACAACAGCAGGACCATATGCTAGCTCCCCAGGAAAGGAGGAGACATTTCCCCAGAAAAATATCCACAACATAATATCCACAACAGAACACATCCACAGCCACAACTGACATTAAAAAGGTTAACTGAGGAGAGTCTGAGGAAAATATTGCAAGTTCTTGGCCATGAAATTCTAAAAAAGAAAATAAAAAAGAGACAAAAAAAAATCCACAAATTTAAAAAAAAAGTGGAAAAGAGACATTTTCCTGAGGGATTTAAAACATGTTAAAATGAAAGCTGCAGGGTTACACTGTCTTAATTCCTTAATTTTTCACAGGAAATAAATTTATGATATTTTCCCAAAGACAGTTCATTATTCTGGGCTTATTAAAAATCAATAGTCAGCAAGACTCCATTGCTATGCTGCCTTCTGCATACTGATTAAATCCTTTAGCTGCATTCAGACAGAATAATTACACACTCCAGGATGCATGAGTGCCTTGTTAGAGTTTTCTCCTGTGCCTTACAGTTTCCCAGGGTGCTGTAGTCTCATTTCTAGCCACATCTATCAGCCAAACAAAACTCCAGAGCACGGTATTATTCTCCCGGCAACAATTTTATTCTTATCTAGGATGTCTTGTCCAAAACCAGGCAGCTTTTAGAAAAAAAAATACATTTTTATTAAAACAGATCTTTTTTTTTTTCTCCGTAGGATAAAAAGAAGAATCTGCATCCTAATCAGATATGAAATAAACTCGTATAAACTTTACTTTTCAGGGAATTTAGAGCTTGGGTGTTTTGTTTTTGTGGAGGTATTGCATGTGGAAGAAAAGCTTCCTATGCCTCAGACATCTGATTTTAACATAAAATGCCCTGTGTACTAAAAAACACCCTGTACTTTCATTTTCTCTGGTATGAGTAAACAATTTTCCCTCATGGTGATCTGTCTGCCTGAATTCAGTCACACAAAAAGGATACCAAAAAACACACTGCAGTTTTTAAATCTTCATTTCTGATATATTTAACAAGCACTGACTGCTCTACTTGCAAACTACTGCAGAGGTGCATCATGGCTATATTATTTAAACAGAAAATTAATAGATTAAAGCAAGTGTGTATTCCATCACTAACCCCAAATTCCAGTAGCCATAGAATGACAGCAAAATTAAGATTTTAAAAAAGAGCTGAGGCTTAATTTGCTCACCATGTCTGCTAGAAAATTGCTAATATTACTTGTAGTCTCCATTCTCATAGTGGCTGCACAGAGATATCATTACATCCTGATTGGTTTCCTTCTTTTTCTTTTGATGTACACTGCCTACAGTGTAATGGAATAAATTACCAGTTATGGATTTTTCAAATGCCCACAACTTTCAACCGCTCTTCCCTCTTTTCTTTTTCAGTAATTTCCTTTTTTTTTTTAACCTGTTTTAAAAAATAATTTTAATATACAGTTTTAAGAAAAAAATCCACTACTTGCATTTTCCTAGTATTTTGTGATGATTTTAACATGATCATGTTTGAAAGAGTGAGGTGAAGTGCTAGAAAACATTTGTCCTATGAATTCAGAAAAATCTAGTCTTTATTATAATTTTGACCTACTGCTCTCCTACCATCAAGTCAAATCCCTGAATACCTAAACTCAGATGACTCTCAGGGTGAATTTCTTAATTTTGGGTTGCTACAACCATGTGAATATTGTGCTAACTGTGCTGGCTGATTTACTTCTCCCTTCTCTCTTCCAACACAACTCTTGCTCCACCATCTCTGCGATCTTCAGTTTCAATGCATGTCAGTTTTAAGATTTAGTTCTCAGTGCAATGAAATATGTGCTGGGCAGGCTAGCATGGGTTTTTCCTCTTTCCAGGTGGGAGCATAAATAAACCTAGCCTTAGTGATGTGAAATACAGATGCTGCGATATTCCAAGAAATGATTGCCTAAAGAAATGTTGAAAACAAGGTTTTTTAAGTGTGTTGAATCAGGGAAAAAAGAAAAGAAAAGGAAAAAAACAAAAAACGCATCTCCTGTAAGGAAGACATTTTGATTGTCAGAATCAGGAAAAACTACTCTGAGGATGCACATCATCCAGATCTCGCCTGCAGTTCATGGGTGAGTGTGGCTTTCTCAGAACCAGGATTTCTCTTCTTTAGGTGTAGTGACTGTCTCCTAGGGGGAAAAGTCCCAAAATAAGGGTGTCTTACAATCAGTTAAAAGAAAATGGCAACACTACCAGAATTAAAACACACAAGCTGCGTTGCTATCCCATCTGTTTTATCCAGCAAATTCTCCCTGCAAAACACCTCAGCCTCAGAAAAACTTTTTTTCTTCAACCTCTTTCCTTCACAATTATTTTCAAACTTTTCATGCCTGGCCCTCCAGGAGCAATTAGGGCAACTGGGAGTTACTTAGAAGCAGAGAGAAATATAATCCATTTGAGTTCCCTCTGAAGAGACACATGTATGACAAGAGGAGAGGGAAGGGGAAAGTGGCAGACAGAAACAATGGAAAAGGTAAAGACAGGCAAGACAGTCTTTTTTTCAGCACACACGGCTCTTCTGTCTGCAATTTAGAGACCACCCAACCCCAAACCCCAAACCCCAGCCTGTCACTCCTATATTATCAATACCTCAACCCTTCTTTTTTTAATTTTTTTTTGTATGTTTTTTCCATATAGACTGTGCCTTAAAAGGTGTTCAGACATTTCTAAAACTCGACAAGTAGCAGCAGTGGTCACTAAGGGCACTTTCTGTGAAACACATATACTGTTCCTCTTTTCAACTCATCATTATTTTGCTTATGTTCACAGATATTGCAGACACACAACTTCCAGCCCTCCTGAGCACTCGAGGTCAAGTTAAGGTGATGTACATCTCCACGGCAGAGCCACTGTCTCCTGTGCTTTACCTGAAAACCTGCTCCAATGCCAGTGACAGGAAGTGTATTGTTGCTTGATCAGCTCTGAAACGTGCCATTATTTTATCATTTAACAAATCTAGTTCCTCAATGCATCTGCTGTATCTAAGCAGTCAGAGGGTCCTGCTACAACCGCAGAAAAACAATTTTGATACGAGCAATTAGGTGTAAAGATATTTTAAATCAGTAGCAGGAGGAAGCGCTAAAACAAATGAGATGCCAAAGCGGTTCTGCCTTGGAACCTCCTCTTTACATTGCAAAAGCTCAAAGACCAGCTACCCCGGACAAAAGTGGTCATGGGATTTATTTATATTTCCAAGTAGGAGCTGGTCTCACATAGCTTTTAAAACACACATTGCAACAACGATTCACAAGTGGTAATGCCTTAAGTTGCTTAAAGAGTGTGTTTTCCGCCAAACTGTGTGCCACTCAGCTTCTGCTCAGACTTTAATGCTTTCACTACCTTTGGTCAGCAATATGCTTTAAGTTGTGTTAGATAAAATGTCCTGCACAAGTATACACAAATATTATTTATTGTTCCCTTGCTGTCAGTACAAACAGGATTAATGGTTATTAGTACGAACCACTGCTTGTTTGCAGGCTGGAGCCTCCTACACACCTCAGACTTAAGCAGATGAGAACAGAGAACAAATTTCAACCCATGACCAATCAAAACTTTAAGCTGCAGCAGACATAACCACTGGTGGGACCCTCCAGGACTATCACAGCACCAGATCTTGATATTTTTGTTTCCATGGTGCTGCACTGACACACACTGACACCGGGCAGCCCAGCCAGAAGATACGAGCCCAAACCAGGTCCACTGTCCCTCCTTCCCGGCAGTCAGAGAAGGTGATCATAATGCTGGTAGGTTTCAAGTCTGTGAAGTTAAATTGTTCTGCCTTCCCAGGGAGCATTTACACATGCAGCTGAATAAATTGTCTTCTAAACTTTTAGAACACAAAACTGTAAAAAAATTATCCCGGAAGAGTGTTTTGTCAGGGGGAGGATCACTGTTATGTGCACAAAGACATCCTGTGCCACGTGTGTCACAACAAGCAGCTTTGCCACCAGTTCACACTCAGACCCTTGCAGACCCTTCTTTCTAGGCCTCACCAGTCCTTGCATGTGTGCCAGTTTTCAAAAGATCCTGCCACAAGAACAGTTTGCCACGGGAGGAAAATCGTGCTATAACTTAAAGTGATATATAGTTTTCTCCAGCTGGGCACGAATAAACCAAAATATACATCCTTTTCAGGCAAGAGAATTGAGTTGGCAAAATTGATCCCTCAGGTAGCATATCAAAGACAGGAAAAGAAACCACAAATGCTGAGGATTTTAAAATAAGGGGGTGTAACAGAAGAACTGGCTTCTTGTAGCCAATTCAACTATCTTATCTGTGAGAGAGTGAAAGTAATCCTATACCAACAAAATTCCCCTTTAGTATTCTCATATTAGTTTTGTGTTGGATTTTTTGAATAAAATTTCACCTTAAATTTATTCTTCATTGCCACTTAAAATCTATTGGCTCATGGGTTTTCCTTGTTAAAATGCTCCCTGAATTGGTGCCTTTTCAGCATTCTAGGCACTCCTTACACACAAAGTAGTGGATGAAGAAAAAATTTCTGTTCCTTCAGTTGTGGAGTTGTACATCTACGAAACCATAGCAAGGTACTGGGCTGATGCATTCTCCTTACAAAGGTGCAATTCTTTTCACCCAGGAGCTAGTTGAAAACCAACACCAGTGTTTCTGCAGTGACAGACTGGTGACTAGTTTATGGAGGTATGTTATGCTCATACTTTGCTATAGTCACTTGCCTGAACAACGCCTCCCATGCATTACTCTGCAAGTCTGGGACAGATTACGGTGAAATACATACAATGCAGTGTCAAACTGTAATTTCAGAAAATAAAAAACATAATGCCAGAGAATATAACATCAATGAATACGACAAAAGTTTACAAATATGAAATCAAAAGAAACAGCACTCTATCTCCACCTTCACACTTCAGTTATGCATGTGAAATGAACTTGTCAGAGGCAGTTGTGCTTCAGTGGCAAAGGGGATGTCACAGCCTTGGAAGATTAGTCAGCTTTGAGAAATCGAAAAAAGAAACAGAAGGGGGATACTGGCTTCTGTTTGGATATGCACACTGGGCAGCCAGACTCAAGGATCCTATTTAGCAGCTAGATAAATGAAGCAAATTGTTCAAGCTACCTAGGAAGTTTACCCTAAGAGCACAGAGCAACTGCATTCATTGCCTTTCAGTCTTTATCCATCAAAGAGGATATATCCAACACAGGATTCCCAACATCACACTCAGGCCATGTGCCACATCACACTACAAGTTTAAATCCATTGATTCCTATTTTAATATATCCCTGAAGTTTAACATAAGCAATCTGTGAAAAGCTTTATGTAGGTTGTTTAGCAGCTCCCAGTGGTGCAGGCAGCCTGCATGGTAGATCATGCCCAGTCAGCCTCCCTGGAGCTGCACTGCTGAGACTCTGAAGGAGAAATGCTACAAAATAGGAATTAAAAAGAGGTCTGTGAATTCACTGAAATAAAACCCAGAAACGTGACTTTTACAAGAGCTGCTTCACAATCCCTCTACCATTTGGACCAAGGTAAGCATAACTCCTGTTTCACTTACTTAGGAAGCCTTATGTTAGTATAGTGTTGAGTATACTGAAATTCCATTTAAAGGCTTGCACAGGACATGGAGAGGGGATCAAGCAGAGGAACTGGCTCTACAGGCGCAGAGACTCTCAGTTAGCCTACTCCAAGTCAGATTTTATCTTAAGCTAAGAGAAGAACAAAGCAGAGCTCCGCATAAGAAAACAAGTCTTTTTAATCTGACTGAACAAAGCTTATAGGGAAAAGATCCAGCCACAGCCATAGGGCACATCCATCTGCTCCAACAAGTGCAGGCAGATCTGAGTATTTCTCTACTGCTTGCTAGAAAGACAAACATAAGCTAGCTCTGGTCACCAAAATGCAGCACAGCCCACAAGAAAAGAGGACCATGGGGCAGCTTTCTGGCTCAGATGTTATGCTATGCCAGCAGGGCAGACAACTCCAAACCAGCACTGGCAAAATGCTCAGCTGTCTGTGCAGATGCAATCACACACACCTCAGAAATCAGCATCTTGCAGGTTGATCCCATTATCTGTGACATTTTGGCTACTGGCTCCAGTTTTCTGAGATCTAGGCAGTTGTGAGCCCACAGGCTGGAACAGGGGTCTGAGCAGAGCCCTGGGCTCTTTTAGCTGCCGAGGCCCCACAAACATTGTCATCTTTGTTGTTCTCCAGTGCCAGACAGCATGACATGATATATATTACAGCTACACAGTGGAGAATTGAAAAGCTATCTTCTCTTTTTTTTTCTTTTCTCTTTGTGATTAAATCTATTTAGACACACACCCCCACATTTACACAAAACTATCAGCTCATCTGCTCTATATTTTACTATTCAGCTCTCAGAAATACCCAACTTGCAAACCAAAGCAGGGTGACAAGTAGCTTAACACATCATACCAAAGTCACTTCAGCTGCAATGGGTTTTTAAAGACATCCTTCAAGCCCCATAGTGATCATTCAGGCCGTCATCACACTGTTAGTAGTCAGCGAGCCAAAGAACTGAGGGGGCTGCACAGCTGTCATTTCAAACTGCTGAAAGATTTAGGTGCTTTGGAGAAGGTTGTGCTCGACTAAGGGTTTTTGGGTTTTTTTCACTTCAGTGGACATTACTCAAAGGCCTTTCTTCAGCTGTGACCCAAAAGAAGACAGAACGAGGCTCAGCCCCAGTGGAATTCAGATGAATGAGGCTCTCAGTAAAGAATTGCAGTGGTGGTGATATCTTTTATTAGACTAAGTTTTACAGCTCAGAGTGTCGACAGGTTCCTCTTGGCATCTAAAACAGAGATAGAAAATTGTAAATGCAAGCACAAGCTGAAAACAATGGGGGTATTATTAGATATGTATCAATTTGATCACCTTTGAAAGTAAAGTTAGATTTACCTTATTGGAGCAGAGGGAGGGAGGGAGGCAGGTGATAAAGCAGCTGTCTCAGTGTTACAAACTTACAAAAAGACTCAAGTAAAATAATTTTCCAGAGGCTAAAATATTGCCTAACATTCAGACAGCAGAGCCTTACTTCAATGGGTTTTCTCCTCTGTGCTCTTCATCTCCTTTATCTCATCTTTATTTGTGTTGCTCACTGGTTGCAGTCAGACAGTTTTGGTCCCTGAGCAATGCAGAGCACAACCCCAAGCCTTCATCAGTGATGGGGCACCAGCCCAGCCCCATGTGTGCTTTACATAATACAGTAAGCAAGAGGATGCCCTACTTTCTTGGGCAGTGTAAAAACCATGTTGGCTTAAGGTGTCAACTTTCTCCATCATAAAGGTCAGTATCCTAGGTGTTACAAATGAGATGGACCAAATTTGATAAATCAAAATTTGGAATTTTATTGAGAGACAAAATAACAGTCTCGGACAGCCACAATTAAAAGGACAGCGTCGAGCCCGGGGTCGGCGCCGGGTGAACAATGATAACACACTCTGCCAGTCTGTTATCCCCCAAGTTCACATCTGGGGGGTTTGCAGCAGTCTCTTTTTATACACTGGATCGCGGAGAGAGGCTCGGGATGTCGACAGTCCTCCCTCCAGGGTATCTTCATTAAACATGCAGGTTTCAGTTCTAAGAGTCTGAATGGATCAGCGGAGGAGGACAATGCTGTTAATGGTCGGGTCCAGGTGTAGTGTGGAGATGTTAATTCCAGAGGAGACTATCTAGATACGGATCTGATACAATCATCGGGTCCTCTGGGCTATCATCCCCGTTTTCCGTTGCCTTTTGTTTCTTTTCAACGATTCCTGGCAGTGACAGTCTTCTGTCCTCCTTTCTGGTAATTCCAATCAAGCTTTCCTCGTGTCCCTCCCATGCCTTTTCAGGCTAGAGAAATTCTTGTATTTTATTAAGCCACCTTCCCCCGAGTTAACTCACAAAATGCTATTTTAAACTAAACTTAACTTCCAACATACTAGTTTATACAGAACTTATACTTATACAGTTGGTATTACATTTTATATTCTATTAACATGAATTAACTTTAGAACATATGTTACATTCCTTTTTAACGATTCCCAGCAGAGGCATGTTTGTGTCTCCCTCCTGGTAATTCTAATTATGTTTTGTCTCGTATCCCCCCACCTTGTCTTTTCAGGCAAGAGAAATTCCTGTACCTTTACTGAGCTGCTTTCTTCTGAGTTAACTCATAGCATATTGGATTAAAACAAAACTTATACTTATAGGGATGGTATTACATTTTATATCTTTTAATACAAATTAACTTTAGGACATATATCACACTAGGTATTAAATTATTTCACTCCAAATTGCCCTCCCACAAACAGGAGCAGACCTGTTTCATAACTCTGTGGCCTGAATGGAAGTTGATGTAATTGTTGATGCAGTTGTTGTCTACAGCTCTCCGTCTTGGGTCTTCCTCTCACTCCTGGATTCTCACCACAGAGGGGTCATATAGGATGCTGGTTCCGCTGACAAACAGGGTCAAGTTATTAATGCCTCATCCATACAATACAGGGTCCTCAGGAATGGTGAAATATAACTACAAGAAGCACGGAGCACCTGCTGGGTGTCTTTCTGCACAGTGTAACTGCAGTTGAGCTGAGATTTTACTACTGCTTCAGTAAGGAGAGATTAACAAACAAAGGGAGCACTGCCATTCTACAGGCAGCGTAAACCTCTCTAGGATGATGCTGTCTTCAGAGAAGCTGTGTCTTATCTCAATTCCTTCTACTTTGCTGACCAAGTTAATCAAGGGCTAGAGATAAGGATTCAGCTCTGTCACAAGGCTGATCTAGTTAAACTCATATATCCAAGAAATATCCTGCCAGCACAAGGGGTGAGCCCTTTCTGCTGTGCTTAGTCTTGAGTCAGCCTAATATGATCAGAAGAGTTTACTTTGAAATCTAGGTGCACCACAGGGGTTTTCTCAGTTTTTTGAAGTTCTCACACATACACTCAGACTTCTGACTCTTCATACAGCTAACACAGGGCTGATGCATTTCCACTTCAGTGACCATCTTTCTCCTTAAAATGCTTCAGTTGGAAGCTGAAGAGACAATGCATGTTCCAATTTTTTTTCAAAGGAAAAGTAGCCCAGCATAGGTGTATGTCTGGACATACTGGCAGCATTAGAGACTAGCACAGGCAGGTAAAGGTGGTCAGCAGTTCTTAGAAACAAAGGGAAACTGTGAAAAACATCAGGTGGCCTCTTGACCCTTTGAACAGTCTTGTTACCTATGGCATGGGGCATTGCACTGCTTTGCCCCAGCTCGTGATACAGAGTTGGTAGTCACAAGGGCATCCTAGGGACAGCAATACCCACTGCCCTCATGCCACATGGATCCATGACAAATGCAGAGTTTACTCTCAGATGTCTGGATTTTTTCATACTCATCTTCCTCTCATGGGCATAGTCCTGCAGGGACAAACATACCTTGTCGCTCGCTGACAAAAAGACCTGGTATGTGTCAGTGCAAAGGAAATTCACATAGCAGAAAGCTGCACTGTGCAAAAATTTCTAGGTAAGTTTTGACAGAGATCAGCTGTTAAAATTACTGGTAATTAATTAAATACTAAAAATTATTAGGCTAAATGGGCTCAAAAACACTGTTCTAATATCTCTGGCTGCATTCAATCACCTTTCAATTGAATACTAATAATTAAAATTATTATGCTAAATGAGCTCAAAAGCACTGTTCTGTTCCTTCAGATCTGAGGCCTCCTCTCTGTATATCACTGTGTCACACCAGGATGATCTAACCTCCATGACAGGAGCGAGGTGTCACCCACAAACGGAGAGGAAGAAGGTGGCAAAAGTACAAACAGTTGACAATGCTGGGGAATGAAGGTCCCAAGGAGAGGACACATGCGCTCACACATGTGCACACACATGGCCAAAATCAGCTGCCTGCACATTTCCCCCACAGTGCCTCAGGCAGACAAAGCATTTCTGAAGCCCTGCAGCAGCAGCCCTCAGAGATGCAGGGGACTGGCCGCTCACACATTGTCATCCTATGAATCTTTATCTTTTTGGTTAAAAAACAGAAATTTGAATCCCATGTGAAAACTGTACCCTGGGTCATTCCCACCCTGACTCAGGGGAGATTGGCTCAGGGAACCGTAGAAGAAAGTCCCAGGCAGCCCCACTGTCTCTGCCCACTCAGCAGACAAGACGCCACTTCTGCCCTCATCCTTGTATATCAACATGAAGAAGGCAGAATATTTCATAGAAGGGGTAAGTCCACATGTGAGGGAAAGCACTCTGAACAATTTCAGCTCACAGTCTAATGCCTGTCCAGAGTGAAAGAGATAAAGCAAACAGCTGTTTGAGCAAGGGAGACTGATAGTTGCCCAAAGTCATTCCGGCACATTTGGCTTTTTACACATTTGCATTAAAATTTAAAAAAAAAAAAAAAGCTTTATTGATGATTTGTATTTTATTGGTGATTGTATTGAACATTTATTCTTTTTATTGTCATTTTTCAAGGCTGTAGGTCAAAGTTAAGAAGGGTAATCAAGCATGAGTGAACTCAGACAGCGCAGGAAAACAAAGAACAGCACAAACGTTTTGACCCACACGTAGCGATGACCAATCGGGAGCAGCATGTCTTCTATTTTTCACTGTCCTTGCTGATCACAGCCATAATGCAGCTATACAGCCAAGAACTGTAGGAAGGTATGGCTTTGTTAAATGACAAAACACATTGCAAAGCACTGGCAAGGCACATGATTTAAAAAAACTACCACCAACAGCAAACCTACAAAACACCAATGACGAAAAACCCGCAATGAACAAAACCCACAAAACTGGAAAAACCCCAAAACGTTAACATGGAAGGGAAAAAAAAAAAAAAAAAAAAAAAAAACACACCAACAACAACCCTACCAAAATAATAATAGGGACCATTATTTTTCTAAGCATTTATCTAGAAGAAAAGACACCTAACTTCAGCTAACATATAGGAAATTTCTAGCATTCTTCTCAGAGAACAGGTTTCTCATGAAATTGGATATTTTTATCAATATTTCTCAGCTTACTCTATATTTTACTGAGCACCAAAACTCCAGTCTGCAAAGCATGCACAAAATTGCTTTTGTAGTTCCACAGGCTCATTAATAGGATTCTGAAACTTGGAGATAAGGAGGGCTCAATATCAAGTTTTTTTGAAAAATAGACACAAACCAGTATAAAATCTTATCCAGAACTATTATAACTGTAATCATCAGTGCAAGTAAATAGGCACAGCTGTCACTTATTCTCAGTTATTGTAAGTGGTCTTTCACCCCTTTAACAAAACTGAATCAAATGAGAATGAACTGTCATACAAAGTCTGGTACAGAGCAGAACCCACCTGACAGCCCAGAAAATTTCGATATCCTTTTCATTAGTCAGGAGAGTAAAGATTCAAGCAGATGTCAACATCTGCCCAATTGATTCAGAAATCTCTGGCATTGATGTGATTCACAGCTACAGATAATAGATGGTTGTGTCCATTGCCATAAGGCAGACAAGGAGGATTTTCAGGGGAACTGCGGTACATTTTATGCATTTTTGTATTTATTTCAAACTGTCATCTGAACTGTATTACCTCTTAACAAGAGATAAACCTGGTGCACCTCACTGTGAGAGAACCTGATTTTAATGAGAACACAGCTATGGTTTGTACAATAATCAAGCTCCTATGAGAGAACAGATTGTTTCTGAGTTTGACAGAAGCCTTATATTTTGATTGATTCTTTCTAAAAGTGACAGAAAATTCTTTTGGGGCATTATTTGGGGTTATTTATCCAAAAAGTGCTTCAGGGGAGTTGTACAATTCATGTAATGCAACAAAGTACCAAAGCTTCAGCAGCTAGTCACTTGGGGGTTATCAACAAAACTAAAATATATTCTATGGGTAAAAGTGCACTGCTACTAGGAGATACCTTCCAAGCATTATGCCAAGGTATTGAATCTGTTAATTAACTAGGACACTAGGTTCTAAGGAATACAGCTAGTAATGATTCTGTCCAAGTGATGAAAGGACTTGATGAGTGCCAGCAAAGTATAACAAAGACGGTCAGCAAACACCAATATAATGCTCTCTGAGTGGTTTGTTCTGCTAACTCCACTAATTAATTCCACTGTTATCCTTAAGCAGTTCCTGAAAACAACAGAACTGCATCTTTGTATATATACAGCCCAGAACTATGATCAGGAAATTAAAAGTTATCTTAAGACTAAATTTTATTTACATAGGCTGCACAAAGTTGTCTTAATCATATAGTTAATAGCTTTGCCAGTGTTGACAGAGAGCAAAACATTTCTTTACAAGACAAGCTGTAACAAATGCTTGGAATGGGCACCTGCACTTGGGCCTAAAGGTGTCTCAGAAATTAAGTCCTCTGCTTAGGAGTGAGGATCTGCGTATAAAGACAGCATTATGGGCACCCCATGGGATGTGCAACTGTGTGAACTGACACATACACATACAGGTGACCAGGACAACCACAGCTGAAATGCAGAGCAGATTATGTCTCTGCCTTGCTAACATTGCCAGGCAACAGAGACACTGGAGGGGACTGAGTTTGTCCCAGAGAACAGTGCAGGGCTGCCCCCTCAGCCTGCCTCGACATATGAAGGGGTTTGTGCATGCATACCTTATCAAAATGCTGTGCTTTTACCATGTCTCTCTCTCCCAAGAGGAGGCTCAAACATGTTTGTGAGAGTTTATTATCTCTATGCAGGTATTCCACTTCTCAAAACTGGCAGAGAATGGACAACACTAAACATAGTAAATAGAGTTACTCCACACTGACATCCTTAGCATTCCCAGCTGCAAGGTCATTTTGAGCAAAATTATTCTGTCCTTGCCAAATCTTCCAGTTGTGATTCCAGTTGTGACCTTTTCCCCCAGCAGCAATACAGAGACCGGACAGCATCAGTTGTGTTTTCCTCATGGTGCATCTGATCCACCCACTGCACTGAAACAAGAAGTCGGGGAAGTGCTTTATGCAGATCTGAGCACAAAGGAGAGGGTTCTGTGCCAGGCACTACTAGATTTACTGGATTTGTAACTAGTATAAAAGGTAATCAACATTAAAACCAAGGAAAAGGCTTTCTTCCAGGCACAGATGTTATACCCAGCCAGGATCTTAGAGAACAGAGAAGACCAACCACAAAACTTTTAGTCTCTCAGATGGGTTGGGAGACTTCTTGTGAAGGAAAGCTGCACTCCACATTTTCTGCTGCTTCCCATTTACCCTCTTCCTAGTGCATGTGTCAGGTTTGATGCCTTTCCTCTCTGGTACCTCCAGTCCAGATGGCCATACAACACGGTTTTCCTCTCCAGTAATGGAGAGTAATGTTTTTCCTCTCCAGGTAATGGACTGGCATTTCAGGGCAGGCACTATGGTGCAGAGCATGGTGTAGTGCCCCATGGCCATAGCCAGCCCTAACACATAGGGGCAGCAGGGCTGGCTTGCTGGGCAGGTGCAGGACCAGACAGATTTCCATCAGAGCCATCTCCCCAAGATATTCCAGGAGTTGTCTCCTCATGACACCTCTCTTCCACCCTCCTCCTGGAGCTGTGCAGCCAAATCTATCACCCCTCTCATTGCTCGGCCACCTCTGTGAAAGCTCTTGGACACACCAACCTGCTCCACTGAACCCAAAGAAGCCTTCATATGGGAGGCTTATCTGCACAAAGCAATGTACTGGGATTCTTGTAAATAGTATAATTTTATTTACAATATTGGGACTAACCCTAGAGCCAGGACAGATGGAGTAGCTGAGCAGCTATTGATGCTGGGAGCAGATCAAATCCACTTGCAGCAGTGCTGCAAGCCTGTGGTTTCCAACCACCAAGCCAAGACCAGGGCTACCCTGTGTGTCTTGGAGCAAGGATTTACCTGTTACCTGCCACTTCATTCACAAGTGGATACAATGGGGACAGTCATCCCTTGAATGGAGGGGATCCCAGCCACAGGCGGCGGCCCGCCTAGCCAGTCTTCTAGGCAAGCTGTACTTGGATATCCTGGAAGAGGCTGTGGACATCCCCCACAAGAAACAGAGTAAGAGCAGCCCTGAAGAGAAAGAGAAAGAAAGGTAAATCATTAAGAAATGCAGGGATAATGAGTGGTTTATATTGTTCTGTTCTTCTTGTGGCATTAGTTGCTTCTATGTGTGATATTACAGTACAAAGTCATAAAAAGCAAAAATCCCTAGACTTTGGTCCTCGTTCTTTGCTTTTTCTAGAAAACTAATCCTATGCTGGCTGGTGGGTAAGATTTACACTTACCTGCCATCACCTATTACTGAGTGATTCATTTAGTTACATTGTTCCTATTCTGTTTTTCCTTCTGGACCGAGTTTCATGTAAGTTTTTCATACAACGGTAACTCTTACCTGATCTTAACACTTGTCAGATTTTAAAAAAGAAACCTTATTAACTAAAAGTCAAACTTATACTTCTTGATTGTGCCAGATCTTGAATGGGCAGGAAGATATTATCACTCACTGGAACATAAACCTCCATGTGGCTGCCACTATCCTCTCATGGTCCTGAGCATGTGGAGCTACAGTTACCTCATCTTTGCACCTCAGGATCTGAAACCCCAAAGTTCCAGTGGGACTATCTTACTCAAAGTATAGACTAATAAATATCATCAGACCACACTGCAGTGTTAGTTATCTTAATTAACAAGTAAATAAACCTACTCACCATTCAAACACCTTTTAATTAAAATTCTTGTGTGAAATTTACTGCAGTTATAAACCAGAAGAGTAATTAGTAGTGTGGCACAGACAGTTAGGACTTGGTTCATAATTAAAATGAATACTGCTAATAATAAATAAATTGTCAACCAGCCAGTTCTGTGACTCAATAACAGCTTAATTCAGATCATTTGTTTTTTGTTTCAAATGAAGAATCTAAACTTAATATAACATGGACAAGAATACAATGAAAAAAGGTGCCTGATGGGTTTTTCCTTTCTCTGAAATTGAAGAACAGTGAAAACTGAAATAGATAGGAACTTTTCTGCCTACTTCTCCACCAAGGCAAATTAATTACCTCTAGCAACATTCAATACGAGGCTCTGGGGGTTTTGTGTGATGGTACCAGGTTGTTTTTGCTTCAGCTGAATTCAACAGAAATTCCTTCACAAAGATTCATGGGAAAAGAAAGGAAGGTAGAAATGCCAGGTGTTGTAATGCATTCATTGGGTTTATATTGTGTTTTATCAGATTTGTAATCTGTATCATGTGGTTTTTCCTTACTCATTTGTAACCTAACTCTTCCACTGCCACTTCTCCCTGACTGGGTGGTGTCTTGTCCCTGCCTCTGGGCCCTGCCCCCTGGGGAAAAAGCCCCCGGACGGGCGGGGCCGGGCTCTCTCTGGCACTGGGGAGCCATCGGGATGGCTCCAGCCAAGCAGGGCAGGACCTGAGAATAAAAGCTGTAATAACACCCCCCCCGGTGAGAGAGAGCAGACTCTCTTACTTTTGCCATTGGCGGTCGTCTAGTCTCATGGGGTAAAACAACAGCCGTGTATATCAAAAGACCTGAAACTTAAAAAAGTAAAATCTTGCAAAGAAGCAGATGTTTCCTTAGCAATGAACCATTCCCTAATTTCCTTTCCTTATCCAGAGCTATGCATCCATCCATGTTTTCTAGATAACTGCCTTGTATTTGATGCAGTGGCGGCTGTAACTTGCATCAGAGGCACCTCTGGCCTCTCATTCCAGACCACTTGCACAGGGCTATGAGGTAAAGGCAGACATTTCATCCTGCCTCGTGCAATCCTAACCAAATGCTAACCCTTCTTTAAATCCAACAACACTGCCAGTGCCTTTGTGATTGTAGCAAACTGTAAATCAGGAAGTGGTAAACACAAGAGGCATGAGCTGATCTGTGGCTTCATTCAAACAGCTCACATGAGTGACATAGGACAACTCACCAGAGGCAGCTCAAGTTTGGAAGAAAAGCCTTGGAAGCACATATGTAAATGGACAAAAACCCAACAGGGCTTTGGTCTAAGCTGAAAAGCCCAAGCAATTACCAAAGCAATTTTAAAAAAAAAAAAAAAAAAAAAAAAAAAAAAAAAAAAAAAAAAAAAAAAAAAAAAAAAAAAGCAACCCACTCACACTCAATCCTACCCACAGTATGTTAGGGATGAATGTGACAGCTCCTCTCTTCAGTCAGTCTGACAAGGAGGACCATCTCAGCTGGCTTTTGGTTTCACCACTGCCTCGTAAAATAAATTCAAAAATCTAGATGTTTTGTGGTTTGCTTCTTTTCAGATATAACATGTTGGCACATTAGATAAAAAATCACGGTCCATAAGACACCACACTGAAATCCAGGTGACCAAGCTTAAAAAGTTTTGAAAGGCATTTTTGCCTATCTTGCCTAGTTTTGCATCAGTAGTGCAGCAACGCCAGTCCCAGATTGCACTGGACTGTGGCAAGAAAAGGACGCCACAAATGAGAACACAGCTACCTAGAGACTGACAGCTCTCTGAATCAATGGAAAGTGAGGCTACCCAGACTCACAATAATGATACCTGGGCATGACCAGCTTTTCCAGATACAGTTGCTTAATTGTGCTAAACATGACTCTGCAAGCTGAATGATGGGTTTTTCCTTCAGCCCCTTCAACATCCTACAAGCCTGCCCTCACTGCAGGAGCATGGGCACAAAGGAGACTAGTGATGACAAACAAACAAGCAGGCTGTGAGAGCTGAACGTTAAGGGTTTGCGAGGTTTTGTGTAAAACACCTGTTTCCTAAAACATCAACAGAGAATTTGCACCAGCTGAAAAAGGTGAAAGATAAGAGTCTTCATCAGCTCCAAGGAAGGGAACAGAAAGGCCTTCAGCAAAAATTGCTGTTCATTAAGGATACTCGGTCACAGGCTGACAATTTCAGTGAGACAGTAATATTTGTAATGAAGATCAAGAGTCCCTGGAGCAGTACACATAAAATGGCAGTAATTACTCAAGGAATATAAAGATGAGGAGATGACCTAGAAAAAGAAAGAAAGAAAGAAAGAAAGAAAGAAAGAAAGGGGAAAAAAAAAAAAAAAAAAAAAAAAAAAAAAAAAAAAAAAAAAAATCCAACCCAGGCAAAAGTAAGTGAAGGCCTGGAACTGAATTCCAAAATTCACCTCAAGCCAAGTCTTATGAAAGGAAGATGATAAATATTGGCAATAAACTGAAGCGCAGTTGTTCACTTCATGCTCTCCAAAATGTAATGTTGATGCACCAGTAAATGTGGTAGTCATTGGTTTTCTTCCAAAGACCTTGAAATTGACCTATTTTCCTCATGAAAAAATCATCTTAATTTATTAATTTAGGATGTGCATACTTTTTACATAACAAAACAGCATCCAAAGTTGGACTGCTGTGATACAAACAAAATATTTCACTCTGTCAGGCAACTAAGGAAAAAAAAATAGTAAAAAGGGGAACATTTAAACATCTATGAAGACTTTTTAAAGTAGGCTTGACAAGATTTGCATGTATCCAACAGCATGAGATCAAAGCTGACTAATGACTTAGTGTAACCTTACTTCCACCTTTTGTCCCTATTCCACGACAGAAAAGAAAAAAAAATAAGGTTAAGAAGACAAGTACAGAGAGAAAATTCAATTAATTTTCAGCAAACATTGCAGATAATGGTTTGAGCACAATGTCATTGGCCCTCAAAGCAACTTAAGCACTAACTCATGACAATGTTTTTCATGACAATATGGGACTGCATGAAAAAAGAGTCAAGACCATATGAAAGAGACAGCTCTGGTGCTTCCATGACTTGCAGTTGACAAAAGAAAAATCTCATCTCCTTTTGGGTTTACCCCATGAATAGCAGATATATTTTAAATGTTCAGTTTTTTTCTAGCCCATGGGCCTTTCTTCACTGATGCAGCATGGAGACACATGATTACCTTAAATGGTAGCCTTTACTGAGATTCCAAAGTTTAGTGAAGCATCTTCCCCCATAACCCTCTTCACTATAATAGAAGAACGAATTTTTATTGAGGAAATAGGCATGAACTTTGTTTTGTTCTATTATTCTGTATGTGTATGACTGCTTGAAGTGATTAAAAAAACAACTTCACACACAAAAACAGTAAGCAGATGGCATCAGATGAAGATGACACATAAAAACACATTACAAAAGCAACTGACTCAGTAAATGTTAAAGAAAAACAGATATTTTTATATCTACATATATGTATGTATGTATTTAGTTATCTTATTAGTTGTATCTTAGGTTCTCATTTCAGTCAATTTCCTTGAGCTCTAAGCTTGAATTCCTGGCCATAAATTTTACCAGTATACTTACTACATACCAATAAGGAAAGGTCCTTCTGCTGTAATATTTCATATACACTGAAAACAGTCTGCTTCATTTCTTGTGTCCCATTTCCATATTCATATGCCCTAAACAGAAATCTGGATTACATTCTCAATAAGATCTTCTGTGGCTGTGCTTTTTCCGTGCCGGGCGGACGCGGGCCCCTGTCTGGCTCAGATCTGCACAGCAACCAGGACGTTTTCAGTCCAGATATGCAAGCAGTTTAACTTTACCTGCTGGATCAGCTTCTCAGCGGCAGCTGGACCAAATAGTGCCGTGACAGCAGCGGCAGTAGGAAAAGGATGGCTCTTGGCTAAGCAGGTTAAAAGATGGTTTTATTCAAGCCGAGCTTCGTGAGGTCCACAACTTGTCCAGACTGCAGGCCAGAGAGAGTTTTAATTTCCCTCTCTCATCTTATAAGCGGGGGAGGGTGCAGGGGAGGTTACAACAGGATAACAAATCAGGGGATTCAGGGGGCAACAAGGGGTGTCCACCTCCAAGCCTCTGACCACTGACACCAAGAGAAAAGGAATTCCCCCGGGGTGACCTATCACTCGATGCCCTCCCTCTGGAACTTCCCAATCTGGGGAGGGGTCCTAAAGTGATAGACAGGATGCCCCAGAGCGGTGGGGGAAGAGGGGATGGACAAGGATAGGTGGGGGGTGGGATGATTGACATACAACACCTTGTTATACAGAAAACTCAAAGGGGATGGACTGTTACAGAACTGGGGGCACAGTGAGCTGAACCATAGCATAAAACTTCTTATAAAAATGTCATAAAACAATTCTTGCACCGCCACAAAGATCCTTGTGGCTGTGACCATTGATCTGTCTCAGCTGCCTTTCTCCTGCTCAGTCCCACAGGAAGCAGAGTATAGTGCACAGGACAGACTAGAGACCACCACTCAAAAGCATCCCCTTCCATTTACATTAGACATCTAGAAAATAAATCAGGCAGTGTTGGTGGATCCTTTTAGAAGGGGAGGCCTGCACCTAGCAGAGAGATCATGGATATAATCATGTTTCTGCTGACACTCTGCCTGATCTCTGGAGCACTGTGTCCTATTTACCAAAAAGGATTGTATGCCAAGGACTTTCGTACATGACTGAATTCTGCCAGTTTGCCACAGAAATGTCCTGCTTTTACTCTGAAATTATTATTGTTTTTGTCAATTCACTTTGCTTGGACAAGGACACATGTTCATACAGGCCCATAAATGCTTCCATAGGCATGGCCTTTGACACCTGTAACTTCAAATTTATTTTTGTATTTCTTCCTTTCTGCATACTAAAATGTGGAGCAACAGTACCATAAGTAGTAATTCAAAATCCGGGTGGGAGAAATTACCTGCTATGTAAAAAAATAAAAAGAGATGGTTTAGTATATTTGGACCATTACTTCTCATTATTTGGTTTGGACATTTAATTTACAAAAGGCAAAACCAGAGGAGTGGGATGAGCAAATCTCAGTTCAAACTTTTTGAAAACAGAAAAGGATTACAGATTATTTTTAAACAGAGGGACCAGTCTTCTTACTAAAAGAGCATGTCCAACAAAGGATGATACAGCTTATCATTTAGAGTGCTTTTGTAATTCCTGGAATATTATTTCCCTCCTATTACCTTTTGCAAGTAATGATTGCTTGCCTGCAAAAGGTATCATCCTTTTCCACCCTAGCAAATTACAGACGCTGTTTGTATGTACCTCCAGATCCCTCTCAAAAGCTGCCCATGTCATTAAAGAAAATGCTAATAACAAAAATCTTTCTATACCACTATCCCCTTGGTATCACTGGCCATCATTAGCATATCAAGGTATCACTGGCCGTCAAAGCGTATCCACTACTTTTCATAGAGGAGAATAGTTCTATGAGACTCAAAACCTTACCTATCATGAGGAAGAAGGTCTAGATAATATCTAAAAGCCTAAAGCTGACAGATTTTTTTCTCAAGGATGCACATCTTTTCCATCACAAATGTTAAACACCGGCCAAAGGCACACCTTCCCGGGCGTTAGTCCAAGGCAATGGCATGAGCTTTCCTGGTGTTTAACCCTCACAGCCATGTGATCTCTGCTCCAAGGAGAGGCACATCTCTGATGTTTCCTTTTTCAGTCTCAGCCCAGCACAGTGCATGTTTCAGGAGCTCTCCATAGCACACTTTACACTTGGGGAGGCAATTACTGTAGACACAACAGGAAGAAGCTCAAGATCCTATGCTCCCTACTGCTGTATAAATCCTTATACAGAGCAAATATACTTCAGAATATAGGCTAACCTATGCATAACTACTACAGCTCAAAACCCCTGCTCAGACCAAGGCAATGTTTTTTCACACACTGGAGATGTATCTGCAGCACCTGTAGCTGTACTCGAGGTATCATGAGTGGAGTTAGTAGCAAAGACATACGCCCACTTAGTGTGTAATCTGCTAGGTTCCTTGGAGGATATCTATAGCCTAGAGTAAAATTTTGTAGCTATTAATATCCAAGTTAGCTAAATTAAAGGTAGATCATGTACAACTGTACGTGCTGCAATCACGCTTTCAATCACAGGACAGAAAACATCACAAATAACTTAAAAGCAGACCTAGCAACAAAACCAAAAGTTTTTATGGGCATGCCTGCCTGCACAGACAAGCACAACTGGCTTCAGTATGCACCTGGAGGACAGCCAAGGCCTGGCTATGCACTGTGTGAGGACATGAGCACTGTGCTGTAGCACAGCACAGCGGAGCAGGGCAAACACACTGGCACAGGTACAGCCCCCAGTATTCCCTGTTTCTGAGCAACACAGTTTTTCCTCAGTGCTGGAGCCACCCACCACTCCCCAGGGTGCTGCAGGTAAACACTGCGCACATTTTCCATCTGTGGCTGAAGAGGGTCCTGGCACAAGAAATGCTGTTCTTCCCCAGAGGAGAAGGGTACGAGCTACTGCTTGATTCAGAAAAAAATTCTTACCGCATTATGTTATTCAGGCAAATTATTAAACCTCTCTCGTGTCTCAGTTTTCCCACCTGTAAAACTGATATACCTACTTGAAAAAAGCACACATCTAAGCAGCATCTCTTCAGAGATGAAATTCTCTAAATAGGTGCTTATTAAATATGAAGAACAGGTAAAAAAGTGCACATGGAATGGTTCTCATGTTATCACATCTATGCAATATTTTTGTGTGCCTTCTGTAGATGTTAATGCTTATTTATTCTTTTAAAGCAGATATAGAGAAATGCAGTCTGGGTTCAGCTGCTGCAGGTAGACACTTAAAAGGGTTAAAGTGTAGGTATCTATTTTAATTAATCAACCACAAAAATGGATTTTTTCATGTCACTGTCTCTGGAAACTAAACCAGTTTAGGAGATATCAGCTTCTTCTGCCCACTTGTGCCTGATCCCCAAGTTCAATTTATGCAACCAATTTAAGATGTATATCAAGTTAAACTACCTAGGTTAAATTTAAAGAAAAAAAAAGAAACAAAAAAATCACATACACACCCATTCTTTTCTCAAAAAAGAAAGAGGTGAATAAAAGTTAATCCAGACCAATTTAACCACCTGGTTGAGTAAGAATCTTTGCAAACATGGTAGGATAGCTGGGGCACTCAAGTTCCTGGATGGAAAGCCACTGGGCTATACTCATAAGATGGGGAAGCCAGCTGGGGAAACACAATGGCAAAAATCTCCTGGACTGGCTACAAAGCCATCTGCTAATTTCATATATTCTTTTCAATTTTATTTTGATGAGGCCCTCAGACACACTTGTTCTGCATGGGTAAATCTAGATGTGGACACCCCTCTCTGCTGCTCCACACGTGGAGTTGCCACATTGTAAAGCCCAATAGGAGGACGATTCATGAGCTGAGAAATCAAACATTCCTGGATGCAGGGAAGACAACAAAGGCACATCACAGCAGCTGTGTACATCGTGCTGCACATTAGCTGTAAACCTGCATACAGGCACACTACCAAGTATCCGCTGGTTTCAGGCATTTTCTCACTCTGCTGCCAGGCAGGTAGGGACAAACTGGTGCCACTGGCAGCCACTTGCTGCCTGGGACTGCCAGTCTCCAGGTGTCTGGATCCAAGCAGCAGGAAACAGCTGAAGAAGAGAGTGGCCTTTGTAATGCCCATTTTGGACATAACAAGGGTATGCAGCACAGGTTTGTACATGAATCCCCAAGAGCATCCTGCAGCCTCCCAGACAGAGAGTGCACCCAAGCACAGGGGAATGCATGGTGCAAACTGCACTGTGAGAACACTGCCAAGAGAAGGAGACCTGGACCTCTCCTACATAGCGTGCACAGAAATGTAAGTATTGTAGGGGGAAACAAATGCTACAATCCAGGTGAAACAGAGGGTGTTCAAGCTCACACCCAGCCAAGTCCTGCCAAACTAACCTGATATTATTCTCACTCTTTTTATCACAAAAATTGCTTTTAAAAAGGCACTTGTACGCAGGTCTTGCCATGGTATATAGCTTACAAGCTGTTGGAACTGCATGCCCCATGAGGACCATTGGCCAGGCACTAGTCAGACAAGAAGATCCCGTCCCCAGGAAGAGAGGATGCCCTTCCCAGTTGTGATGTTACACCGGTTTTCTGGCATGACACACCTCCCAGAAATAACCTTTCATTACTCAAAGCTGCCTCTGGCCTGCGTGAAATTTACTACATGAAATAAAACTGTGAAGATACACCACTGAGACATCACAAAAGCAGGTTAAATCTTGCAAGGAGTTATTCAAACTCTACAAGGGGAAACAGTGAACAGATACAGCCTACATTGCCCCAGCTTGTTTATTTTCATACACCTATTTTGAAAGATATGTCAAAACAAACAGAAGACCAGGAAAATATGTGAGATGTAGTTTCTGTAAGTGTTATGCTTTAAGCTAAAATACAGCCTAATTGCTTAAGAGAGGTTACGTAAAAATAACCTGGCTTACTATCAGATTTTGAACCTTTTCTCTACAGCCTCTCTCACTTAAAAGCTTGTGTTGACCCACCAACCCTGTCAAAGCTAACAATTTGAAAAGTAAAGCTTATTTATGGTGTTAACTGGGATGTTTCTATTTATTGCAAAGCCACCAAGACTTTGCATTTATATCCAGTGTAATTTATCTTTTGTCTCAACAATATATGAACTTTATATTAATTTTATTTGACATGAATAATAATTCCCAATATAAAACTGTTATTTTGAATGGGAACTGAATGCATGCTACAATTTCCTATTTCATATGCAATTGTTAATAAAATGAGAACAAAGTTCCTGCTAAAATATCCATAACACAAATAATTGAACAAGAGAGGCACCAGTGCTAGAATTCTCAGATGCTAGATCTTGAAATTCCTCAGATGCTGCAGTCTGCGTAGATAAAATAAGGTGCCATCTGTTTGTATTTATTGGCAAGGGAGAAGTGGTTTATGTAAATTAACTTCTCCAAATGACATAAGACGCCGTTTTTCCATTTTGTCTTATTAATGGAAGACAAAAATCCCTTCCAATGCAAGTTTTGCCCAGCTTTCTACACCAGCAAAAATTTAAAAAAACTTCCAGACAGCCGAAAGTAATATAATAAAAGATCAACTGTCTGTCCTAGGATTTATGTTAGATGTGTACAGAAAATGGTGCCCCACGAACACTGCAGCAGCTTCTCAGGGAAGGCAATCTAAGAGTTTCAAAACTACTCACCAAATAGGACAAGGCATTGCAGTAGATTTCAGTCTCCCACGCAAATCACCGAGATGCAGTTACAATATTGTGAATTTCATTCTAGTTTGCCACTTAATTATTGCATGGCCTTCAGCAAGTTACTTTAAATATTTCCTTTTCTTTCTGCTCACATATTTCTTTATGCTCACTTTAGAGATGGAAGGGAAGAATGGATAAAGAGCTTGAAATAGAATGGTAATTTTTCCACCAGGAATAAGGCTTTACTTCTGGATAGCTTTTTTCTTTTAAAAAAAGCTTTCAAAGTGTAGTCTTCATACAATGGAAACTGCTGTCAAGTGCTCCAACACTAACATACACCAAGATTATGCCTGCAGTTCTGGATTTGATACTGTTTGATGCTATTTGATATTGGATTTTATTCACAGTGCTCCTCTTACCCTCAGGTTTAGGTGCTCATTAAGAACAAGGTCTAAGGGGTTTGCTGTATCCCATTTTGGACACAGGATTTTAGTTAAAAGAGAATATAATAAGCTTGACCTGGGTAAGACAAATTGTCCTGAAAACAGTAGAAACACAAATCCTACATTAAAAAAAAAAAAAAAAAAAAAAAAAAAAAAAAAAAAAAACACACTGTTTCCTACCACATAAAAAACCATTTTTTCTGAATCGTGGGTACCTTAAAGTGTTTAAGGATTTTTTAAATAATAAGAGTGTCAAGGACACTCTGATTCATAATTTGAAATACCTTATTATTTCTCTTCAAAACCTCTCCTGTGCTAATCCTTGTACAAAAAGACAGATTGAGACAGACACACAATGGTTAGCATTTCAGCTCAAAAAGCTAAAACTCATGCTGTCATGACAATTGTCAGCAAAGTAGCATGTCACTGCCTCAAAAAGTAGGTGTGCTGCCATCCATGTGATAACACAGTAAGCTTTGGTGTTTACAGAAAAAAAATATTTTCCACAGCAAAAAAAAACAGATTTTAATGCAGTCTAGTTTAAAATTTATTTCTAACTCATTTTACTTAATGAGAAAACAAACAAACAAAATAAAATCACTCCACTTCTGTATTTGGGTCATACATGTAACCCAGAATAACAGCAGAAAAGACAAGTGTAAGACTGCTAATTAGTTGGACATTATTTTACTTGATCTGAATTTAGAGAAGAAGGTACCATTTTCTCCTTTTAAGTTAGAGTACATTCTGCCCATACCATTTCAGTGACAACACATTCTTAAGTATCACTTAAGAGGGAAATTACATGAAACTTTAATTTCCATGCACCTTTCAAAAGCTCAACTACAACAAGAAAGCAATAAGAAGTGGGAACACAAAGAACCAAGACCTCCACTTCCCCCTCTCTCTGTAAATATGAGAGTGCCTGAGCACTGTGTAAAAAAATAAAACTATATCCAAAGGCAGATAACAGCTAAGTATCATTAAATGGCCATTGTGGGAGATATCAACATAATTTTCATAAGATAGAAGTAAATAAATGAGTTAATTTGCTGTTTATCCTCTCACAATCTTTTATTTTCTAAGACAACAGAACATGAATATCTCTGCTTCACACTTTTCCAAGGAATCAGGCTTCCAGGAGTGTGAATAAAAGGGTCTTCCAGATTAATTTTTAGGGTCACAATTTTAGCAGGTACAGGGTTATCTGCCTCTTCCCCTTAGCATTGCTGGGAGCAATAAAATATGCTACAGGAGAGGAGTGGGAGCTGTAGGTTTTTGGTTGTCCCTGATGGCTTCTATGAAAGGTGTTTCAATGGCTGGTGCAATTAGTGTCCAGGTTTACACTTCCCCTGAGAACAGGATATTTGGACATTCTTACCCTCTGTAGTGCTGCAGAGGTGCTTACTTATCCATCTTTATTCACTTAACTGCTGACAAGTAGATTTGTCCCTTTTCTGTGCCCTTCCAAATCCAGATGGCACTGGAAGGATCTGGTTGTAGTTCGGAGGAAGAGTAGTTCGGAGGAAGATGCTAACAGCTCTGCCATGACTGTGGGTGACAGTGGAGAGGCAGCATGGGCAGGAAGACCACTTACAGGAAGAAAACTCAAAGGGATGGTTTCTCACAAAATTTGCTGGCGGGACCACAAAGATTGGAAATATCTGTTGTTCTTGGTGGCTGGAGCTCACTAAGATCATGTTATTAATTCATCCAACAGCAGAAATCAGAGTAAAATCTTTAGAACGCTGGGAAAACATGACTTAGTATTCCATATACTAATGTATGGTTTAGCAGATTACAGTATGTATCTGAAGTCTAGCTCTATATTGCCCATAAAAAACAGCTCCAAAAGGACCTTGATGCTAACTGTTGTATGATTGAAGTACCTAGCATATCAAACTACATTTACCTTCTCAAGAATAATATCCTTTCTGGTAGAAAAACAGTGATTACTCACATAAGACTTGTTTCTTTGCTTTCCTCTTCACACAATGTCATGACCAGTGATAATCAAAATCTCTCCCTGAAAAAGTAGGGTAAGGTCTACAACTTATGCCTATGGTTTAAAGACACAACTTTCAGAGACACTTCCAGCTCTCTGCAAATTCAGTGGGGTTTTGCTTTCTCACAGTTATATTTGTTTTGTAATAATATATGAGTTTGGCTTCATTAATTGAAAGAAAACTGCTTATGTTAAAGGAGGGTAAAAAGTACATTAAACTTCTTTCAACTCCGAATATCCAGGGAAGTCAGGGTAAAGATGCTGTTGTAGGCTTGTTCCCTATGAAATTCTGTTCATTAACATATGAACAGGCAGATTTGACTAATATAAGAATGGAAGTCAAAATTATAAAAATTATGCTTTTTATGTATTTATGTATTTAAGTATTTTGGAGACTGCATTTGTTAATGCTATAAAGGTCCTTTGGTCTTGGCAAGTTGTAATTTATTGAAAATGAGCAATTTGCAGTATGTTTCTGTTCATGTTTCCTACAAAGCAAAAATCAGTTAATTAAATCATTTTGTTCTAATGTTAATGTCCTTCATCATGTAGTACTCGTTGATCAGCCACTACATAAAAGTGTAACTGTGATCTTAATAAAAAATATTAAGATATTTCTCAAATTTATTTAAGAATAGCATGAACCACTCCAATCATAAAGTTTTGATCTACTTAAAGAGTAGTGTGTTCTTTCTTACAGGAGTAGCATTCTTTTAATTCAGGCCTCCTTTCAAAGCAATCAATCTCAAAGGTAGTCAGGTAGTGGAAAACAGTCCATCAGGTAATTGCTTTATGGGACCATGAAATAGCCTGGGCTAGCTGTCTACCATATGAAACTCTGCTTGGCCTGGAATGAAACTCTGCAAATAAGCAGAAAACATTCCACTCCTATTAAACACAAGTCCCTGCCCCATCCATGTGAGAGAATAAGAATTTTCTGTATTTCACATACAGAAACAGCACTTTTTACACACAGATCTAGTCCAGCACATGGGAAAGACATCTATTTCTGCAATCTACAGGAAAACACTTCAACAAGCACTTAAAAATCTGAAAGGCAAGTGATTGTGATTAGCTATTTGTATAATTGGCTTTACCGATCATAATCCACTTATGCAAAAAAATGGTGTACTTAGACACTACACTTGCCCCAGGGAGCCTACATGGGCATTGAAGGACCAAGTGTGCATTCCTGTTTCCATGAAAACACTAAACTCTGGGCTGTTTGTTAGGGTGAGGTTCACTAAGACCCTAACCATGAAAATAACTTCAGGTCTGCCCTCCTAGGTCCTGCCCAAATGCCCAAAGCCCCCAGCACAGCTAATGCACATGCTTCCCGTAAGAGCAATTTGTATCAGATGTCTACTTAGTTACTGCCCCAATAACTTCAGGTATTGCATGGACTGCACTGGTTACAGAGGCCAGGTTTCAGTCAGGACAGCTGACAAACCCCTGCTTATACAGTAGAGGGGAAAATATTAAAAGCATCTTAAGAAGTGTAAACCTCAAAATTGTTTCCCAGTCTTACGTATTCCAAATGCTGAACATGACAAGATCATATCATAAGAACACAATCATAGAGTGGTTTGGGTCAGAAGGAATTTTTAAAGGTCATCCAGGCCAAACCCCCCAAAAATTAGGGACGTCTTCAACTATGTTAGATTGCTCAAAATCCCATCTAGCCTAACCTTAAATGTTTCTGTGGATATCACAACTTTCTCTGGGATAGTTGTTCTAGTATTTCAGCACACACGTTGCAAAAATTTTTCCTTTTATATAGGCTGAATCTAATCTCTTTCCATTTAAAGCCATTCCCTCTTGTTCTATCACTACATACCCTTGTAAGAAGTCCCTCTCTGGCTTTCTTGTAAAATCCCTTTAGATACTGGGAGGTCCTATAAGGTCTCCCTGGAACTTTCTCTTCTTCAGGCTAATCAACCTTTCATCATGCTCTCAGCCTTTCATCATGGGAGAGGTGTTCTATCTATCTAATAATTTTTGTGACCCTCCTCTAGATCTCTTCTAACAGTCTTTCTGGTTCTGGGGACAACAGCTCTGGATGCGGTGCCCCAGAGAAGAGGGGCAGAATCGCCTCCCTCCCCTGCTGCTCACACTGCTCTGGATGCCCAGGACACGTTTGGCTCTCTGGGCTGAGTGCTGTGGCTGGGCCATGTCCAGCCTCTCACCCAGCAGCACCCCCAGGTCCTTCTGGGCAGGGCTGCTCTGGGTCTGTTCGTGCCCAGCCTGTGTTGATACCCGGGACAGTCCTAACCCTGGTGCAGCGCCAGCACTTGGTCTTGTGAGCTCCACATCTGCCCACTTCTCCAGATCCCTCCTGATGGCATCCCATCCTTCAGATGTGTCAACAGCACCCCTCAGCTTGGGGTCATCTCCAAACTTGCTGAGGGTGCACTCAATCCCTTTGTCTATGACATTAATGAAGATATTAAATAATTCTGGTCCCAGTTCAGAACCCTGAGGGCACCACTTGCCACTGATGTCCACAGGGTCTCTGAGCCATTAACCACCACCCTCTGGATGGGACTGTCCAACCATTGAATCCATCTCTTTCTGATTTGAAGTGAAGGATGTCATGGGGGTTAGTGCCAAGGATTTTACAGAAGTAAATAATAAAAAATAAATGACATTTGGACTTTCTCTGATGGAGTCACTTCATCATAGTAGGCCACTGAATCAGTCAGACAGGAATTCCTCTTGGCGAAGTGGTGCTGGCTGTCTTAAATTGCCTCCCTGTTCTCCACATTCCTTAGCACAACTTCTAGGAGCATATGTTCCACAGCCAGGCTGATAGGTCAGTTGTTCTCAGGTCCTCCTGCCTACCTTTTTTAAAAAGAGATGAAATATTTCCCTTTTTCATGTTAGTGGAGATTTCCGCTGACTTCTGTGATTTTTCAAATATCATGGAGAATAGCTTGGCAACTACATCAGGCAATTTCCTCAGGAGTCTGAGATGTATCAGATCCCATAGACTTCAACTTGTACAGGGTCTTCAAATGGTCATGAACCTGATCATTACTCCCTAATCCCTGTCTTGCAATTCACTGGCTTGAAAGGTTTGTGAAGAGAGATTGACATTGAAGATTTGAGGCAAAACTGTTCAATAATTCAGCCTTCTCCTCATCTGTTGTTACCAGTTCGCCAGCCGTGCTTAATGTGGAACAGTACTCTTTCTTTGACCTTCCTTTTCTGGCTGTAGAAACTCTCCCTGTTTTTCTTTGTGTCTCTTGTCAAATTCAGCTCCAAGAGCACCTTGGCTTTCCTCACCCCATCCCTACACAACCAAGGCTGCATTCCTATGGTCTTCCCAGGACACTTGTCCCTGTTTCCATTGTCTGTGCATTCTTTCCCCTTAGTCAGCTCAGCAGGTCTAGACTCATCCATGCCAGTCTCTTCCCTTTCTTACCTGGTTTCTTACAGATCAAGAGTTTTGTGCTCTAAGGAAAGTGTCCTTAAAGATCTGCCAGTTTAATTCTGCTACCTTGTCCTTATGGCAGTTTCCCATGTCGTCCTACTGACTAATTCTTTGAGCAGCTGGAGTTTGCTTTCCTAAAATTCAGGGTTCTGACTATACTCCTCTCCTGTGCCATATTCCTCAGGATTGCAGTCTCCAGCAGTGATGTTCACTGCAGCCCTGGCTGCCTCCATCCGTGACATCACCCACAAGCTCCCTTGCTCTGGTGACCATCAGGCCCAGTAAGAGATCCCCTGTGTCAGGGCTGTCCATTTCCTGGCTTAGGAAGTTATCCTCTGTGCATTCCAGCAGTCCCCTGGATCGCCTGCAGCTCACTGTGCTTCTTTTCCAGCAGATGTTGGGGGTGGAAGTGCCCCAGCAGGATGAGATCTGGTGAGTTCAGTGCCTCCCATGGCTGGAGCAAGAAGGTGTTGCTGTCAACGGGCTCTCCTGGATCAGGCAGCCTCCAACAGACACCATCCACAAGTTCCCTTTGCTACCACAGTCTCTGATTCTCACCCACGAACCTTTGACCTGTTTGTGACTGTTCTGGAGAGTTCTTCACAATCCATTCATTTCTGATGTAGAGGGCAATCGCTCTGCCCCTCCTGCCTTTCCTGTCCCTTCTGAACAGTCTGTAGCCATCGATAGGCACACTTGTCATGAGATTCATCCCGCCAGCTTTCAGTAAAGGCAACTAGCTTGTAGCCCTCTAGCAGCATGGTGCCTGCCAGCTCCTGTTTGTTTGAAGATTATATTGGAGAGTTGATTCATCTGTCTGGGGGTGATCAAGGAGTAGTCCACAGAGATTTAGTGAGGTGAAAGTACCCACAAAGTGACTGGCATCCTCCACAATAGGCTGGAGAGGGTGTACCATCCCCTCTTACATCCTTATTTATTCTCTGAAATCTCTCGGTTCTTTGGTAAGGACTAAGATCTACATTCATTTTTCCCAGCTTGTTACTGTTCACTTTCAGGTCAGAGGCAGTGAGAAAGAAAATTGTGTCTGCAGCTTCTGACAAGGCCTCTCTCCTTTTCCCCTCTCTCCAGGGGGAGCAGAGAGGACAGTCTGTCTCTAGCCACATTGCAGCTTTACTCAAAGGCAATGAGAAAAATCCTCTTGGGCATCAGCTGGAGCATTGCTCAGGGCTGTATTGACAGCAGATCTGGGTCGAGGAGAAGCTTCTCCTGGGTCACCTTGGAAAGGATCATGACAACGATCAGCAACATGGTGTGGCTGAGATATTACAGTGTGTTTTGTTCGTCCTAGAGGGACCAGACACAGGTTAGCTGTGGTATATTAGTCTCCTCTAATTCTGCACAAGGCTCACCTACAGTGTCCTGAGGACTAAAATGCTTTATTTCTACTACAGTCTTCTGTTTTGAAGTAGGGCACACGGACAAAATTTGACAGGGTTGTTCAGGCATAGAGGCGCTCTTAAAAGCTTCTTGTAGCTCTCACATTGATGGTATCAATCTCTGATGCGCAAGATGCTACAGGTAAGCCGTAAGGCACCAAAAAAAAAAAAAAAAAAAAAAAAAAAAAAGGCAGAGCTTCTGGGGTTTGTTTGGATTGGTATTCTCAAAGCAAACACTAGGAAAGAAGAATTCAGTATATGTTTACAGTCTTGGGAAACAGAAACCACTTAACTATTTTACAGTGCTGCTCTTCCACTTTTTGCAGAAGTTTAGCCCTGATACCTATTGCACTAATGGCTGATGCTAATTCATGAACAACCCCATCAGCTTAAAGAGAAGAGAACAAATACACATTATCTTCTGAAACAATCATGGAAAGCAAGAGCCTCTCATATTTGCTTGAATAGGGGCAAACACTTATTTTTATTTAACAGAGATCTAGTCTTACAGAATGCCTTTCCATAGAACACTACATGTTATTCAGGGCAACAGAGATCCTTAAAAGTTTAACAAAAAGCTTTTTCATGGATTTTTTTTTTTTTTTTCCTTGACTGGAAACTCCCTGCTGGGAGGCAGAAAGGTTTGTGGAATAGAAAATGTGCTCAGTGCAAAAGGAACTGCTAAACAAATGAAAGCAAGGGGTAGAGAAGTTTCCAGTTTGTCTCACAAAGCTCCAGAATTATAAATAAATCCATATAAAATAAATCCATATTTAACATCCAGAATATTTGTGGGGATTTGCCTTTTCACAGTCCCCATATTTTTCTACAGCTTTTTTGCTTGTTGGCACTCTTAACTTGTGAATTTAAATCCTCCCTACGTGCAAAAGTACAACTCCCAGATGAATAAAAAGTACATTTCTTCAAGGTGGAAGCAAGACATGGCAGGATATACTGACCTAACACTACGAATAACACAAGCTGCTGCACTTTTCTCCAGTGTGGGATCTTGTTGCACCTCTCAGTAATCCTGATAAATTAAATACCCTGTCAAAACCATAAGATACTACAAAAACTGGCAGAAATTTTCTGCTCCATGAGTTAATTTGATGTTCGGGAGAATGTTCAGAAAGATCTAGGTCTGTAAAATTCACAGTGAGGCTCGGAGGGACAAGCATGGGAAGATGTTTCAGCCTTTCTAGGATGAAGCAGTTTCTTAGGCTGTTCTCTGGTAGAACTGCACTGTCCCCATGTGGACACAGATGTAAGCAGCCTTGTGTCATACACGGCAGATACTTCTGTCTTTAGCCTTATGAATGCCACCACTAGCTAGGTACTTTCTCAACACAATTGCTGAATTCATGCAATGTATCGAGACAAAAAAAACATTTATAATGCATTAACTGTGTTCTTACAATTATGAAAATACTACCTGTGTGTGAACAGGCCCTTACTGGCTGGGATTTGCAAGTTGCAAAGAGAAAATGATTACATAATAATTTCCAAATGTGCCACTGAAAATGAACACTAAAGCTCCTTTGAAGACTGTTTTGAGGCCATCTGAGAGGCTTTGTACACTTACTCTCTTGTACATTCTGCTGTGCCAAAGATAACTGCATTAATGCAGGAATGGTAATGAAATCCCTAAAGAAAATACATACACACTCGGCTGTTGGCATGAGGAGGAGTGATTCATCCTACACATCTTTGGCTTCACCCCTGGTGTGGACGCTACATTGTCTTCTTTTTAACTGTTTATTTTTTCTTCTCCTTTGTTCAAAAACTGGCATAATTTTGTTAGATGCTTGGTAATATGTGCATACAGAACTGAGTCTTAACAAGTAGTGGTTTTCTCAGGAGCCTACATATGCATGTTTTAATGCCAAGAATGTCCAAATCTCGTTTCCTCTTTGTTTAGGTGCATCTGGAAGATATCCCTCTCTGTTTTGGACAAGACCCATGGAGTGGTCCCATTCAGTAGAGGTAATGAAAAGCAAGACAGCTGTCTTCTGATTCAATACAATCTATGATGAGAAGTTATTTTAATTTCTATATCTGGAATATTAAAGAGGAAGAAACAGAAATGTGTGTTTCTTGCGGCTTTGTTACATCAAATGCTCTGTTATAAGTTGTCTCAACATTTGTTTGTTTCTAGCATGCTGACATTTCACAACCTACAGTGAACAGGAAATCACCAAGAATGATCCTGTTTACTTTTGGATGTGGAACATACATTGCTCATAATTAAATGACAGCACCATAAAGACGTGTTAGCAACAAACTTTGACTGAACTGTAAGAAAATTACCATTGGCCATCTTAAACCCAACTGTATGTAGCTAGTCTGGCTTTGTGATCTCAGCAAAGCATTTAGCCAGGATGTTTACAGAATGACTGGGTGCACAACCCAGGGAGAGTGGAATTTGCCTCAAATTTTTCAAGCCAGTATTGGTACCCCTGTCTCTTGAGTGAAAATAAAGCTCAAAAGTTATGCACTTTGAGGTGCAGAGTGAAATCAATTAATAATGGACAAAGTATCTCAAATTAAAAATTAACATAGGACATTTGCATGATTTGAAGACTGAAAATCTCTTGTGTTAACCCTAGCTAGCTGGTAGTCATTACTCAGGAAACCGATGTTAGTTGGTATTATCAGGGTCTATTTCCTCTGCTCTTCTAAATGAAGCACAGCTGAAGATGGAATGGCATGCAAGTCTGTCTTTTTATTCTGGAGGATGTGGCTGTTTTGTATCTCTACTCTTTGAGCAGAATAAATCCACATCTAAGAAGGCGTTCTGGAAGTTCATAATTGCATCCAGATGATCACATGTTGGGGTCTGATCTCTCCTGTCTTCCTGATACAGAGTGCTTTAATCATTCCTGAGGATTAAACTTCTGGTGTTTACAACCAAGAGCCCAGGCATTTACAAACCAAATTAAAACTGGGCTTAAAAGTAAATCTACAAAAATACAACTTTCATGTATGCCAGCAAGCACCAAAGTGCCAAATTTGAGTTCTAAACTATCTTTCACGTCTTCTTGCAATTTTCAGCCATAAACCTGAATTTGGGCACCTAATCTAGCTCAACTTTGTTTCATAACCAAGATGATAGGTCAACTAGATGATGAACCCTAGTGAATAAAACATTTGGATCAAGCTCCTATCAGGCAAGTAGAACAAGGCATGCTCTGACACAGGCCTCCTCCACAGGCTACAGCTGGATTTCTGCACCCCCTTTGACCTCCATGGGCTCAGGGGCACAGCTGCTTCCATGGTCTGTGCTATGGACTACAGGAGAATCCCAGCTGCTGTGCCTGGAAAACCTCCTCCCCATCCCTCTCAATTCACTTCATGATGTGCTTGTACTATGAGGACCAGCTGAGGGAGCTGGGGGTGGAAAGGAGGAGATAAGGAGTCTCACAGAGACCTTATCACTCTCTACAAGTGCCAGAAAGGAGGTTGTAACAACGTGGGGGTCAGCCTCTTCTCCCGGGCCATCTCCAGCAGGACAAGAGACAGTCTTAAGATACACCAGATGGGGTTTAAGAAACAGTGATTAGATATTGGAGCAGGATGTCCAGAGAGGTGATGGAGGCACTGTGACTGGAGGCAAAAAAGGAAACATTGGATGTGGAACGAAGTGCCATGGTCTAGCTGACACAGTGTTCAGTCATGGGTTGGGCTCAATGATCTCAGAGGTCTTTTCCGTCCTAATTGATTCTGTGGTTCTGTAGGTTTTTGATTCACTGACCCTGGTGCTTGCACAATTGTTCCTAACTTTTCTGGCCACAATTATATCTTTGCAATAACTTTTCTCTTTTTTTCTTATATGCATTATCACAGAAGTGTTACCACCGTCACTGATTTTCTTGGCCTTGGCCAGCAGCAGGTTCATCTTGGAGCCAGCTGTCATTGGCTCTGTCAGACAAAGAGGAAGCTTCTCACAGCTTCTCACAGAAACCACCCCTATAGCACCCCCACTACTAAAATCTGGCCACACAAACCCAATACAACAGATGCTGAGTAAGGGCACTACATTTCTACTGAAAGAAATTCTCACTAAAATCTGGCAACCATTCTCTTGCAACAGGATGTCCTTATCCAGGGCCTGCACTGGCCCTGCTAAGCCATGACAACACTGCAATAGAGAACCACACTTCTTCTACGAAGGTTACAGTCCTTTTAAAGCTACCTAAGACACATATAATACAGTATGGTTTGTCTCATAGTCCCACTGTGTTACTGCCAATTGAATGACAGCAAAATTCAGACGAAGAGGAACACTCACTGCTGCTGATTCAGGTGATATCTTAGTGTCGGTGAAAGGGGTTAAATTCCCCAACTCTTGTTAGTGACTTTTAGTGTGATCTCAGGAAACTTCCTTAAATCTTCTTTTCCTACATCTCCTTATTTTATAAATTTGGCTGTTGACATTTATCTGTGTGCAGTGACCCACTCTCCACACTTCCCCGATCACATACAAAGGCAGGTGAGCTCTCAAATACTACCACAGTGGAGCAATTGGGGAGCTTAGATAAAGCTGATGCAAGCAAGAACAAAGACATCCCTCCTGTGCTTCAAACAATGCATGCTATTGCAGGACTATGGAAGGCCCCAGCAGAAACCTGTTACTTTGCTTTAAATTTTGTAATTACTTCAAATATAAGCAACCTAAGAATTATTTGCTGCTCATGGAACTATTTCTAATTGGTATGATGGTGGAAGTATTGGACTATTAATCAATGGCCAGGTACAGCTATTATTCATGTACAGAAAAGAAAGAGAGCCCCCATGAATCTACAATATGAGATTGCTAGTACACACAGCTTTTTAAGTATTGGGGTCTTTCTGAAGTGCAAACCAGTAAGACTTTACTAAAACAAAGTGTGTTTGAACTAGACTTGCAGGGAGGAGAAGGAAACCAGCAACTTTTCTTTTTTTGCAAGACAGAAAGACATACTTTTATGCAGGATTTCTGGTTCACTACATTCCCCAGGAACATAGATATCACAGCTGAAAAGTTTCAAGAAAAGTGTGGGAGTAATTAAAGAAAAATATATTTAAATTATTTCCAAAACATCTTTACTTCAAAAATGGATTGGGTGGTTGTCCAAAATCAATTACCTAGATATGCAGAGGGTAGCCAACAAGAAAAAATTAAAAGGGCTTGGTGAGGTTACAATCCCACACTAGAAGCAATACAATCTCTGTGGCAGCAGCAGCAGGCAGGTCAAGGGTGTGACTATTGCTGCATGCAGGGGCAACCTTAGTGCTAGGGAATACCAAGGAATGCCTTCTGCTGCTGGATGAGAAGGAGTCATATAGAGCCGCAGCAGGACTCATTGATGGAAACATTCCTCAGATCCAGGAGCAATTTGTGTGAGCCTCCTTTCCTACTGGAACAACATAGAAAAGAAGATTTTGGAGCACATGGCCTGCTCCCTGTATTTTAACAGCTGCTTCAGCCCCTCCCACTGCTGCTCCATCACTTCTTTCTTTAGTCATGTCCAATACGTTAAATGCAGTTAGTGTTAAGAGGAAACATATAACACTGTAAGAGGATTTGTGTCTGTCTCCCTACCCTCCTTCCAGAAGGTCACACTGGAAACTCTGTCCTGAAGAAAAATTGAAGCTGTGGCCATTTTTTCCTCCTCTTCACAACCTGAAGGTTTCAGTTAAAGAAGAAAGAAAGCTACACTCTGCTGATGAGCAGAGGAAGTTAAAATAAGAACAAAACAGACAAGAGACCATTTTGATTATACAAGTATACAAGATGAACTGCAGCCAGGCAAGTAGATGAACAGACAGGACAAGAAATGGGAAGGTTAAAACAAAATAATGAATCCATATGAGAAAGATTAACTTAAGAATTCTGGAGCCTGTTTGCGAAAAAGAAGGATGGGACACCGTGACAGATTAATTCCTTTCAGAGAAATGTGCCATTGAAAAGCCATCTCTTACTTCCTTTTACATTCAACCTTGTTTCTGCATCATCCAATATTAATTAAAATGAAAGGCATGGGACAGAAGAACACTGTGAAAAGAAGGCAAATTTAGAATACAAATTTTTAAATCCCTTTCAGAAGTGGTTTAGTGGCCTTCACTTGCATCAGTATTCACTTGCATCAGTATCAATCTTGCTGGAAAAATCAGTGTTTTCTTCATCTCAACGTCCTAACTGCTCAAAAAGGATCTTAAAAGGTGTTCCTTTTAAAGTGTGCATTTGCATTGTGAAAATGAGTAACTAATGCCAGTTAGCACCAGCTATTCTCTCAAGCAGGTAGTCACACAAATATTTTTGGATTTCTTGGCAACACTTAGGAGCCCCTATAACAAATAAGCATGTAACTGTGCTATCCCTAGACAAGTGGAGGCTGAAAACAGTCTACTTTCCTTACAACTCAAGTATTCATTGTATGATAGATTCACAGGTTCATAGGATGACCAGGGCTGGAAGGGACCTTAAAGATCGTCTAGTTCCAGCCTTCTGCTATGGTCTGGGATATGTTCCACTAGATCAGTTGTTCAGAGCGCCATTCTGGCCTTAAACACTTCTAGGGATGGGGCATTGGCAACTTCTCTGGGCAACCTGTTCCAATGCCTCACCACCCTCACAGTAAAGAATTTTTTTCCCTTATTCTTAATTTAAACCTACTTTCTTTCATTTTGAAGCCATTTCCCTTTATCCTGTCACGACATGCTCTTGTGAAGAGACTCTCCTTGTTGATTCCCTTCAGGTATTGGGAGGCCACATTTATGTTACCTGAAAACTTCTCTTTTCAAGGCTGTACAAACTCAACTCTTTCAGCATTTTCTCATAGGAGATGTGTTCCATCCCTCCATCTTCAGGATCTTCCTCTGGGTTCAGTCGACCAGGTAGATGTGCCTCCTTGTCATGGAGACCACAGCTCTGGATGCAGTGCTCCAGGTGGGGTCTCACCAGAACAGAGCAGAGCAGAGCAAAGCAGAGCAGAGCAGAGCAGAGCAGAGCAGAGCAGAGCAGAGCAGAGGGGCAGAATCCCCTCCCTCCCCTGCTGCCCACACTGCTCTGGATGCCCAGGACACGTTTGGCTCTCTGGGCTGTGAGTGCCGTGGCTGGGCCATGTCCAGCCTCGCACCCACCAGCACCCCCAGGTCCTTCTGGGCAGGGCTGCTCTGGGTCTGTTCATGCCCAGCCTGTGCTGATAACACCCACTGACCCAGGCCAGGCGCAGAACCTTGCACTTGGTCTCATTAAATTGCATGAGATTCCCATGAACCGACTTCTCAAGCTGGTCCATTGCTCTGTATGCACCTTTCTATTTTTCCTAGCACCAGGAAGAAAAATTTGAACTGGAAATGCTGGAGCCTTTGCCATTTTTCAGTGCATTCCCTCAGAACAGAGGGGGTTTGCTGTCTAGAGAATCCAATGTGCCTGACTAATGACTCCTGACCAAGCAATATGATGTGGTTTTCAAACTTTTCTGTATGACTTTTAGACAGGTTAAGACAATTTATCTGGACTGCAGTGTGGAAGTTTCTATGCCCTTAAACATGCCAGTCTCCACTAGGCTGGAGTTTGCCACCTGCATGGTGGGACAGTAAAAAGATTATAAAGTTGGTCTGCTAGGCAGTACTTTCTCCCACAAAAATCTTTTCCTTTCTAATCCTTTTTCTTTTCTGTGCTCCTTTCTTTTTCTGCAGTACAGCTGTATTTTCCACATGCCACTGAATTCATCTGAGCAATCAGTTTTTCTGCCTCTGCACTTCTGTTGTGGTTGCTGCTAGAAGTAGAAAGATCAAAATTCTATGAGTAAAATTAATCTCACAGTATTTCACAGTATTTCACGCATTGCTAGAACAAAAATGTATGTACATTCAGAGGAATGTTTGCCAGAGATCTGGTCCAATTTGGGGGACCTAAGTTATGCAAATAATTTAGTAATATTTTTGTGCATTCTTTCATCTTAATATAACTCCCTTTTGCTGCATGCTACATTTACCTGGTCAATAAAAGTACAAATCAAACCAAAACTGAATGAGAATGACTGAATTTTCTGGTGGTTTCAAATTAGTCTTAAAGCAACACACCCCCTGAAAACCAATGAGAAGCCAGATACACTAGGATACACCCTCCATACTCCTTAATGTCACTCTGCTGTGTTTAACTTTGAAAGTCCAAATACAGTATAGAAGTCAGATATTTATGCCTACAAAACTTTTACAAAGAAACTTCTATACTCACAGATACAAGGTAAAAGTTAGGTAAAGTAAGAGAAGGAAGGAGACCCAGGGAGAGAATGTAGGATTTCTGGTCACTGTTTTGCACTGACCCACTGTAAATCTGATCATTTTCTATAAAATTTGTTAAAGGCACTATTCAAAAGCAATATGTAATTCATTATCTAACTTGTCAGCTATTGCCATGTCTGCAACAGAAGACTTTCAGCAAAGGGACAATTTAATTTTCTAAAGCTGTTGACTTTTGCAACACTCCCTAAAATAAAGCATGTTGTTTTAGGCATGCTGGTGAGAAGTATGGATCTGCTTATTGTACTGAAATTAGACATTTCAAGTCTCTACAAATACAACTATTTCAAGATCTGGCAATGAAATTCAGTGAATAGGAAAGGGCTTCCTAGCCAGAAACAATGTGCTTTGATCTTCTATAAAGAAGCACTTTGCGTGTAGTAAGGAAAGCCGCTGCTGGCAGAATGATGAATAATTATTTAGTTCCATCATCTGTGCCAACTTGATTTAAACATAATGTGACCATGTCTAAGAGCCCAAAATGTAACAACAGAAAACCACTCTGAAAGGTCACATTTACTCAGCTTTAAATCCTGCATGTTTCTGTGACAGAAAATTCTTTGACGGTGTGTAGATGGAGTAGAGATGTAGATAGAGGTTACACCCTCATGTGCAGCCTCATGTGCCATTGAGGTGACATATGTGGGTTTTCCAGGGACACAGACATCCCCAGCTCAACAGATGCCTGGTCTGGGCAGGAAGAAGCAGCTAGAGCTGCGCATGGAAACGTCCTGGGAGGAAACAGGGACCAGATGAGTGGTGCAGAAAAAACCAGAATGATGATCTGGACTAAAAACCTCTGAATGATAATCATAATGGAATTGATGGCTGCACAGAGAACTCACATGCTACTTGGGTGGACTTCAGCAGCAAGTGGAGGCCAAGGGGAGGAAAGGAGAAGCTGGAGGAGTCTCTTCTGCTCCATCCCTGGAGACAGCTATTTAGGACTGTTCTGAGGGCAGATAAGGAGCACCATGGCAGGCAAGTCTGGATCCTGGCTGCAGGAGCTGGGAGACCTCTAAGATGTCTCTGAGTATTAGGGAGTGGGAAGATATTCATTATCTAGACTTAGATTAAAATTACAAACTGCATTTTATTTTACATGTTTTCAGTACTGCAAATAACACCTGACTTAATATCTCACTAGAAAAAAAACCAATTTTTGCTTTCATTTCCTCTCAAGCAGCCTCCTGATCCTGCAGGGAATTTTACCCTAAATTCCCAACAGTGGGCTGTCCCCACAAGGGGAAGGTAGAGGACATAACAAGGGGAAACACAGATCACCCGAAGCATGCTGCATGCAGGAGATACATTGTGGAAAGCTAAGGGTCAGGGGAAGGTTACCTGACAGCCGGACATGGACCACCATGATGTAAATCCATGTACCCAAGAGACTGAGTAAACTAATCCGTGGAAAAATAATTGCCCAAGAGAGGTCCTAGGGCCTTCAGAGAGACCCAGCACCACAGACACCAAAGAGTAGTATAAACCCAGTGAACTTAGCTCTGAGCACATATCAGAAAAGTGATCCCATGTATTTCTGACACACACATGCTTCTCCAGATGCACCGCCTACAGTATCAGGTTTTGAAGAAAGGAAAGCCTAAGGCTGACAGTCAGGAAGAGAAATCCATCTTAAAATGGTTTCTGTGTGTGTTTTCTTTATACTAACCCTACAGAATACCCTAGAAGAAATGGAACATGCATGAACACCATTCACTCAATGCAAAACAGGAAATTTTCTTTCTCTTTCTCTTGTCTGTATTCTTTCCACCTTTTCACAAATCCCACCTCCTTCAGCAACAATTCTTAGCCACGTTCCACTGACTGGATTTTCCTGCTGTGGACTGTGATTTTCACTATTCGGCTACTCAGTCAGTAAGTATTAACAAAATTTGTCCATATTCATCTGTGGTATAACATCGATGATATCAGTTGGAGTCACACCAAGAATTAATGTGATCTATTAATTTTTCAGAATGCTATTGATATGCAAGTAGCTATGCCTTGCATATGCTAGCTATATAGCTCTATATATATATATATATAGCTATATATATATATATAGCTATGCATATGCATATGCTATGCCAAGAGTGTCGATGACCCCTCCAGTTCCTACGGCTGATACCAGTTGTGGGGAGCTCTGCACTATCTTGTCTAAAAAGATTCAATTGTGTTTGGATAAAAGTTTCTGGAAGCTATTTTTTTTTTTTTGCCCAACAGGCTCTAACCTGCTGATTGTATTTAATGTTTATCTTAAATTTTCTGGGATAACTATGTCATTCCATGTACATGATACTTCTAACAATACGTGTTATCACTGTTGAGCCAGTGTTTGGGAAAAGGATGCATCGACCTTGTGTATGTAATGAGCCTACATTCCCTTTCACAGTAGATCACTAAGCTCTTTTTAATAAAGGACTTGTGTAAAAATTATCGAGTTTGACCTTACACTTGGAGCAACCAGATTTCCCTGCAGGGTTTTTTCTCCCATGTGCTGATGGCCTTCTCACGTAAATGAAAATTTTGACATTTCTCTTTAAATAAAATACAGTGTGAATGACAGAATGAAGTTCTGTGCAACTAAGGTCTTTTAATTTGATACAAAAATTGATGTCATGCTTCGTCCATGGATCTTTGCTATTAAGGAACTAGAAGACTGATAACGGTAAGTATTAAGGATGCCTGCTGTAGAAACTGAGAAAAAAAGGGGAAGGCTAGCAGACAAGAAGGAAATATTTCAAATTTCATCCATCTGGGAAGACCCATGGAAAAATTATAGACTATTCATGGTATGTATATATTTTAATGAAGAAAAACAATTCATTTTAATCAATTAGAAGATATCTATGTTACCATTAAACTTTAATGGAAATATATTATTTAGATGAATGATAAAAATTCCTGTAGCCATATTTTATAAATGTATTGCATATTGAATACTCACACTGGCTTCACAATCCAAAAAAATTACAGACCCGGATTGCTTGACAATCCTAACAGCTCTGTAGCTCAGAGACCATGAAACATAAGTCTATCAATATTGATAGAGAATATGTGCAACTATTACAAGATTTATCAAAACCCCCCTCAACTCTGTATGCATATATCACACCAACTCAACCAGGCACAAGGAACTGAGAAATTTGCAGCTGCAAATACAATTCTTCCTTTTGGAACACAAATTTTGTTAAAAAGGGGATTCCAAATGACCAGTCTGCATCCCCAGAGAATAAGGTTATGTTGTCAGCCCAGCATGTCCTATCTTGGTACAAAAAGGGCAAGGGGACAGTGCTGCTAAGAGCTCTATAAATAACCTAAGAGCAAATATTCTCCGCAGTTTGTCTGATCAGACTATGGAGACTATGCTCTGCTATATATAGCTAAAGAACAAGTATTTTTAAAAGATCAGAGGAAGAACAAAAATAAGCTAAGCACATCAAAGTTTACTTTTGAAATACAGGTTTGAAGCTCAGCAGCTAACAGAATCCACATATATGGGATGTACAATCTCCTGTCCTGTAGAGAAAATCCCTGTTGATTTTCAGCCCCCCAAGAGCTTGATACAGGCAACAGGGGCGGGGGCTTCTGTTGAGGACAGTAGACCGCACAATCAACAAAAAGGCAAGAATGAGTCTTGCTCTCCACATCACCTAGAGCAGATGAGAACAACAGAGTTCCAACCCTACCTCAGGACCAGTGGCAGGGAAGAGACAATTTACATTTCTGGACCCAGAACTACAAATTATAGGGCAATCCAAGTCCATCAAAGAGAGTGGGATTTTTAGCAGCAGTTTTATTTCATGGTGACTTGAATGGTGTAGCCACAGATGAGGGCTTACCTCAAAAGTATCTCAGAGGGAGGTCACAAAAGCAGTTTTGAGGTCCTGCCCTATCTGCCAATTTAGCCTTCTCCTAAAGAGCTGCTCAAGGTAAAGCCCATCAACAACCTCAGCAGAGCCACAGGATACTGTGGAGATATGGCACCTTCAGAGAATGGGACAATGGCAGGGTCGGAACCAAGCAGTGCTAATACCACCCACGTAAATCTGAAAAACAGCATTTAAAAGAATATTTTTAAAGATTTTTTAAAAAATCATGGGAAGAGGAGAAAAATTTCCAGAAGACCTCTTCAGAATGAGACATATAGATGGTTGTTTTCATTAAAACCTGGTTTCTAGGCAGCATCCAGAGTGTTCTAAGGCATGTGTCTCAAATAAAAATCAGATGCAAACCAGGAGCATACACATGAAAGCTGGCCGAACCTTCAGAGAAATTAGCAAGTTTCCATGTGTGCTTTTAAGTGAATGATCCTCATGCTTACTTTATATACACCAACTAACCTTGCACAAAGAGTAACACTGAGGGAGCACCGTTATTGTATGAGACCAGGCTGGGGGATGAGAATTGTTCTTTACTATAGTATCTCACTCCTTACACCGGTTATACTAGTGAGAAGACTAGACCCTTGATCCCTTGAGAATAGCCTCACATTCTGGAGTTGTACTGGATTATACAGGGGATGTAAAGGCAGTACAAAGAGCTTTCCTTCAGTGACATCTAATGCCTAAGTCTTTGGGAACAAGGAAGCATTAGGCATCATTTCATGTCGCCTTCGGGGGTAATGGTTGAGGTCTGTTCACAACACCAGCTAGGATTTTGGCAGTGGGAAATGGGTGGGAAAGGATTATGGAAAGATGTGGAGGAGAGGAAAAATGTTACAACAAGTGCCAACAGCTGTGCTAGACATTAACTTCTATTTCTACTACACATGTTTCTCACTTCCTCTAAGAACCAGAAAATGGTTTGGGTTGTCCCCATCCAACCTGGTGTTGAACAGTTTCAGGGATGGAGACTGACAACTTCCCTGGTCAACATGTTGCTGTGCCTCACCACCCTCAAACCATCCTAACATTTAACAAAAACCGACCCTCTTTTCGTATGAAACCATTGCCTTTGACCTATCACTAAATGCCCATGTAAAAAGCCCTTCTCCAGCTTTCTTACAGGCTTTTTTCATGCACTGGATGGTGGCATAAGGTCCCTACAGAGCTTTCTCTTCCCCAGACTGTACAGGCTCTCTCATCCTGCCTTCACAGGAAAGGTTCCTCAGCCCTCAGATTAATCTTCCAGCCTCCTCAGGATCTGCTCAAACAGGCCCATGTCATTCTTACAGAGAGAACCCCCGAACCTGATGCAGCACTCCAGGTGGGGTTTCAGTAGAGCAGTGCAGAAGGACAGAATCCCCTCTCTCAGTCTCCTGGCCAATGCTGCTTTGGATGTAGCCCAGGACAGAATCCCCTCTCTCAATCTCCTGGCCAATGCTGCTTTGGATGTAGCCCAGGACACAGCTGGCTTTCTGACCTGCAATCACACTTTGCTGGATCATGTTGAGCTTCTCTCTCAAGCACCCTCAAGAAGCAGGACCTCACTGCCTGGCCGTAGTGGCAGAGACGGCTTGAGGAAGCAGCACCTCCCATCCTGGAATTATCAAAAACGGATGAGATTTCTCACATTCACGCTAGTCTCCTTTTCTTCAAAAGAAGGAGCAAGGACTGCAGGGTACGGTGGACCAAAGAGCAGGACCAGCATCTTCTTTCCAACAGACAGACCACATGATGCTCAGAGCAGCCCTGCCTGAGGGAGGGACATTCACAAGTTCTGGCTTAAGCATTCTGCATCACCTAGTTCCAATTTCAGCATGCCTTACTTTTCACTTTTTACCCCTTTTACCCTCTGTGAACTAATGGGTAAATTTCAAATAGCTGGCATGAGTCTTGCAGCATGCACAGCATAGCTCTCTGCACTCAAATCCTTAAACTGTGCTCTCAGTTACTCACAGAGAGAGGAAGAGTCATATCATTACCTCTGAAGTCCATAGGTCCAGTTAATCCAGCAAAAGTCAACAGGCAGTATAAAGCAACATTATGGGGTTTTTTGTTTCTTTTCCCAGTAGTGGGAGAATCCACTGGCCGGCCACTGGGATGACTCTGCATGAGAAATGCCCAGGAGTGAGGCAGAGGGTCCCACAACAGCCAAGTTGTGCAGGGCTGTGAGAAATTGATAAAACTCCTCTGTCACCCCAACTGGAGATAGACAATGGTTATGAAAGGCACAGAAATTTTAGTAAAGCCACCGATGCAGTCACAGTGAGATCACACAGCAGCATATGGTATGTTTTATTTTTGATCAGCTCAAAAGCGTTTTTGTTTCTGGGGAGGCTCTTGAATTCATTTGCAGCTCAAAGATCCCAGTGGCTGAAGGACTGATGGGAACCCACTGCCTTCAGGGCCCTAGGTCCCAGGGTGGGGCTGCAGAGGATGCTGGGGTGGGATTGCAGATCTGTCACATGCAGGATGGCCCCTGGACACGGGAGCTGTAGAGAAGCTGAAGGAACAGTATTTGCAATCAGGGCCATCAGAAGAGGCTAATTTTATAAATTGAAACAACAATAATAATGGCAGAGGCATGACAAGCCTGGCTGCAGCTGGTTGGGATTCAGCCGGCTTTATGTTGTTTTGATTAGCCTGACATTCAGCTGGTGGGATGCTTGTATGGGCACATGTGTAGGCGGGAAGATAAACACAGCTGAGCAAATCTGGTCCCTCATCTTGCTTCTGCACAAGCAAGTGGGCTTATCCTCAGCTCAGATAAGAGCCACGGCCATGCTCCCTCCCATATCCAAAAAGGTGCAGCTGTATTTAATGGCAGTTTATTACAGGAGCATTTGTGGCAATTTTGCTGATATTTATTGTTATAGACAAAGCACAAATGCTTTTAATGATGTGTCAAGCTCATGAAACTCAAACAGCTGAGAAGTAAAAAAAAGGTACCAAATCACCTGGGGAGTGAAAAAGGAAAAAAAAAAAAAAAAAAAAAAAAAAAAAAAGAGCATCATCTTGACAGAGAAAATGGAATTGTTTAAATAGGAAATAGGGCTGTTCCTTGTCAGGTCAAGATTCTCCTTCAGGAAACCTACTTTCAACCAGGTCTTTATTGCAGAAGCTGGACAGACTTCATACAAAGCCTACATTTTTGTTCTTATGGCATGTTAATGGCAACTCATTGTAAACAGAAACTGCAAGAAGACCTGGCTCTGGGGGAAGAGAGAAAGAGAGAAAGTATTTAGCCATTAGAAGAAGAGAAAGCAAATTTATGAATGGATGGAGGAAGAAAAAACATCTTCCCATGGTAATTTTTTCACAGTTCTCCAGACTCTTCAGATACACTCTCTGCATGTTTTGCATGTTTTGTTTGCCCCTGTTTTAAATGAATGGCTTGACTTCTTCCAATTCCATAACATTTTAAAAATAAAAACACATCATTCACATAACTTATATAGAAACATAATAGAAAATTACCTCAAACTGACAGCAATAAAGATTCTGTATTCTGTCTTCCCCTATAGTTTCTAATAACTGAATTATTTTCATGATGGCTGCTAAAACATTATAGGAGACACAGGCCTCTCCAGGGGTTAATAAATGAGCACAGATGGCTGAAAAAGCACAGCCAAGACTGCCTCGTGGTAGATCCAAGGTTTTAAACCGGTCCTACTACCACCAGTTTGCTAATTTCCCCCAATGGCACCTCAGTGCCCTGTGAAATTCGTTTTCAGAGCACCCAACACATCAGAGATGCTGCGGGGTGGTAAACCTCAGATTACCATTAATCCCTTTGCTGCCAGTTTCTCCTCCTCTCTTGTACCTGCCGTCTAAGAGGTCTAACGCTTCCCAACTCTCTTTGTATCAGCCAAGGCACTTTGAATTGTGTCAGCCACCTAGACTGATTTGATGGACATGTAACAACTCCACCAGGAGAGAGGATGTAAGCTTTTCACTAGTACAGCTATTTTAAGAATATACAACAATTTATTTACATCTAGTAACATGCACAGTTTAATGCAAAAGAAACTTTACCTCCAGTTCTGCTATCTATGCCTGTCAGCAATATCTTCATTAATTAGGATGCAATGAGGGTAAGCACTTAAGCAATAGCAGAGCAGGAGGTGGAAAGCTGAGGTTCTTTGTGCCCATCTGTGTGTTGGAAGGGAACCAAGGGATTTCAAAAAGTAAGCATAAAAGAGGGAATATAGATGTTCAAAGTGAAGATGAAAATGGCAGCCATGGCACTGTTTTCCTCAAGCTTACCTGAATAAGAAAAATCCTCCATATTCATGCAAATGGGAAGTAAGGGGAGCCTTACTGATATCAATTTACTTAACCATACTGTACAATAAATCAAATATCATTCATCTTGCCTTTTGACTTGCTGTGCAACATAATATCATCTGCAAAAAAAAATAACTTTTTTCATGTATTTATTCTTGGTCAAGCAGTAAAAATAACTACTTAAAAAAATTACTCCTTGTATATTGTTATAAAACAAGATTTTAATTTTAAAAAAAAAAAAAAAAAAAAAAAAAAAGGCGCTCTCATTTTTAAGGTAAATATACCAAAATTCTTTGGAGAAGAATTTGCCATTCAACCAGCACCAAAAATATGATCCATCCACAATATGGTTTGTATGTCTTCTCTTGCAGAAAATAGTCTTAAAAGTGAGCTAGAATTTATAAAACTCACGCAACAAATGATGGTTTTATGGACACAAAGACTGTTAGAATTGCTTGGATTTTTTATGACACAACTCTATTTTAATCCTGATATTCCACCAGTGGAGATTCTTCTGTTTGTCATATAAGGAAGTTTCTCTGTGTGGAGTGGGATTTCCCCTCTCTACACCAGAGCTTCTTTTTCACCTCATTCTGAGGAAGGGGAATGATCTGGGTCAGAGTGGAGCTCCATGTGGGTTATGGGTCTGATTTGCACAATACGCAGCACAGAACATCTCTGAACCTTTTCCCCTATCACAGAGTCATAGAATAGTTTGGGTTAGAAGTGACTTTTAAAGGTAATCTAGTCCAAATCTTCCAAAAATTACCAAGGACATCTTCAAGTAAATCGGGTTGTTCAGAGCCCCATCCAGCTTTACCTTAAATACTCCAGGAATGGGTCACCTCTCTGGGCAACTTGTTTTACCACTTTCATTGTAATAAATCTCTTCCTTACATCTAGAATCCATCTACCTTCTTTTAGTTTAAAACCATTATCCCTTGTCCCATCTCAACAAGACCTGCTAAAAAAATCTGTCCCCATCTTTCTTACAAACCCCCTGCAAGTACTGGAAGTCTGCAAAAATATCTCCCTGGAGCTTTCTCTTCTTCAGGCTGAACAAATTCAAATCTCAGCATGTCTTCATGAAAGGTGTTCCAGCCTTCTAATCAGTTTTTTGGCACTTCATGTCTATGCCTTTTCTGCACTGAGAACCCCAGAGCTGGATTCAGGACTCCACAGAGAGGAACAGAGAGGCAGATTTATGTCCCATGATCCTCTGGCCACGGTTTTTGATGCTGCCAAGGATTAACTGTATTTTGGATTTTGAAAAACCAAAGGATTAACTAAAGATATTTTCCATTCCACCAGGAAAAATTAAGGGTAATCCATATTATACTTTACTACTTATTGGCTTTCTGGGCTTCCGGTCTTCATTGCTGGGTCATGTCCATCTTTTCATCCACCATCACCTCCGAGTCCTTTTCAGCAGGGCTGCTCTCAATCTCTTCATCTCCCAGACTGTGTTGATACTGGGGGTTGCCCTAACACATGTACAGGCACCTCACACTTGGACCTATTACAGCTCTTGAGATTCCCACTTTACCAACTTGTCCAGGTCCCTCTGGCTCACATCCCATCCTTCAGGTGTGTCAGCAGCACCTCTCAACTTGGGGTCCCCTGCGAATTTGCTGAAAATGCACTTGATTCCTCTGTCTATGTCACTGATGAAGATAGTAAATAACTCTGGTCTCAGTACAGACCCCTGAGGGCACCACATGTCGCTGATGTCCATTGGGACTCTGAGTCCTTGACCATGAGCCCCTGGATGTGACAATTCAAATAACTTCTTTTCCATCTTACAGTCCAGTTCTCAAATCCACCTCTCTCCAATTTAGAGAGTAGGATGTTGTGAGGGACCATGTCAAAGGCTTTACAGAAGTCTAGGATATCCACAGTCCTTCCCTTCTCACTGATGCAGTCAGTCCACCACAGAAGGCCACTGGGTTGGTCAGGCAGGATTTGCCCTTGGTGAAGCTGTGCTGGTGTCTCAAAATCACCTCCCTGTCCTCCATGTGCCTTAGTACAACTTCTAAGAGGATTTTTTTCTGTGACCTTTCCAGCTACAAAGTGGAGGTTGACAAGTCAGCAACTCAGTTTTAAAACTAGCTCTGTTTAACTATTGGAACAACAGCAGAATCAACAAAAGCTAAGTCTTGGCACTGTTCTTTCCATATAGGAGCTAGTCCAGACACAGCCACAAGAGTGGGCCTTCCCTGCCAAATCCACAGAGGCTGTCTAGCCATCTGTTGGTTGGATTCAAATGAGAATAAGTGTGTTCTTGCCAAAATTCATCAAATTGGACCGCAACTTCAGGAAGTTTCTAGCAGCAACTCTCTCATCTGTCCAGGTGTAATAAAGGGAAAGGACTTCAGTTACTCCGAATGTTCTGATAAGCAGCTGGGAATGGAACCATTCTTTGGTGGATATAATGCCCAGGCAGCATCAATTATGTAGTCCTGCTGGGTACAAGTTAGCTGACCGCTCCACCCAAAATCTATTTGGTCAGAGAGTATGCAAGATAAAGAAATAATTTGTTTCCATATGGAGTATATTGACATGATCTTTCACCTATCAAAATTAAAAGCAGTTATCCACGTTGTCAGGATCAGCTAGGACATGAGATACAAAACAAGAGGCAACAGAATAAATGTAGAAACTTGCTGACATGAAAAGGCAAACCAAAGGATTAACTGAAGAAATTTAGCATCCCAACAGTAATGATTAAATGTAATCCATAGCCTGCTTTACTGCTTGTTGATTTATTCTAGTTTACCAATGTACTGGCTCATACAAGATTCCATCTAAGGAATTCAGTATCTGTTGGCTCTGGTGAACATCTATTAAGTAAAAATTTACTATAAAAAAGACTGAATTGGGTCTCCTCTTCAATCCGTTCCTGATTATAGGGTGGGCCTTTTTTCCCCTGTATTTTAAAACATTTATTTGTGGACTTGCAAGCCAAACCCAATGTTTGATCATAGAAGGTCAGGAGATGGAGCAACCAAGTGCTTATAAAAAGATCCAAGCCAGTATCTACTGCAACAGAGAAATCATGGCAAAAGTGATTTTATAGCTGGGTTGACAGTGCATGCACAAAGCAGACAACTCCCACAGGCAGTAACTTGCTGAAGTGCAGGAAAAGAGGCATTTTTTCCTCCCCAGAGTGCTGGCCACAAAAGGAAGATACTAGAGAGCAAGCTGCAAGAGTGTGGGCCCGGATGAGGAGCAGCACTTCCTGCACTCCCAGCCCAGCACCCCAGCTGCAGCAGCAGACACCCCATGTCTGCAGAGCTTCTCCCCAGATGAAGTTGATCAGTATGCATACATTGAGACAGTGAAATTTAATTTTCCCTGAGCTGCAGAGCTCCCTGGCCCAGGTGTGTTTTAAATAAAAGGACTATCTGTGACAGAGCAGAAAGGAATTCGGAAGTCACAACTTGCCCTGGAGCAGTAGGGGAGCACAACCACCAAAAAATATCCCAGCAATGGCAGTTAGCCAGAGCTTTATTCCTTCTCTCCTTAACAAAGATGGGTCAGATGTTTCCAGCCAGATCATCTCTGGTATAGAAACTTCATTCCTCTGATCACAATAATTATTTGTATCCTGCCATTATAAATAAAGTTTTAAAGGATGGCTGATTTTAATTTTCTCCATAACATTCCATTTTCAGATGTACTGCCAAAACCACTAATACAAAACGAAAATTACATAAACAATCAAACTATGCATTCTATGTCTGAATTAAGAGTATGCTATTTTTGTCATCTGTATTTAGAAACAAATTATTTACTACATTGTATTTATTTGAACATAAAAATATAAATCTTGTCATTTCAAATAAAATATAGTATTTTTTTTGTACTTGACATGAAAATACTTGCTTCTGCACTGAACAGAAAAACCTTAATTCCATCAAGCTGATATCACAACCTCTGCCATAAGTGAATGTCTTGACTGAATTACAGCTTTTCAGTTCCTTGGCATCATTTATTTCATCAAAGATACTTCTGAAAAAAAAAAAAATATTGCCTTCATCCAAAAATAAATCTGGCTGAAAACAACTCCTGAGACCTACAGACCTCCTTTAATCCAAAAAGTGATTAAATAATGACATCTGGAAGCAGCTGCCAAGTACAAGAAAGCTCAAATAGAACATGAATTTTGATTATTATGGCTCCAACTACCACCTTAACAAAGGCCTGGCAATATTAGAGTTTTGAGTTCTGAGATCAGGACAAAGTGGTATCACACAATAGAGATAACATTTTGCAAAATCTGAGATGTAAAATTTCCTTCACCTAAAAAAACTCACAGAAGACATCCAGGAGAATTCCTCAGTCACCCTGGAAAAATTTTGCAATTTATATTTTCACAAATGTTTGAAGGGCTGTCTTGGCAGCCTCAAAAATCTAATTCCAGACACCAAATCTGACTCTCATTTGCACAAGAGAATAATCTAGATTTTTCTAGTAATGCCAGCCCACAGTCTTTGAGGTTATATACACGATACAGCATGGGCTGTTTCCCCTGCAGCCCAAACAAGTGCTATTTGGAGCTATAGCATGGGATCACTGACAGCATTAACCTGCTGATTGCCAAAGATCGTAGAATCTTAGAATCATTGAAATTTGAAAAGACCTCTAAAATCAAGTCCAAATTTGACCGAATACCACCATTCCACTAAACCATATCATGAAAGCACCACATACAAATGTGTTTTGAACTCTTACAGGGACAGACTCGTCCACTTCCCTGAGCAGTCCATTCCAAGGTTCAACCACTCTTTCAGTGAAGAATTTTTTTCTGAATATCCAATATAAATATCCCTTGGTGCAACTGGAGGCAAATTCCCCTTGTCCTATCACTTATTACCTGGGAGAAGAGACTGACACCCACCTGGCCACAGCCTCCTTTCAGGCAGTTGTGGAGAGTGATAGCATCTCCTCTGAGTCTCCTTTTTCCAGGCTAAACACCCCCAGCTCCCTCAGCTGCTCCTCACAGCACTGGTGCTCCAGACCCTTCCCCAGCTCCGCTGCCCTTCTCTGCACTCACTCCACACCTCAGTGTCTTTCTTGCACTGAGGGCCCAGACCTGGACACAGCGCTCGAGGTGTGGCCTCACCAGTGCCCGGCACAGGGGGACAATCCCTGCCCTGCTCCTGCTGGCCACACCATTGCTGATCCAGGCCAGGGTGCCATTGCCCTTCTTGGCCCCTGGGAACACCCTGGCTCACGTTCAGCTGCTGGCACCAGCACCCCCAGGTCCTTTCCAGCCACTCTGTCCCAGCCTGTGGCACTGCCTGGGGCTGCTGTGACCCAAGGGCAGGACCCGGCCCTGGGCCTTGTTGAACCTCACACCATCGGCCTCAGCCCGTGGATCCAGCCTGGGCAGATCCCTCTGCAGAGCCTGCCTGCCCTCCAGCAGACCAACACTCTCACCCAGACTGATATCATATGCAAAGAGCATGCCCTTGATCTCCTTATCCAGGTCATCAATAAAGATATCATGTGATTCATTACTGAACTGTCAATATGGGTGCAGGCACCTGTCCTCAAGTAAGACAGATGCACATTGCCAGATCTTTTATTTCTGTTTCACAAGTAGTATCAAAACCTAATCCTGTCTTTAGTTTTTTTCAAAGCATGGCAGATAATGAGTGTATGTGTTTTCTGTCACATGTGTTTTCTGTCACATACAACCCCTCTGAAACCTGGTAGATAAATAGAAACATGTCTTTTCACAGAAGACAATATAAATCAATTTGTCAAAGACTACACTCAGAGATACAAAATTCACACATCAAACTAATGTCACTATCAGTATGAGGAAGTTGTTATGAAGTTCATGCACCCTTTACTGGTGTGTTACCACCTTGTGCTGTAGGAGTTAACCACTTTCTATGGTGACTGCACTTCTCCCGTCCTCTCCCCAGGCAGAAGACATGTTCTCCAACAATTTAAGCTATCTCCTAGGACGAGAGCCCTTTGTGGATGTGCATCATTTTCAGGTGCAGTCAGCAGTTACCCAATTTCATCATTTTAATAAATTATTACTCATTTTCATAAGCCTTTGATTTGGGAGTTTCAGGACAGTGCTCAAAGAAAACCACTACATGGAGTCATACAAGTCTAACCAGAAATTACTGGCAACATTAAGGGTGATTTATTCTTTCATGATTATCTAGGCTAATTTTGTAGCCTTAAGAAGTTCAAAGGTAATTCGAACTAATTTGAAATTCTGCATGCTTCTGCAAACCAATCAGTAAAACAAACTAGTGCTTTTGATAGGCACTATTTACCACTACATAGGAAAAGACCATTCCATTCAAATATATACATTGCTCATTCCATACTAGAACTCTCTTTCACAGTATCCAAAGGCCACAAAGCTATTTGGATTTTGGAGAAGTGGGATCTCAAATGTGAAAATCAGAGTGTTAATTCACCCTCAGGCTGTATACCAAGTTTGGCCAAAGGGATCAAAGCAAAACTCCCCCCTCCTTTTTTTTTAATGCGCTTCCAAGTTGGCAATTTCTATCACAAGTTTCAGTATGATACTATTTCAAACAGAAGAGATAATATACAGTGCCATGCAAACCAAATTGCTTAGTAGAAACTATGGGAAAAAATACACCTAGATAAATACATACTGTGATGGATTGAACTGGTTGTGAGGTCAGGCACAAAGCATTACAGTAAACAGGGTTGCATCATGCTGTTAACGGCTCACTACTGTTGTTCTGAAATAAGCTGAAACAAGTGAACTAGTAGAAATCTGTGGTGTCTATGATGTTATATGATCTATGAAATCCTTTTACCTGAACTTGCATCATAAATTAAAGTCAGCAGCTCCAGGACAGCTTTTCCTTGTAGAATGAATGTAGAAATTCACTTTTTGAAGTCTTAAAAAATATTAAGAAAGGAGAAAGTGAAAATATTATAAAAATAATATTAAAACTTTCTCCCTGCTTGATCAACTGAGATACCTGCAATACAAGAAAATTCCTGTGTCTTGGAGAGTATAGGTGGGTGACAGGATGAAATCCACTATTCTCGTCTACCCCTAAACACTTTCTTTGAGTATTATTTTCTTACGTCTTACCGAATACCACTTCTGTCCCTGAACATTTCAGCTAAAGGGTTCTGCTTTATAAAATGTAATTTCATCAAGGTGCTAACACCAAGTATGCTTTACAAGTCAGCTGAGTACCCAACAGACAACAGACCAATATTCTCTGTATTTTACAAAATTCCTGCAGGGACAGGAAACCTGCTGCTGGCTTCAGGGTCTGTGAAGTTTCCAGTGTCCTATTGAAATGGAGCAGTGTAAGTAGTGATTGGTAGGGACCTCTGAAGATTGTGGAGATCTCCATGCCCTACTCAAAACAGAACCAACTTCGGAGTCAGATCAGATTTCTCAGGGACATCTTCACTCAAGTCTGAAAAGGTTTGTGTGTTTCAAATTAGTGTTACTGTATGTGGAGATGCAGCGAAAAAGCTTAAGAAAGGAATGGAGAACACCAACCTTACTGAGCCTATTGACATGTTTTGGGGAGTTTCTAATGCTATGCACATCTGCCAGAGAAAAGGCAGCAGGAAACCATCTACAGCCATCTTAAAAAAAAAAAAAAAAAAAAAAAAAAAATCCTGCACAACTTTCTTCTTGTTCCCTGATGGGAGTTCTCTGCCCTTTTTAAGCCACCATGGCTGCCCACTCCCCTTACTTCCATCTAAACACGCCCACTGCAGCAGCAGGAGCTGTGGACAGCCAGGACCACTCAGGCATGGCCTATCCTGCAAGCATCCTGCAAGAGCATGTTTATATCTTCTCCTTGCTCTAGAAGAAAAGTAATGTGACACCTCTTGACTTTCCTTTGCACGGGTACACAAAATCAAAGCCTTTGAGTTTTGATTATTCCTCTAAATAATCTTGTAACATAGCTACAGGGTTTTTTCAGTTCTTTAGACTACTACTGTACTCTCAAGAAAAACTGAATAAAGTGCATTCTTGTACACCAGAAGGATTTTCATCCTGTCTAGTGTTAAAAAAAACCAAAATGTCAGATACTCAGCTTGTACCATTTCACTGCTTTAGTAAAAACTATGCAGACTTCTCTCACCTGAGGATCTGCTCCACCATGCTATTAAAAGTTGTGAGCAACTGAGTTGCAAAACAACTGCTAGAAATGCCTTAAAAAAACAGTCAAGCACAAAGCTTTTAAATATCTAAGGCTGTCTAGAGCGAAAAAAGTTCACAGCACATAAGTGCCATTTGAATTAATTAGGGACCCCGCTTTCAGGGGATACAGATTGCAACAACAAGACAGCAGCAGCGTAGAAGTAGCATCTTATCTGCCCTCCCTTTGTCTGCTCCACTCTGAATATCACTGAGTACAGGCATCACCATGGTACAATCGCAGAGGTGCACATCAGGTGCACTGGTCTTAATCAGATTAAGTTGATAATTTTTTCTCTGTGGTAATAGCAGTAAAGTTGACCTGAGCAATCTAACACAACACTCATGAGAGGAGAAACTCCTCTTGTAAACTTGTATGGGCCTTGAAATTCCACCACACTTATAATTCCTAAGGACAAACTCTCAGCTAGCACAAACTGATCCCACAGAGGTCTGCTAACTAATTCCCACCGGGAATCTACCAAAAGTAAATAATCTCCTTCAGCTTTGCAACAAAGAGGCTCAAATAAAACAGAAGTTAAAATAAAGACTGAGAAGAGAAATTACCCAGTGGAGGTGCATCTTTTGGTAAAGGGTTCTTTGCTATTTTAATGAAATAAATATGTAGAAGAACTAAACAACTGAGAGGATAACAAAAGTGGCAGCTTACATTTTTGCAAATTCTTGCCTGTCCCTCCTGAACGCAGAGGGAGGCTGGAGAGCTTCAGTACTCAGTACATGACCAGCTTCTTGTTAATCTGAGCAGCCACCAAGCGTGAACTTGGGAGACAGGACTCTGGGCCAAAGGGACTTTCACTCTGGTACACACTTCATGCAGTCAGCGAAAAGAGGGTTTTCTTTCAGAAAGCTTTCTGGAGATGAGACAGTGGCATTTTTAGCCACAACAACACTGACACTACAGAGGAGCAGCACTCAGGTCTGCAGCTGCAGACCCATGTCTGCAGACAAGACACCAAGCCACTGTACAATAATACATCTACACCAGGTTAATCTTGGTTGCTTCAGCAGGTTCATGTGATCCAGTAGCTACAGTGATACAGGCAGGATGGTGAGGTCAGGTTAGCAGGAAAAGCCACCCACCCAAACTACACCACCTCTTACACAAACGCCCTGTGGCCTTGCTCTCAGGGGAACAGCATCTGGCACATGCCCTGTGATACGGGCACACTTTCAGCCACATGACAGCAGTGTGATGAGTAGGGAAGTGATGGGAGTGGGAACTGCAGAGGTAGACCATCATGTAATACACCTCTTGCCAACCAACCCACGGGGGGCATCAGCCTACTCTGCTGGGACAGAGTACAGAAAAGACCACCACATTATACCTTAAAGGCAATAATTTGAAGTAGCATAGTAACAGGTTTGGATCCTGCTGTACCAGACTTCACCCTCTAAAAAATCACAGAGAAAGAACCAAGGAAAGAAAGGAGGAAATTTTGAAGTGCTTTACCCTTTTGCACACTTTTCAGACTCACAGAATTTGCAAGGTTGAGTTAAATCCAGTGGCCTCTGTTTCCCCAATGAAATCCGGAAGCCATAACAAAGTCCCTCATTTGTTCCCAATACCATAGTACAAATAGTTCCAGGATCTGTAACACCTAGTTAAGGGGGCAAAACTAATGTGAGAATAAAATTAACTATGATAAATAAACTGTGTCTAGCAGACCCCATCATCATGCCATCTTCCACCGTAGCACAGAACGTAGCAGCTGTGTACATCCTGTTAGTGCTTAGCTGATAACAGCATGGACAGAAAGAGCAAAATCAGCTGTTGAAAATCTCCCTCTTTACATTTGCGGCCACACTTAGTAGCATCATGTATTGCATATGTTCTGCTTCAAGAAGAAACAGACTTAATTCCATCCCCATGTCCTCCGGCTTACATCCTTCCAAGCTGGGTAACAGAGCAACATCCACAACCAAAAATCAGCAAAGGAAATTTTTTCTCATTATTAAACCATAGCTAATGCATCCTAATTTTGTGGCATTAATGAATAACAGTTAGTTATTGGTGCATGGGAGAGTTAGAACACATGAGGATCCCAAATGATAAAGCCTCATATTGTTCATTGCTGAATCAATTTAAAAACTGATTTATGATCTATATAATAATCAAATTAACTTGCTATGGATTGCCATTATGTCCTACCCCCAGGACATGCCTTAAATAAACACTTAGAGCTAGAGGAAGGTTTCATTGCTAACCGCAGTAGCTTATGAGTGTGGACAACATCACAAGTTATAAATCAGGGTTGGTTCAACAGCAGCAACAATCTTGAGTTTTGCTCTATAGGGGGCCTAGTAAAAATGCATTTCCATAATGAACAGGAAAACAAGAAACTGATTAAGGAAATGTAATCACTACAGCTCTCTTTCAGCAACTACCAAGCTGCTAAGGAAAAGTATCTGTGACATGAATTATTATGTTAAAATCTGTGAATGATTGAAGCTCCCACCATGAGTTTATGAAAAGAAGGTGGCATACTACAGTGGAACCTGGGGCACTGCAGAGTAACCAACATTAGGCACAGCTGAATTAGAGCAAATGAACCTGTAATTCCCCTCAGAAAAAGATGAAAACAAATACTGTTGTTATAAGAGATATGAACTTGTTTACAGAAAATTTCAAGGAAGCATAAATAGGCCTTAAATAATAAATGAGTTTGCTCTGGAAAACAATTACATATCAATAAAGCCTTCTTGCTCATTTGACTGTCTGCACATACTCACATCAGACTGTGATGGGCTCACTTGGGTGCAGAGCTAAGGTATTAAAGTGGTAGATATTTTGCCTTCTAGCTTTGCCTTTCCAAATGTGATCCTGTTAGTTTGACTTGGTTAGTAAGATCCCTTTATAATGCCCTGTATACTCCCTAATACCCTCAGGTCTTGAGGCATATCTCCTGTTCTAAAATCTTAGTAGCCAAGCTTGAAATTTTCTGCTTTCTTGAGTTTTACATACACCTTAATTCTCCTTAAAACACCAAATTTTGGGTTTCCACTTATTTTAGTTCTCCAAAGGGTAAAGTTAGAAAATGAGGAGTGAATACAGCAAAGCAGAAAATCTTCTACCCACAAATAGAACATAAGAAACTCTAAAGGCTGTCAGGCTGTTTCTCTGAGCAGCCTATAGGTGAATTGGTATCTGGCTTCCACCGCTGTCTCCAGAAAAAAATTTAGAGATTACTATGAAGGCGAAGGCAAACTTTACTCCCAGCCAAGTCAGAGGACGGACGGGGTAGGAGAGAGAGGCTAGCAGTGAGACAGGACGACACCGAGATACCTGAGGGCTGAAGCCAGGCTTGCTCCTGTGTCAAGACCACTGCATCTCACATGTCCTAGCTCCCACAGATGGAGGATCCCAGGCAAAATGACCAAGAATTTTCTCAAGGGGTAAACAACAGTAATAAAGAGCTGCCACAGAACTGGGAATGCCTGACTGCTCACACCATCTGAGCCAAGCCCTTGCACCCAGAGCTCTTGCAGAACCCCCACACTGGCCCCAAGAGGGACCCAGCCGCAGCCAGAGCCACAGAGGCCGTCCCAGCAGCACAGCCTCAGAGGCGGCAGGAGAAGTAGGTGACCTGGTGACCTGCACAGTGCATCTCCTGCCCTGCAGGTCCCGTGCACACCAAGCTGGCAGCTGCCACTCTGACTGGAGCTCCTGAGGAAGAGGGGAATCGTGTGTCTCACTCTTCAAGGCAGCAGTTTCCCCAGTCTTTGATGAGCAGGCAACTGCAGCAGGGACAGAAAACCAGGTCCCTGCCCTACATAGCTCTTCTTGCCCCCCCAGACCCTCACCAAGCCAGCTGGAAGCCCATGCCCTCTGCAGGCAGCAGAGAGAGGCAGAGGTGGAAGCACACAGGAAACAAAATTATCATCTTCCAAAACAGCTTCTGTGTTCTCTGTTTGCATTTCTGTTTACACCTAGATAAGAAGAAAAAAAAGTCAGGCAGCCTTTATTTGTGACTCTAGTTGTCCTCTAATACCAGTAGCTAGTTACCAAGTCACTTCAGTACCACAGCTGGTGTTGTAGAAGGTGCTAGAAGTGCCTGACTAGAAAAATGTGTAGTGTAAACCATACCCTTCTCATTGAAGCACTTTCCCTTAACATGCCTGCAAAAGTGACACATCAGTTCAGTCTCTAGGTTTATCCAAACTCTACATTCATGCTAATCCAGGCAAGTGTTGATGGGGCCCACAAGAAAGAGCTGGTCCATGAAAACCATTGAAGAGTAACCAGAGCAGAAAATTTAACCATTATGAAGATGAATCAAATCTGCCCTTATACTGTCAAATATATTCTTCCCATTCATATGACAAAATCCCTCTCAGGAAAGTTCTCTGGCAGTTGGAATTGGAGTGTGAGAAACCTCACTTCATCACAGTTTGCCACATGTCTCTAGACTAGAAGCATTGTCTCTGTGCTTCCCTGAAAGCACTAAGTGAAAGCTCGGCGAAACAAGAACAGCAGCTTCCCTTTTGTGACAAAAGTGTTGCAAATATGAGTATACTTGTGAGGTATTCAAACACTATACCAGTAGGGCTGTGATAGAAAGTTGGCTAGAAATTAGGCATTTCCACAACTTTCGGCATTAAATATTTTGAAATTAGTTTTAATAAATCATTCATTTTTGACTGGCTTTCAAACCTTTTAAAATATTAGTTTTACAAATGAGATTTTTAATCCAAATGAATTATTTTGATTGATCCCACATCAGATTTTACAATATGATATCATTGCATGTTCTTAATTTAGGGGAGAGGAAGGGTGGTCTATATACAACCTTCTTAAAAAGTAAAGAAAAGTAAAGTTCCTGAATGTTTACAGACATAGTCTTCAGAAAGGATGAATAGATGTCATTCTGACTGAGACAAGGAACACAAATCCATAAAAACTGTCTGTATGTCTATATAGGAAATATTTTTCACAGGTACAGATGGTAAAAACAGTCTGTAATATTCAGAAAGAACATCTCCCTTCTCTTGTTTCAATTAAGGATTTTTCAAATTTTTCTCTTCTTTCATCCCCTTTTCCACTCTTCTCTTTATTATTATTGTTGTTCTTGTCATTGCTGGTTTTGGTGGCATGGTTGTTGCTGCTGCTTTCTTTATTTTTTCATTGCTTTAAAGATATTAAAAAAACAAATCCTTTACCCCAGATTTTATTTTACTTCATCTTGGAAATTCTGCACTGAGCACAAATATTGTTTAACCATCAAGTTTGTGAATCATGCTGAAGACTAATATACTGAAGTTGAGAAGGAAACCACCAAACTTCAAAGAGTTTTCTACAAAAGTGCTTGAAGAATAATTTATAAAGTAATCAACTGATCATATTTGCCTTGTATATAATAGGTGTTTTGAAAGACGTGTAAAAAATGTACTAAAATAATAATAACACCCCTTTTTTTTTCTTTTTTTCTTTTTCTTTTTTTTTTTTTTTTTTTTTTTTTACAGAAGACTACTCCTAATTAACTTTTAGAATTCAGTAGCTCTATCTCCGCCAGCATGCCTGAATATTGAAAGATGATTTCTATCATGGTGTAGGATCAGGTACTAAATATATGTGTCTAGATATTATTTCTTACTGCATGTAAAAGCCACTCAGACAGCTGCTGACACCCTTAACACAATCTCTTGCTTTTTATTTCCTTTGACATCATCTAAATTGTTCTCTAGCAAACAGTTTTTTTAAAATCTCTTAATGACCTCTCAAAAATATATATTAAATCTGGACAAAGGTATTTTCTTAAAATGTTTTAAGAAGGAGCAGGCTCCTACACTCAAAACATGTAGAAGACATTGATTCACTTACTATGGGACGGTGACGACGCTTCAGCTCACCTCATCCCAGGAAAGATGAAGTGACTGTGGTTTTCCTTGGCTTCCCATGGGTCATCTGCACCCAGGCACCCATCCAAACAGTCTGTGTGTGAGGTGGCAGTGCAGTACCACTGGCTGCCAAGTCCTGGTACAGCCCTTAGGTTTGCTTCTGGTGACAACAAACTGTGTTTTGCATGTGCTTTTTGATCTGACAGGATATTTAATTTAAAGGCTAAACTCCTGCTTCCCATTGTTCTGTTGTTTTCTTTATCAGGATGTTTTGTGACACCCCTCCAGTTTCTCCTCATCTCTTTACCACAGATTCAGGCTTCAGATTTAGCTTTTTCTTTGCCTCCTGGTTATCAAATCCTTTGAATGTATTTACCTCTACAATGCTCTGTAGTGATTAACCTATTCATTTCATTAACCCTTCTTTTTCCGTTTCTGCTAGTGCTTTCACATGCACATTTCATTCATCTTCACCAGCTTCAGGGCTTCTGTTAAAACACTCTGACCTGTGCCAAAAAGCATCACTCTCACCAGTGTCCAGGCATGATTTGGAGCTAGGTACTGCTTCCCACAACCAACATTACCACCCTGCTTCCAGGAAGTAGAAAAGAACTGTACAGAGGTGAGTTGTATGCATTGCTACATGCCCTCAGGGCCACACAACAGCCCAGGATCTCCATTATTTATTGGTGACAAATAGCCATATCTCTGCTGAGAGATGAGAGAGGACCAGGAGCTGTCTCATGTACCTGAATGCATTGCTGCAAGGTCTGCTTAGCAGCCTGGGCAATCCCTGGCTGTTTTGCTCATTCCAAGTGGATCCCTCCATTATCAAACAGCTACAAATGTGGCCAATCCCAGATGGGAGGAAAGAGATGGGGTTAATCACAAGAATCACACTTGCAAATTCTACACTTAAGTGCCAGAAATTACTTCACCTGTAAAGTAGTAGGCTGCTCTACATATTTCCTACAAAAAACTTAGCCCTTGCCTTACACCAGTGGTGGGGAAATTCACTTGCTCATATCTGAATGTGCTCTGAAATGCTTCTAAAAAACTGTCATGGGTTAGTACAGTTCAGTTTTTTAGTTATAGGAGAGTGTAGAATGATTCTCCAGGTCAGGACCTGGGAATTGCTTTGGAAGAGACAGGGACCTATCAGAGAGTTAGTTAGAATATTGACATCTACTCTGACCACTGAAATTGTTAGCTGTGACTTTGGGACATACCATATAAAACCCCGTGAATTTCCTGTAGGTGGGTCCTTTTTCTTCTTTCCTTTGGCCAGAGAGAGACAGGTAACATCAAGCCGGGCCTGCTGCTCCCCCCTTTTGGGAGGGAGCTGGCCTGAGGGCTGGCCGGATTCCATCGGCTCCCGGGTGAAGGGGGGCGCGGGAAGGAGAGGTCGCTGCTTTACAACAGCTACTTTCTTCAGACTTCCTTGGAGCAGGGAGAGATCTCTGCCGGGCCCCTGATGAGAGCTATGGGCATCATTTGGGCTGAGGCCACCCCGATTTACATTGAGGGGTGGCTGAGAAGGCATTTATGATCCTGCCTGTTTTTTGTGATTCCGGACTGCCCGAGTGCTCTGATCTCTGATGTTTCTGTGAGTTCTTCCTCCCTCACCAGTGCAGCCTTGAACATCTCACACCAGAGCCACAGAGAGAGTGACAAAGACTCTGGGCAGATTTAACCCTTTCCTGGCAACATGAAGCTTCCAGAGCTTAGCCATTCTCTGAGAGAGTAAGAAAGGACAGAGTAAACATAAAGAACAACAGCATGAAGTCAGTAGAGCAAGAGTGAAAAGACTATTGAGACAGAGGGTTGAAGAGCTGGTTGTTCTATTCTTACTTGAGCCATGGAAATGAACTCTATATTTAAGTCATTCCTTTAAATCATGGGAAAGATATGCATTTGGGGAGATGATTGTTTTAATTTGTGTGTAGATTTAAGCAAAAGTGTTTGTGATGAACTAAGTAATATCCTATAAGATGCTTGAACAGAGATAAAGATGAGAAGGCCCCTGTGCCAGTGAAGAAGTGAGAAGATATCTCTGTACCTTGAGGTGAAGAATCCTTTGCTTTGGAGTTATTCATCTTTAAAAGGTGACACCCCAGTATGCAAAAGTCTAAGACCCATGACCCATAAGCAGCTTGAGAAACTGCTCCTGGGAGGGTCACAAAGGCAGGTTTCTCCAGGCAGTTGTTTTTGTGACAGTTAAAAACCCACAAGAAAACTGTTCTAGGTTGTCAGTGGGACCCATGACTCTAGAAGATACTCTTTCCCTAATGAATTGATGAAAGACTATTGTCAGATAGTGAAACTGACTGAAAATTACAAGTTTTGTCTCTCTATGTTGTTTTGTAAGAAAGTGAACAGTTTGTAAGGGGAGGGAAGAGTGTTTTTGAAGTTTCATTCTGTTTTAGGGGTTTTTTTCCAACTTTCTTTTTTTTCTATTCTTTTAATGTTTGTTAATAAAACTATTTGATAATTTTAAGGTTGAGCCTGCTTTGTTTTTCTCCTCTCTCCCACAGAAAGAGTAAGTACCACGACCAAAATTTAGTGAACGTGAAATCACTACAAAAACAAACCCAAAGCTTCAGTGTTGTGTTACAGAGACCTACTGCAAAACAGGTTTAAACCCTCACTGCTACAAAGGACTTAATACATATCATGATACTGAATGTAAAGAGGCATCAGGCATCCAGACTGTTAACATAATGCCAAGCCACAGTGCGCATTTTAAATCTTAGCAGAAGAGACTTGCCCTTTAAAATCACCATTTTGGAAAAGTTCTGAGCTCTGGCTACAGTCTCACTTTTTCAAATCCACTGGTGTGACATTAATTATTATACCATTCAGACTCAGAACAATAAAGAGTCACTGAGAACAGACAATTTCCAATACTCTTCCTATCACTGCCAGCCTACAAATGTAAAAAATGCTGTGATGATAGCAAATTTTGATAGCAGAGACAGAAAACCCAGATCTGCTATTAGTACATATAACATGGCACTCATCTTTACTAATGCATCTTTTCATGTAAATTTTCTTTATATCCCTCTGCAAACGTGCACATACATATGATGAAGAATTATGTCATCTCGGAGACCGAGTTTTTCAAGAAAATAAGGTAGAAAACAAAAATTAAATCACAGCAGTCTTTCCAAAGGAAATAGCCTCAATCTCATTTGTCTGTGTGATCATCAATCTACCTAGATCACTGCAAGATTAAAATAAGTTTATGATTCCAGGAAACAAACAGAGAAAGATTTCCCAGCATAAATTGAGAAGGGGTTAATGTCTAAAGCACTTAAGAGAATTGTTGGGGGTTAAGTTTTCCTGTGGAATTTTCCCCCCCCATAAGTTGCTAGGAGACTAAATAGTGATGTTTAAAGGGTACTTGACCCACACAAAAGGTAGTAGATCACTTAGTTTTGGGAGGAGGGAAAGGCTCAGGGCTCCGGGAGCTGAGGGTGGTTCTTTTTTCTGCTCTTGGTTTTTGGAGGGGACAGTCGGGCTACTGCCGTCTGCGTGAGGAGTCCACTGTTGACGGAGGGTCTGGTCCTGGGAATTCTATCATCTGCTGGAGCGCCCAGGAATTCGGAGCCCCTCGCCTGCCCTGCTGGAGCTGGGTCAGCCCGGGTCCAGCTGTCGCAGCTTCTCCAGCAGCGCTCACTTCGCCTGCCGGGACACCCCCTGCCTGCCGGGACACCCCACCCTTTCCAGCCACCAGCCCCCGAGGTTCCACGGTTTCGGTTTGGTGCTCTCAGGGTCCCAAGGGATCAGACTGCCCGGGACTTGTGAGACAAAGCCCCTCGGGGTTCTTGGTTCTGTATTATTATTATTATTATTATTATTATTATTATTGCTGTTGATGTTTGTTTGTCCTGTTATAGTTACTAGTAAAGGACTGTTATTCCTCTCCCCATAGCTCTGACTGGAAAGTATTTTTTAATCTTCCAAATTATAAGAACTTGGAGGGAAGGGATTGGAATTCCCCATTCCTAGAGAGGCCCCGCCTCTCCTTAGCAGATACCTGTCTTTTCAAACCAAGACAAAAATAAACAGAATAAATCAAATCATTAAGAATTTCAAACTAAAGAACTGTGGGAGCACCAGAAAAGGAGGTGAGTTCAGCAGTAACCTGACGCCAGCTGAACCCACCTGTCCTTGTATACTTTGCTGAACTGATGACTACTCAGGAACAAGTGCTGCAACCTCCTCAGCAACCCCTTCTGATTATAGACCTAAGACTCCTGGTGACTGCACTGGGGTTGTATCTTTCTACCTTCCCCTGTAGAAAGGGTCTTTCCTTTTCAGAATCAGGTGCCAATGTACAGCACAAAAGCTGCAACTCACTGTGTGCGTGTGTGGCCATACAAGTGTTGCTCTCATGATCTTCATATTGCATTTTATAAAGAGGTTTTGTTAAAATGAGGCAAAGTCACACATTTGTTACTTTTTTGCTTCACCTGCCTGAAAAAAACGCTGATGGGGTGTGTAGAATGCTCATGGAGGCCAGAGATGTGTGGAAAAGCCATGCAAGGCTGTTCCATAGCTACAATGCTCACTCAGAGCGCACTGACTAGCAGAGTTCCAAGCATTTAAGGAGAAACAGGTCATGGGCCCTGGCTGAGAAACTCCACCACCACTCATACCCAAATCTGAGACAAGAGTCAGTGGAAGCACCCCAGTCCCCCTTGGAGCCAGATGAGAGTGCATCTGCTGTGAGAGCACAGTTTTTCCCTTCTCTGTTTTCCCCAAAGGAACTAACGGGTGTATCAGTGATCGCAGAGGAAAATGCTGGCCTAGCAGAGGTACCCAACAGAGCTGCAGCTTCACCTCTGTGACACCATTAACCCAGAAGAGCAGCTCATGAGTACCAACAGTGTTGCGTGGCCTGTGCTGGCACACCAAAGACAGCTGCCATTTTTTGTAGCATGTAGCTTTACCTCTCATTTTGGCACAGATAAACCCACACCATTTCTTGAGGACAGATGGGAAGAATGAGACCCCTCCTTTAAGTGGTGTGGTGTAACAACAGCTCCTCACGCATCAGCATTTATCTAACAAATGTACATCTAATAAACAATAAAGACCCTGTTCTTTAATGTTCATATATTAGAATTATTTCAACATTTGACATTAGAGAAAAGTGTATAATTCTTGGAGCATTTTCAGCCTCTCTAAGCTGAAGGAAAACATTCAGGATTCTGATTCAGTTTCAGCCCTACATCTAAAAAAATCCCCAAAACAGTCACCAGGGCTAAATCCCACCCCTACAAGAATTTACTCCCCAAAACAATGATGTTCCTTTAACGCCAGAGCTGGGAGCTTGTCAACCCCGGAACAATAATTGCCCTCCTGCAAAAAGCTTCAGACTAACAGTGCCTCGCTAATTCACACCCCCAGAAATGCAAATACCTGCCCCAAAGGCTGCTTCGGGTGCCTGGCACTCTGGTGTGAACAGCTGGTAAACTCTGATAGGACTAAGCAGGCTTCCTGAGCCTGTCCCCTCTTTTAATCTCATTGTGTCTAAAAAAATCATCACATATAGGTGCATAAGAAAGGCATTTACATTCAAGAAAAATAAACTGCTGAGTTTATTCTACATTTTCAAAGCATTGCACATATAATTTTCTACATATGAAAGCTTAATAACGCCTTAATTTAAGCCATCTGACTCCTGGAAATGTGGTTGCTTATAGAGAATTAACACCATATGATAATTTGCTTTTCCAGAGTTCATCACTTTGAACACAGAGATGAACTTAATATTTTCTGGTCATACAGAAAATGAAAAGCTTTAAGGGATTTTAAAAACCAGGATTATTTAAAGCAAGACAAATGGTACCTGTTTAAAGTTTGCCTGAAGTCCTACCCTCCCACATTAAAAAAGGCTCCTTTACCCTTGATCTGAAACAGAATTGTGGCTGATGACAGCAAATACAAATATGAAAAATATTAATGTGCTACTGACTCCAGGGAATGAACTCTCTGATTCTTTATCGGATTTCCTGTGGTTGCTCTTTGATCAATAAATAAATAAATAAATAAATTTAAATAATCTATCATCAAGTGAATGGTACTGGTGTGATATATTGTAATAAAATTCAATTTTAAAAGGTCTTTATAATTGGAAGAACTGAAAACAGAAACACAGGAAATGCATATGAAGAATTCTATGATGTGGGTGGTAATAACAAAATTAGTCTGAGCTGTGAAATCTGAACCTGACTACCATCTTTCCCAAAGACTGAGGGGGGGCTGTATCTTTGGGTGTAGGCTATATTTACCACTTTGTGTTATAACTCATTCTAGTATTACATTTCCTTTCTCTTTTGTCTGACAGATTAATAGACTGACTCTTAATCAACAGAAGACAAAACTCTGCAGGTATTTTCTGGAGAGCTATGGATAGAAAATAGTTTTTTCCCCTTCTTACCATGGAGGAATTTTCATCCTTCAGCAGCCACCTTTTCTATTATTCAATGCATACAAATTAGTACTCTAAGAAATATTAAAAGTGGAAATAACTAGGAGTTTCAGGTTTTTTAATTGTAATTTTAAGTCCATTTGTTCCCATATATTTTTTTTAATGTTACACATCCCTCATAAGGAGCCAGCTACAGCCTCTATCATACAGGATCACCCTCTGAAGGCAGAGCTGACCCAGATTCACCTCAGCAGAGGTCTGTTGCACACTCCACGGCTACCTTGGTATAGAGCAAAATATTGCATTAGTCCAATAATGACCCTGCAAGCATGAGGCCTTACCCATCTGATTACAGGCTGTCTTGGTTCAGAAAAACAGGTGTCTGCTAAAGAGGACAGGAGACTCCCTTGGAATGGAGAATGTAAACCCTCTCCCCCAGAATTATTATAATTTTGAAATTAAGGGGCTCTCAGGCAAAGATATGAGAATAGGAATAACAGTTCTTTACTAGGAAAATGAAATTATAAATGCAGTAGTACAAAAAAGCAAACAAATAAAAAGAAAGCATTAATGGAGTCAGAATACAACCTGACACCCTCTTGGTCAGGGTGTTGCCAGCAGTTGAATTAAGTCCTCCTGGAGTGACAGATGTGGTTCTCTTGGATCAGAGATGATCCTGTAGAAGGGTGTAGTTTTTCTCTGAAGGTCCAGTGGTGGTGAGATGGGTCCAGTCTTCCTCTGGGAATCCACTGAAAAAACAGGCTGTCCTGGTGTTCTGAATCTCAAATTTTATGCAGGTAGGAATGCTTGGTTCTTCCCACTGGGTGGAGCATCTCACACTGGGGTGATGTAGTTTTATCAGTCATGCAGTGAGCCTTTATGGCCCATTAACAGCAGATATCTCCCTGGAGGGAGAATGGGCCATGTAAGCTATAAAGAGCACTGCCTCAGCTGGTTTTAACAGCTGGTAATAGAATACATAGTCTTCGTTTTATCTTTCATTGCAACCTAAGAAACAGGTACACAAGCCTTGATGTGGATACCAATGTACCTCTTATTGGAGGTTAGGGGGTTTCTTTTTGCTTTCTTTCTCTTAGAGAATTTTCTCCGATTTTATTGCTAAGAGACAATAATGACCAGGTACTTAAGAGAGACAAAAGAAACTGTCCTGGGACGAGTGCTGCTGGCTACTCTCTTACCTGAGGTTTTCTCCCGGAGGAGCAGAGATCCTGCAAGAATTGGGCTGGGGAAAGGAGAGTAGGATGCAGCTGATGGCTTATGCTCTTGGCAGTCAGAGGGGAAGGGCGCTGCAGTCTCTGTGGGAAGAATTCACCACCACTGTGGGGTTCTGTTTTCTGCTGCCTTCTACTGTGAGTGGAGCTCTGCTTGTGGGAGCAGCCCTTGCACTAGGACCTTATTAACACCCTACTTCACCAAACAAAGGATCCTTCACCATCTGCTGGGGCGCCTCAGGGAAAATCCCAGGATCCCCGAGCCCCTTTCCCCTGCCAGGGAGCCTCTCTCTGCCGTGTTCAGGAGTCGGGCTGCCTCTGCCCCGCTTCCCGTGCCCCTGCCACTGCTCTGGGTTTTTTGCCACGCTGTAGCCACACAGGGATGCCCTGTGGTTCCGGCTACAGCTGCGGAGTTTCTGCTGCCTCTTGCCTGCCGCCCGGGGTGATCCCGCCCTGCTGTTCCGCTCTGAGGTTCCTGCTGCAGCTCCTTTTGCCATCCGGAGGGGCCCCGGGATCGGCCGCCGCCGGGGGTTTGTAGAGGAAGCCCCTTCCCATCCCTCCCGCCGGCTGCGTCCGCCATCGCCGCCTGAGGGAGACGGCCGGAGCCGCGCCACAGCGCCCCCTGCAGCCGCGGGGCGTCATCGCAGCCCTGCCCGGCCGGCAGCCAGCAGCGCCCCTGCTGGCTGTGACCGGAACTGCAGCGAAGGGGAAGCGCTTAAGGAGCGGGAAGAGACTTTATGGGGTTTTCTGCTCTCGTTTGTTCTCGCGGCCGTCGTTCTTGATTGTTCACCTTGTTACACATATGCTCACTAGTAAAGAACTGCTATTCCTTTTCTCATCTCTTTGCCTGAAAGCCCCTTAATTTCAAAGATAGCATAATCCAGAGGGAAGGAGTTCATAATCTCCATTTCAAGGGAGGTTCTAGCCTCCCTTGGCAGACACCAGTCTTTCAAACCAAGACACCACTGAAGACCAGGGGCCAGTCTGGCTGCCCCCAGCTGCACCATCAGGTTTAACAGTGTTTCAACTTCCTCACAGATTGTATGTTTTCTGCAAGTTTTAGAGTGCAAGTTGGCACGATACATTTTCATAGAATCAAGGAATATTTTGGGTTGGAAATGAAATGTAAAGGCCATCCAGCCCAACCCCCCTGCACTGAGCAAAAATATCTTTGACTAGATCAGGTTGCTCAGAGCCTTTCATTATAGGAGAAATGCTCTAGATAAATGCTGGTAATTAGAGGTAAACATCCTATTTCTTACTGATAGGACTGTACTGCTGTGCAGACAATGCAAAACTACCAAACCACAGAAGACATGTGAATCTCACCTTTCAGTAGTTTATATTACATGACCAAAAAAAGATCCTTTTTCAAGATGATGCCCATTGCAGCCAGAGAAGTGTGTGTGTCAATAAGATAAATTTAACTACGTGTGTGTCCATAAGACAAAAAATAATGTGGTAATGTTAGACAAAAATGACAAATACACGCTTTTCCTACCAGCAGTACATGCAGGGTTTCCTTATAAACAGTATAGAGGAATTTACACAGCTTTGGCATATATACATTAATTATTTGTACAGTGTTTTCAGATCTCAGAAATTCATTATATGAAAGCAAGTCTTGTTTGATCATAAAAGAAACTGTTCCTATTCCCACTGTGACAGAGTGACAAAATTCCTAATAACTTCAAAAGGAAACAGGAACAGATCAAGAAACTAAGTGACCTTTTTACCCCACTTCCAGCTTTTGCTCTTTAGATCTAATATTTGTGTATGAAAATCAGCGTCATGAATTAATAATACCCTTAACATCTGCCTAACTAAGAGTTTGAATGAGCAAACAGAAAATAAAATATATGAAATCTGCATTGTCTACTCGGAGCAGTGCTAACTGGAACAGCAGTCCACCCCTGCATGGTGAGGCCAGATGGCAGCCAGGATCCTGCACTGGTGGCCAGCTGAAATGATGCAAACCAGGAGAATGCAGCTGCACGCACATGCTGTCTTCTAAAGTGCCCCACACTTGGGCGTCTGAGATCAGAACTGAATAAAATTACTGCTTTTGTAAGCCAAATCATTAAGCCTAAACCAAGTCTCCTATGTATCCTTGTAGTTTTTTATTTCCCCTTTTAGGAGGGGCGGGGGGGTGTGTTTGGGGGGTTTTTTGGTTGGTTGGTTTTGTTTGGGGTTTTCTTTGTTTGTTTTGGGGGGGTTGTTTGTTTTGTTTGTTTGTTTGTTTTAATATTACTGGTTTTGATCACTTAAAAAAAACACGCACAAAAAAAACCACACACACACACACAAAAAAAAAAAAAAATCTCAAAAACACTCTTAAGAATTTCTGTTAAGGTGTCCAGAGAGCAACTGCATTTTTATTAGTGTTGTTCATCGTTGTCTTCATTTACATGGGCCGTGCCGTGCAACACATAGATGGGAAAATTCAGTAAAATTAAACAAGAGCCAAAGTAGTCAACACTTTGCACTTTCATTTTAGCACTATTGATGACAGCTGCTCTCATCTTGCAGGAAGTTTAGGATGCTTAAGATATGGTATGGGTGCAACTCACGCTCTTGGCTCCATCTTTCTCTTGCCTGCCATGGGTGGTTGAATGAGTTGCTGATGGTTCTTGAGCAGTTTTAAGCAGTGAGTCTAAAGTGCCTGCATGGGTCACACATATGAGGAACTGCCTTGCAGAGGGAGTCTCATGCATTCTCTCCAGAGCAACAGGACATGCTGTGGGACAACATCAAGAGGAGCCAAGAGCCACGTAAGCTGCTTGGACCAGCCTGTGAAGCAACCCATAAGACAAGAAGCCTTCTGTTCTCTCCTACCCGATATGAGGGCAGATATGGGGGTAAAGGGAGCAAGTTGCACCTGTTGCCTCCAGCTGTCTGTGTGGGAGCAAGTAAAGACAATACCACCGCACTTACAGCACAAAGATGAGTAAGATTCTGAGGATGTGCTGTAGCAGGAATAAATCGCTAATGAGTTATATCCTGCATGGAGAGACAAAGGCAAATTCCAGTGTCATTTTCTCCTGCTCTAAGACCTCTTAAGGATCAACATCATATCCTGTATGGACTATATGCACCTATACATGTATTTACCTAGTCTGTGTTCACTCTAGTTCACAAGTGTGTTGATCCAGAAACCAGCCCAAATTCCTGGTAGTTAAATTTGCATTTAAGCAGTAAATAGAACCTCCTTTTTTGTTAGTGGTGGTGGTGGTTTGGGGTTTTTTGTGTTTGGTTGTTGTTGTTGTTGTGGGGTTTTTTTGGATGGTTGGTTGGGTTTTTTGGGTTTGTTTTCTTTTTTTTCATTGAAACTGGAAAGCCCAAGTACCCAAGTACCAAGACATTTCTGTCATCTTTATGCCAGAGACTGCCTAAGTACAGTCTCACTGAAATCAAATTGCGCCATAAACCATCACAGCCCACTAAAATATTACAACCTTTATTCTTCCTTTTGAAGAAGGAAAAACATGCCCTCAGGCAAAAAAAGTTTATATAGCAGAATTCAATCCCAAACTTCAAACAGCTGAATGGAGCTGCTGTAACAAGGGATTATAATGAAACACTTCAGAGCACTGGGTGTGGTGGGTGGAACAAGAGCTGCTCAAGGGAACTTGGAGCCTAATGTTTCATGTGACATTGTTCCCAGCTTCAAAGCCATAAGCTAAATTGCTGTGCCGAAACCACTAAGAAACAACACAATTTTTAATATATGATGTTCCATATAACCACACTTAAGAACACAAAATTTTAACAAATGTTTTTCTTAACCACTATGTGGTCTGCTGGGACAGAATTTCCCAGAGAGCCTCATAGATGGCACAGACCAGACCTCATTCTTGGATTTGGTGATTCATGGCTGCTGGTACAAAATAACATCTCACAGGCCAACTCCTAACCTACTGCTTACTTGTCTGATCCTTCAGGACATGCAACAAGGACATATTTCCTCACATGATATTACAAATACCACCCGTGCATTTGATGTCTGCAGCTCACCTCCTGAGTTTACTTCTGTTGGGGCAGGGGCATAGGTAGATCCAAAATACCCTTGCCCCAACTGGAGTGGAGAGTGCATGTCCTACTCCCTAGCCCCTGCAATAACAAAATCACAGAATCACAGAAGATGAGTTGGAAGACAGAGCAGGGCAGAAAGCTGAGGACAATACACTCTAAAGGAATTTCAACAGCAGGCACTGCCAAACAGGCTACAGGGCATTTTCTAAGCTCCACTCCCTTAGAGATTTGCTTTTGCTGGGCCAAGAGTGGAAACAGGAAGTATAACTTCAAATGTCTGTGCAAAAAGTATTTTCCAATCCCATTTAATGCCTGGCCTTGCACAGAAATTCTATCTCCTAGTACTTCCATATGTTCACCATAATTAACTCTCCCACACTGGCTGGGAGCAGAACGTCACGGCACAAAAGTTAATGCTGTTGGGACATTATCTCCTCCAACAGTTGCCTTGGGCTATAGGAACAAAAAATGAGCTACCAATGTGCCTCTGTTTCTAATACCTATGAGTCTAACCAGAAAGGATAGACAGACAGAATTTTCCAACAAAATAAGCAGTTCTGACATTGAAATATCACCATAAAACTACAGAACACTGACTAAAACAACAAAAATATATTGGTCATGTATTTGCCAGTAGTATATTAAATAAAATAGCAACATTTTGTGCTTTAAGTTCCTGGCCAGGAAGAAGATACAACATTCTCTGCTTGGACAAAATTTTGGGGTGTTGTGCAAAGGACTTTTTAAAAATTAATTGAAATTAATGGTTACTGATTGAAAACCTTACTTTAAAGGGGGGTCTGGGGGGGCATGTATTTGTTGCCCTGCATACCAAGCAGTTGATATATTTATTAGAAAACTAGTTTCCTGTTCATTCCAGGGTAAATGTCCAGCAATGGCAAGAGAAGGCAGAAGTTCTCTCCTGGCTCCCAAAGACTCTAGGATGTATGATGGGTCCTGTCCCAGCCACAATACAACCCTTGCACAACCACGCATGTACAGCAGCCAAGTTCCTGCTATGAAGAAAAGTTATTTCAAACAAGGATTATAGACTGATAGTTTTGGACAAAAACTAGATCAAGCAGCACAGCCTCAAAATCAACAGCCTTTCTCATTATGGTTTTGATCAATCAAAATCAAAGTGCTCTGCTCTTTTCTGGTTTGAGGGGTAAAATCCAACATTATGAGAACCAATACATAGAGAGTTTGGCCCTCTGTTGCTCTCTTTGAAAAGGCCTCCTGCTGACTCCAGTGGCAGCTGGATCAGTTAAGTTTTTAAATACATAAAAGAGAAAATCCTAGGGATGGTGGCTTATGGTCTTTTTACTGCTATCAGCTTACAGCTGATATTTGTCTTACAGCTGCTTCCAAAGTACTACTTTGAATATTTTATACAGACAAGCAACAAAAAAAAAATATGATCAAGTTGAAGCAGAATTCAAGATTTTAATGAACCAGATAAAATGTCTGAAGCAGCTCAGTGGAAAGGATAGAAATTTAGTCACAGAACACATGGTGCATCATATTTCAAAATAATTCATTCAGAGCCTCCCTGAATGAATCTGTTATTTATATAAATAATAATACAACCTCTTTATTACAAGATCAGAGCTGTGAGCAGCTCAGCACCTCTGTATTTTCTCTGGTATCTCCTCAGTTCATACTACAGCAGAATGGAGATGATGCAATCAGCTTTCGACATACTCTATTAGGAAAAATCACATGACAAAAACAGCAATTTAAAAAGCTGTTTGCCAGCTCAAAATCCAAAACATGCAGCCTATTGGTTCATCTCTGTTTTAATGGAGATCCATTTATAATTATTTGTTTTCATATTCCAAGTTGGAGCACAAAAACCCTCTCCTGGACATTAGATCCAAAATCTCAACTGTTTTATGGTCACAGCCAGACTGTAGGCTTTATCATTTCCACAGACTGCTGCTCTCACTGTGCTTGAGCCGCAGAGCTACCAGATAAACAGGCTGACAGACCCCTCTGCAGGTCACCTTGGTGGCAAGCAGGGAAGGCCTTATCTCCCTCTACAGGGCTTTTCACAGTTATAACTCTTACTGCCAAAAGTCCCTATGCCACTAGGGTACAGTGTCCCCATAGTCCCAACCCTCCATTCTCTCCCCAGGTAGGTTTTTCCATTCCTGATTCCCCTCACCATCTTTCCCATTTTGTCTCGCTGCGTTTCTCATTTCAGCTCTCTGGGTACCCTCCAGCACCTTCCTTCTCATGCTCCTTCCCTCCACTCCTCGTTGGGGCATCTCTGCAGCCCTGCTATGCACCCTGCTTTAGTGTTGAACTGAATCCTTAGTGCCACCACCGTGGCCCTTTTTCAGTCAGACTTTCTGTCCATTGCCTCCCAGCAGAAGGAGGGACCTCACCTAGGTTTCAGGGATGGCTCAAAAGTGGAATGCTTGATTCCAAGCGCTACCATTACAACGCAGACCAGATTAACCTCCATTTCGTTTTCTGGAGAAAAACACTTTGACAAAATACTTTTACAAGCTGTCATCATTCATATTTCTTTATTAAATGGATAAGAGAAACAAAAAGAGAAATTCAGACTTCACTCAGTCCTAAATTGTGGCAGGCCTGGTGAAAATGAGGCTTAGCCATCTCCTATTTTTATTTTAGCAACAAAAATCATCTTTCTATTTCAATTTTTAGAATTGTGTTCCTATTTTATTTCTGCTCTATTCTTTCTGAAAAGAAGTACTATAAGCTAGATCTTAATACAGCAGATTTTAATAAGCAGATTTTAATAAGCAGATTAATAAGCAGATTTTAATACAATTGTGGCTGCAGGTAAAAAAAAAAATACAGGGTTTTCTTCAATTACTACTACGATTTTTGTCAGAAATAAGTAACCCCTCTGTGGAAAAAAAAGAAATGCACCAAATGTGGACATGAGCATTAGATCAAAGTAACAATTCACCTTTTTTACTGCCCTCTTTGGAGCAATATTAGTGAAAGATGCTTAAATCACAGAGCTATTACAGAGTGATCTCTCCTGCTTTGGCCTAACCTGGAGCCTCTAAATACAGGAAGATCCCTTTCAGGGCTCCTAATTACCAGGTACACTTGTACAAATGTGAATTTGATAAATCAATAATTTAACAGATTCTGAAAATCTTGGGCACTCTGGGCAGCCTTTGCAGATTACATTTTCTAGGTACCCTTGCTGGTAGTACCACACTAGGAAATTCAGGCATGGTGGTATAGTAGGAGCTGACATAGCTGGAGACCACCCTTACGAGGCAATGGGAGCCACTGGAAAGACACACCACTTAAAGGTGAGCTCATTAAAAAAAAAAAAAAAACAACATTGACAAAATGAAAAATTTTCAAACTTTGGCAATTTGTTATAGCTGGAAAACATTTACTTTTTTTTAATAATGTTCAGCTGTGAGGGGTAATGATTATACCTATCTTCATTTTGTTAAATTAGACTTTTTCCTCAGCACTATAAATTATAAGTGCAAGGCAAAAAAAATTACATGTAATTAGCGCTTGTTTCAAAAACAAAGGTGTTTCCCTTTTAAAGTAAAAGTTCAGGTGGAACAATTGAATTAAATAAAGAAATAACAACATTAGAAAGTTATCCTTTTTCTTAAAACAAATCTCATGGAAGACCCAGTATTTAAAATACAACAGAGGAAGAAAAATAAGACAAGTGAAGACTGAAGAGACATGAAAAGAGCTATCAGGTTTCTCTGACATGTGATCTCATACTAAGGCTTTTTTTAACAACCACTTTCCTTTTTTGACTTGTCTGTGCAAGTCTTAGAAACACAGTAGGGTTTTGTAGAACACTTCTGAATGGAATATTGACCAGTCTATAACCATAAGACTGCTAAGTTTGTTTGTAAAGTCAGCATGCCTGGGTACACTGATTTCCAGGCTAAGGTTTTCTGTACTGATCATATCACCATGCCATGGTGCAGTTTTCTTCATCTCTGCATTCAGTGGCCCAAAAAAATTGTCATTATTTATAGCTGGGTTGGTTAAAGCCTGGTGCAAATAATGCCAAAGTCGTGGGTTCAATCCCTGTATGGGCTAGTCACTTAAGAGCTGGGCTTGACTGGTCCTGGTGGGTGTCTTTCAACACAGAATATTCTGTGATTATATGACTCTTATTCAGGTATATCTTTGATGCTTTAAGCTTGCAGCTATGAAATTTCCAGTATCTATTTGCTAAACTATGTTATCTACAGGCCTTCTAAGTCCTGTACTTTTCACTCACTAAAATCACAATCTCTCTGACCTGAAGAGTATGGGTTCTTAAATTCTAAAACTACACTTTTCAGGAGATATTGTGAGGAAAGCATAAATAACGTTTTTCCCCCCTAATATTTATTCATGGAAGTTTGACACCAACATTTTTATTCACAGTAAATCATTGTGATTTAATATTATTTGGCAGTTAAATTTCCCAGCAGGAAATTATTTAATCTTCTGAGTTTGAAAATATCCTGCTTTAATGGACAGTTTATTTACATTTTAAAGAAAAATAATTACTCTAGTTTTAGTTCTCTCCTCTGAACTGTTCTGCAGGACTGATCCGCTAGGCCCTGATTTGTTGTCCCATTTTCTTCAGAGAAATAAGGCCTGTTACTGGAGAGAACTACCCAGGTTTGCTTCATTGCTTACCACCCATCTGTAACTGTATTTGTCGGTAGCTTCACCGTAAAGCATTAATAACGGTAAATTTAAGAACACTGTTATAATGTACAACTGGTATTGAGGCACTAGAGAACCCCCTGGTGCCAGAGAAGGGAAGCCTGTGTCTTCAGTTCTCAGAGTAATCTGAGTGTTGGAGGACATGCCACCAGCACCATTTTTTGAGGTTACCAGAGTCTTAGATTTGCTCCTAGCTGGTTAGAGAAAGCAAGTCCATTCCCTGGAGGAGATTTTGGGGATGAACATAAAGCCAGTGATATCACACTCATGCACCCAGGGCAGTGCACACATAGAAGGCCGGGCTCAGCCAGGGGTCCCCTGTTACTTTTTACTAAGAAAACTGCAAATTCACTTCACACGCAGTCTATACATGGGAGCTTTAATCAAAACTACCACACAGATAAAGCCTGAGAGGAAGAAACTATTAAAAAGTATTTGTAGGTATGAAGTGAGAGCTTTTGTACAAAGAAAACTTCTTCCATTCTTTGCAGGATAAATTATATCAAAATCTACCACAAAGCACCGCAGCTTTTTGCTTCCCACAAGAGATGAAATGTTATAGGGCCTAAGTGAGCATGTACAGTTAGTCTGCTTTCATAAGATGTGGTGTTACCCACAAATTATAAACCACATAATATAGATTATAAATAGTAGTTCCTGGTAGTCAGTAGAAATGCATCAGCCATTATTCTGATTGCTTGAAAGAAGAAACAGATGAAAGCTCCCTAGTTCAATTTTTTTTACGAAATCAATTTATTTGAAAACTATATATCTTATTGAGCAATAGCATAAAGAAGAAAATTTGGTACAGTCCTCATTATCATCAGTCAAATGGAGATGTCTTCTGCTCTTTGCTGTGATGTAAATACTGAAAAGATGGATAATCACAGCTGTGGAGCCTTGAGTATATTAGCATATCTATGGATATTACTGCAAATAGAAAAAAACCTTTGTATTTCAGTTCTTATTTTCTGTGTATTATAAGAGACACACTAGGATGCAATATAGAAAAGAGGTATATAGAGAGCACAGTACATTGAAGCTAATTATCTCCTTACAAGAAGTACAGGAAAACAGGTACTGTGCTCACTCAGTGTGTGTTTTTTAAAAGTATGTAAAAAGAGCAGGCTGAATCAAACAAGACAAGGCAATCAGCCTGCACAGGCGAGAGGTGTGGAGCTGCTCTGTGTTGGGTGACGTTCATTCTGCCTACAGTGACCTAAAATGTAGTTGCCCAATCTTGACAGGCTTTCCAAGGTTTCCTCTGCACTTGGTGAACAGGGATGTGAATCTCCAAAGGCCTGTTCGGTCTATGTATCTTCGGAGGAACTAATTAACTTAACAAATTGGCTTTGTTTACTGGCAACAAAGGGAGGCTTCAGATAATCTGAATGGCTAAAAACTTTACCTTCAAATGCTCTTGCTTTCATCTCTGTGAGACCCTTGACACTTGCTTCCTCCGGGATTACAGGGAGCGCACATCCTGGAATCCTTAAACCCTGCCAGGCACTGGTTTTACGTGGTGCCAGTGCACTCAGGCATGCTGTGCACATGACATGCATGCTGTATAAATATCTTCCAGCTCCAAAATCTGCACAGAATGGTTTTCAGAAGCTTTGGATCCCGTGCCACACCTGCAGCAATGGAAAGACACACACTGGCTTCATCCACTGGAGAACAAGCCCGGATGAGAAGGAAATCCTGAGGGTTATCCTGCATCCCAATAAAAGGGAACATCTGGCCTGTTAAAGTAAGCATTGCATTTTTATAACTGCTTCATCATGTTTTTTTAAATTATTAGAATTATAAGAATACTTCAAAAACCTTTGCACCTGCCCATCATAATCCTTCTGAGTGTATTACTGCATATCCCAGGAATTGGAGAAATGCATATGATTTAGGGAAGCTTGAAAGTTTGAATAACTTCAAAGTGACAGAATCCTTTTCTTTTGCAGAGAAAAGCTATTGATTCTATAAGGGGATTAAAAAAAAAAATTTAACTCAAGGAATCATGGTTTAAAAAATAAGTTCTCTTTTTAAGAGTAGAAAATGAAAATGTGATTATTCAATGTCATCTTTAAATGAGATCTTAATATATCCCAAAGCAGATGGTTCACTGTTAATGTTTCCTGTACCTAAAATGATTTATTCAGTATCACAAAAACAACTTTCAACAGCTGCTGAAAATAAATACTAATCATAGCAAGACATAACCACTCACTATGCCCCAAAATCATTAATAAGACAACATGCACATTCAGAGACAACAGCAACAGTCACAATAAATGGTACCCTATTTCGTGTGTGTGTTTTCAACTAAACAGACTTTGCCATCTGTGGTAAATTATTCTGGGATCATTGCCATTATTTTAGTCAAGATTTGCTCTCTGGTTTTAATAAATTAATGAGGTGTTAGAAAAATCCTTCTGTGAGTGGAAAGAATGCATCACCACTGTTTAGATAGCAGTCCCAAAATCCCAGTATCAGCTGCTGTTCCTCTCCTTAGAAGCCATCATAAATGACTGCTAGCACACCATGTGCTTAATTACCTTACTAACCCTCCTCTAGGAAAGAATGCATACTTATGCTCCCTATTTCAGCTTTCCCAAACAGACTGTTCCAGCTTAAGTCGTCATTACTGGATATCTGTTACAATCTTTCTGAATTTTTCAGTAAAACCAGCTACTTTTGTTTGAGAAGAGAGGTCAAGTAAAAGAAATCAGTAGAACTTAGTGAATCAGTCTTAGAAGACAGCTAGGATCACAGACAGTTATGAGACAGAAATAAAGAAAAGAGGATGAACCTTGGTTATTTAGAATGATTTTGCAGCTCACATTACAATCTGTCCAGACTGGAGCAGCTTACACACCAGAGGCTTGCTGATATGCTGTGGCTGCTCAGAGCTCCAGCTGCTGCCCAGGAGCAGCTGACCTCACTGATGCTTTCAACAAGGCTGGGACAGGGCACTGCTCTGGCTGGGGAATTGGGCTCTTAAGTTTTAGGAAGAGGTGGTAGTCACCAGTGGACCACCTTTCTGATCCTCACATGGAAGAAGCGATGTTTGGACCAGCCAAATGGAGAGGCCCCATCAGATGAAAGACAGGGGACCTGACCAGGACATGTCTAGTGTGTTAAAGCAATCCCCTAAAGCAATGTAAATAAGGCTGATCCTCGAAAAAGGAGCCTCATCTGGTCTTCATCTTCAGTGAGGATTCAGAGCAGCTGGGCTCTCCGTATTAGAGAAGGCTGAGGGTCTGGGCCAAAAGCTGGGTATGTCATCTTGTAATTAAAGATGATGATTTTGTACTGCATATGCTAAATAAGACTGCTCAAAACACTGCTCAATTTGGCGTACCTTATGTTGTAAATATTAAGTCCTGCAGCCTAGGTATATTTCTTAATATCTCTTTTTTTCACAGTGTCAGTGCACCGTCACAGATAGAAAATACTTCAATGTACTACTGTCTAAGTACTAATAACTGAGGTCAGTGGCATTGCCTGGGAAATGGATCATGGATAACAGAGTTGGTGACTCAAGGAGGAGCTGGGAATTATTAGCAAAGCATGAATTATCTTAGAAATACTGTGGAAGGAGGTTGTCATTTCTTTAGCAGGGATTGCTGTGAACTTTAACTTTGGGGATCTGGTTGTAATCTGTAAGGTATGGACAGAGGAGAATGAGTCCTGCTTATAAGTTTGGTACTACAAGAGCACACAAGTCTCTCACTATTAGACAAAAGCAGTAGAAGGAATTAGACTTTCTTGTTCAAAAATTATTAGTGTGTCATTCAGTCATATCACCCTTGAGCAGAACTGAACATCCTCACCGAAGCAGTTTTTCTCAGACTGGCTCAATTTTGTGTAATCACCTGAACCTATTCAATTAATACCAACTGTCAGACATTTTTCAATGTGTTCTCCTCTCTACTTGCTCTTTTTATGCTTGAGCCTAAACATTGTTCCAGCTAGGGTACTGCTTATATCAAGTATTTTTCCTTTGTACCTTAAATTAACCTGAGGCAAATGATGTTAAACCAATACCTTGTTCCACATCATGGTGTTGAGTTGTACAATCTGATGGGGAAAGCAACAGTCCTTTTTTCCAAGTTAGCAGTGGAGAGCAATTAACCCAAACTCTTGGACTGTCACAATGACTCATTGTTGTAACAGGAATAAATGCAATCCATATACATGCTAGATTTGGAAGGATGTATCTTTTAAACAGTGCTCATAATGATCCTATCTAGACCAGTATGCTGTAAAAATGCTTTCTAGAATGTCAGGACTAGAAGTTTACTTATATACACATACATACACACAGAGAGAAAACAGTTATTTTGCTATAATTCCTAGATTTCTAGCAATTCTATACACAGCATGATTTAGAACAGAATGAGAACAAACAACTTGTTTTTTAAAAAAAACTCTTGAAAATGTTGAAGAATCTAGGCAGAAAGGGTGCACAATTCCTGAGAATTTTTGTAAATATGGTCCTTGGGGGAGAAGCCTGGATGTTGCCAATGTCAAATAAGGCTTTATCCTTGCAGGTGAAGGATCCAGGTACTACCCGAGACAGGTGGAGGTTATGCAGCCAGGGCAGGTACATAACACTGTTCCCCTGCTTCCCCTCTCCCATTCTTTATCAGCATAAATCCCAATTTACTTTCTTTCTGAAACAAAACGTGGCATTTAGCTAAGTCAATCTTCTAGTCTGCGGATAAAAGGAACAAGAATGTATCTTGGATAAGAGGAAATGTAACAATCTTACCTGAGGCTTTGGCAATCTCAGAGACCACCGCACAATGTTTTGATGCCTGCCCAGGGCTGTGATGAAGCCTTTTTGTCACAGGCACCAAAAGTAGTGCTTTGCTTGTGTACCACTGTAAGGGCAGGTTGTGACCTTCCCTGGCTCATATCACTGCAGAAAAGAAGTTCTGTTCAAAATTAGAGCTTTGCATGACCCTCTATGTCCCCAGAATGCAGCAGCTGAGTCCCTGGGCCTGACTGAGTCCCACACAAGAGGCAGAAGGACCTCTCCTGTAGCACGCTTATGTTCCCTCTGTTCGCTACACACAGCAGGAACCCCAGGCAGCTTCAGTGATGAGATGTGTTCTGCTACTGCAGCAGCAAACTCTGTGTGGCAAATCTGACATCCTTCTGTGACGGACGGGTCAATGAAGGGAGAGCAGTGGACATTGTCTTGTTACCCTGACTTCAGTAAGGTTTTTGACACTGCCTCCTACAACAGCAGGTAAGCTAAAGATGTGTGGGTTTGATGAACAGACAGGGAGGTGGATGAAGGACTGGCTGAACAGCAGAGCTCAAAGGACCAGGATCAGGGTAGTATCCAGATGGGGACCTGTATTCAGTGGTGTTCCCCAGGGATCAATGCTGGGTCCAGCCTTATTCAACCTGTTTATCAATTACCTGGATGAAGGGATACCCTCAGCAGGTTTGTTGATATGAAACTGGGGGAGTGGCTGGTACACCTGAAGGCTCTGCTCTTTCAGCTGGACCTTGGTAGGCTGGAGAACTGGGACAGGGAGGACCCTAATGAGGTTCAACAAGGGCAAGTGCAGGGTCCTGCACCTGGGGAGGAATAACCCCAAGTACCAGCACAGGCTGGGGCTGCCCCACTATAAAGCAGCTCTATTGAGAAGGACCTGGAAGTTTGGGGTGACTTTCCAAGATGAATGACAAGTTGACAATGAGCTGACAGTGTGTCCTTGTGGTCTGGAGGCCTGGTGGGATCCTGGCTTACATCAGGAAGAATATGGCCAGCAGGTTGAGGGAGCTGGTTCTTCTACTCTTAGTCAGAGCTGGTGAGGCCCATATGGAGTGCTGTGTCCAGTTCCAGTCTCTGCAGTTCAAGAAAGACAAGGAGATATAGGAGAGGGTCCAGAGAAGGGTCACAAAGTTGATGAGGGGTTTGGAGCATCTCTCTTATGAGAAGACACTGAGGGAGATGGGTCTGTTTACTCTTGAGAAGATTCTTGAGAGGGGGTCTCGTTAATGCATGTAAATATCTCAAAGGCAGGTAAGTACAAAGGGGATGGGGCCAGGTTTTTTTGTTTGTTTGTTTGTTTGTTTGTGGTTTTTTTTTTTTTTTTTTTTTTTTTTTTTTTTTTTTTTTTTTTTTTTTTTGGTGGTGGTGGTGGTGGTGTCCAGAAACAGGACAAGAAGCAGTGTCCATAAGCTAAAACACAAGGAAGAACTTTACATTGAGGGTGGTACAGGAGCAAGCTGCCCAGAGATATTGTGGAGCCTCCCGCTCTGGAGACACTCAACACCCACCTGGATATGTTCCTGTGTCGCTGGTTCTAGGTGACACTGCTGGTTCTAGGTGACACTGCCTTGGCACAGGGGTTGGGCAGGATGATCTCCGTAGGTCCCTTCCAACCCTAACTATTCTTCGATTCTGCAGTTCTTTAAATCAAGGCCACAAATGCTTTCCTACAAGTGTGATCATACTCAAATGGGGGAAAAAAAAAAATAGAATAAATTTTAGTTTACATCATATATGAACTAGGTGAAGCTTATCTGCTTTTAGAGTGAAGTGAAAAAACATGTGTTTTCCATGTGATTTCTCCATCCCCTGGAGAAACTCAGAGTTACAGTGAAGGGAAATATTTACATACTCCGAAGTCTGAGTAAGTGTATTACTCAAGGCTGAACTTCTATAAATTAGCATGAAACATGAACAAATACTGAACTCTGAGAAATTATTACTGGACCAAGCTAACGCATACTAAAGCAGGCAGGAATCAGTTTACTGGCAGGAATCCACACACATCCAAACATTCACTCACATCCATAAAGGAATGAGTTATGTATCAATAATTTCATAGTTGATCAAAGAAACTGTCAAGAAAGAAAAAAAAACTGAAGCAGAAATAATGTTTTAGAAGTAAATATGCATGGTAACAATGGGTGAAGTTTTGAGGGTTATGATGAGTGTGACATTTTAACAGCAGATAAAAAACTGGCTATGTTCAGCTACATAAGTCAGAAAAACACCAATACTACCAGGATGAGTAAATAGGACCAAAACCAAATTGAAAGCATAAATAAGATACTGATTATGGAAGATGCTAATACAGGCAGCAAAGAGAACATGGGACCAAGGGTGTGAAATTTCAAATTACCTTAAATAAAGTAGAAACACAACTGAAAGATTTTGTGCATCCTTGACTGAAGGAAATGGCTGACTGAAGCAAACTAAATCTCAAAATTTTTGAAGGCTCTCCTCTATGAAATCTTGACTTTGATAACAAATATTTTCTACAAACTTCTTGAGTCAACAGAGGCACAGTATGACTGGATAATAAAGAAAAAATCCATATTCAAAGAGGCAGACCAAGTGAACTAAGAAAACAACTTATATTAACCAAACCTCAATGGCATTTAAGGTTTTAGACCAAATTAGGAAAAGTCATCTAAGGAAGGCAGAGTGAAACAGAAACTGCAAAATACAACTGTGTCAAAGACAAAGCCAGGCTGAAGTATTTTTTTTCCTTAGGAAGAAAATTAAAAGCTTCCTAAAAAGCAAGCAAAGGAAACAAAATTTAATAAACACCAGCTAAAAACTTGCAGAAGTAAATTCATAGTCAGTAGGAGGAGAGATTATTGCAAGAACTCTTTAGGTGTGCAGGCAACTTCAGGAGAGCTGTCTTTAGGCTGAGCCGCAAGAACTGTCCCTCTGGAGGGACTGTCCCCTCGCTTTTGTCTTGGGGCATCCGTGTTATTTCAGTCTCCTTAGTGACCTTGGTGCAGATACGCCTTAGGCTTTCGGGGTGAATAGGCTGGCTCAGCACCCCAGCGTCTCCACAGGAGTGGGGAACCGTGCTCCCGCGGCAAAGCCTTAGGACACACAGAACCTGTAGGAGCGGAGACACACTCCTTGAGCCTTTGGAATCCACGAGGACCCGGGTAAAGGATTCGAGGAGGCCTTCTTCTCTCGGGTAAATCCACGTGTTTATTGTGAATGGGTCCATGAGGGGGAAAAAAGGGCCGGAGCACTTCTGTGCATGGGGTGTATGCAGGGGGTGTAACAGGGGTTGATATAAGCAATTAACCAATGTGATACAACTGGGGAGGAGGAGAGGGGAGGATAGTAGAACTGGGGAAACCAACAGGGTTATTCCGTGGGAGGGATTGTGTTACAGAGTCCAGTGGGGTTTCAAAGGATACATAACAGACACAGAACTTTCTGGATAAAAGGGATAGGCTTTACAGTAATTGACAGGGAGTTTAGGCAGGGTTTAGATGATGGACAAGGAAAGTGCTGGAACAAAGGGTGTGGAATAACTACATAGGGAACAAAAGGGAGTATACAAAATCTGGGGTAAACCATTAACACATGAAATATAAGGAAAGCAAGAATAAACCATTCCAACAGAATACCACACCTTGGGATAAAGGATGTAGGTAGGACTCCACTGGTGAGACCAATACGAACCTGAGGAACAGGAGAAAAGCAGCAGAATACTCTTCAAGAAGCAGGAGGTCTCACAGCTTGAGTAATCAGAACTGACCCTTCCAGCTCAGCATTCCCTTGACCTTGCAGCATGTTTTGTGCAGCATGAAAATAACTGGAATCAAGGAGGGTGGGTGTACACTAACCAAACTTGGGAAGAGAGGAGATGATTTGGAAAACATCATCACTCTTTCACAAAGGCACGCCATCCTGTACAAGTCTCTCCTGAATTGTCTGGACAGGTATGCAATTGTGTGGACATCTGTGGATGATTGTCAGATAATCTCTCTGTGTTTCTACATTCTATCAGCAAGGTCATCCATCAAGGATTTCTAGACAGGTGACAGGAAGCATTCTCCAAGGCTCTGCTCTGGGATTTGTGACATAAAACAAATTTAGAATGATGTGGAACAGCAATGTGGTGATATTGCTGATGTCTGTTTTTCAAGGTAGTTGAAAAGGGCAATCTTCAACAATTTCAAGAGAACCTTATGAAATTACTCTAGATAATAACACAGCAGAAATTCAGGACAGATAATAATAAAGCCAGTCTTAAGGGAGAAAAACAAAATGTCTCAATTTCCAATGTAAGATGATGTTTTCCATGCTAACCATTACCGCTAAAACAAATTTTTGAGATTATGATAAATAGTTACATAAATACAACTTAGTGCTCAGTAGAAGTCAAAATAACAAACTGAATAAAAAAGAATTCTTGGAAAAAGAACAGAGATCAAAATCAAGACCATTATGTCCCTGTTTAAATCTAGGGATTATCCATAAATTGAATACTGTATGCAATTTCATTACTCTCATCTTCAGCAGCACATAGTAGAATTGGAAAGGGTTCAGAGAAGGGACACAAAGATGTTCAAAGGTGTGGATTTTCTCCCACTAAGAAGCAAAAATCTGGGATTTCATTGTTTCAGAGTCTTGAGTCTGAAAAAGAAACTACTGAGAAAGATAGATGATAGAGGTCCACAGAAAGATGTCACCCCACAGGGACAGATGTACTGCATCTGGCAGGCAACCCAGAAAAGGCATTTGGGGCTGGCTGTCCAGGAAGGGCATTGTAACATTAATCATAAAAGAAGCATTTTGGCTAACCAAAGTCTGCAGGGAGAGATAATGCCTCATTAAATCAAACACTGTACTTGAGGAAGAGATGACAAATTTCTGGGTATGCCCATCCTTCAGGTTGTTTGGCATCTACCACATTATATGTCTGGCAAGAAAATGCCTCTTTCAAGGCCGGTGTTGAAATGTCTTAAACCTTTCTCCTTTTCTAATGACTTGATTGCTATTTTGTTCACAGAGCACAGAACACATCAGTTGTTTTACTGTCCTCAGTGTGTCCCTGGACTGGCTGAAGCCCAGAATGTTTAGCTGAGGTGAGAGTGGGAGCTTACAGAAAGGATCCCCCCCACACACCCTTCTCCTGCTCATTGCATGGGGAACTGGAGCCTGTGGCTCAACATTATGTACCTCTGCAGCACCTGCATTAACATGAACACTAGCCAGTGCAGGAAAACCATAGTCACTTCTGAGTCTTGGTTCCTTACTTGGAGACTTTTTTTTTTTAATGAACAATAAAACAATCCAAACAGGAAGAGTGCTTTCCGCTGTAACAGGAGTGTTTAACAGGGGGAAGATAGCAGAGCAGCGGTACATTCTCTTTTCTTCTTGTTGGCAGGTCATACATGTAAGTGATCTTATTCAGCAGTGTCAGTGCATCTCTCATGCCAGTGTTACAGGCTGATAAGGAAGAAATGCAGGCATCAAGGAAATTGCTGTAGCTGTGCTCTCATCTGAGCTAAATGCTGTGATGGTATCTTCTCTGATTTACAGTCCAGAGCATTCAATTCTTGTTATACACAATCAGGAAGCAGTCTGCATTTTCCCTCCTCTGTTGTAATCCAGTGGAACAAGACCTTTTTATCTTACAATGTCTCCTCCAGCACTCCTGGAAGAGAAATCTTTAACACAACAGAATGATTGAGTATCTGTTAAATGCAAGGCTACTGAGTAAAGTCATTTGCCCTCATGCTTATTATTCCATTATTGGAAGTTAAATACGCATGCACTGTTACCTCAGTGACCTAAAGAGCACGTCAGTAGAGCTCTATCCACGTTGCTGTCACCTGTGATCTCCCTGGAAGTCTCTTTCAAAAGCAGCAGCAGCAAGACAAGAAAACAAGGACAACCCAATAGAATTAGTGGAACTGCCACAATGCACACCAGGGGCAGAGTCATTAAAATACCGGAGAACTAGTTTCAGTCTGGAAATTATCCGTGACCTAAATGCCTTTTATAGATTACCAGTCCTAATGATGTTTTGCTTAATGGTACATTAAAAGCAGTTTTCCATCATTTGTAGTTAATTGTTGAAAGCAAACAAACACCCAAATGTCTGATAGCACAGCCTCAATTCTGTAAACCAAGGTAAGTGTTTCATTTTATTCACACAAGTAGCTCTTTTAACTTCGTACATACAAAATTCCAGGAGAACAGCTACATTCATCTGCACTGGCAAAATCAGAGCCAAGGATCATTGCCAACCTTCTCTCCTCACAAAGCAAAACGTGTACTTTCTTTTTTGTTCCAGAGCACTTGTGGTAGAGACTGGTTAATCTCTTTGTTGTGAGGTCACGGTGTGGGAGTGGGAGTTGGGAGGGAATACGTGGAAAGAAGGAGAAAAACAATAAAGTAAACATTTCACAATAATGTCCAATAAAAGTCATCACAAGACATGCCAGCACTGCCAGATGGATTGGGTAAATATGAATTTCAACAGATTTTCCTCAGAGATGCTCTCTTAGCTTGAAAAGCTACATCGTGAGTTGATTGTTTATGGTTTGGATTTATTGCATCTTTTGCTTAGATGTGTTCCATTTAACAGAAAGAACACAAAGCAAACAAAACCCTTTCTTAACAAAAATCTACTTCCCAGGGGAACAGAATGCGTTAACCATTCGATTCAAATTTGTCATCGTCTGCCTTAGAACTATTCCTGAAGTTTTATTACTTTCCTTCCTTTCACATCCTCGTTTGAAATTGAGGACTGCTCTACAACATTAAGCAGCTGGTGTGCACAAGGGTGAATACGTATCAGCAAGGTGCAGTGGTTTCTGTGTATATACACAAGAAGCTACAGAGCACTGGCCCAAGAGATTTGAAACTGTAGACAAGCAAAGAGTGCATCACAGTTAAGCATCACATTTGGTGCACTCCCCATATATCTGGGGATTTAGCAGCTGCATGCCTGGTCAGGGCTTTCTGGAACCACAGCCCAGCAGATGAAAGCATACACATACTGAAGTATCACCTGAACCAAAACCAGCCACGGTAAGTTTTCTGAGAGCAGATATTTAGTAGCTGCTTGTGAAGAGGTGAAGTATCCTTCAGACCTGCAAGCTTTTATTCTGGGCTCTTACCACTAATTAAATATGTCAAAACTGGGCCCTTTCAGTAGAACAAATATAAACATAGGCTTATAAAAGAAGCCACAGGCCTATTGCTTTATATGTTATTAGTGAAGGGGCATAGTTTGGCAGCCTGGGAAAACATTTCATTAAAATACCCGATGCAAGTTGAATGCTGGGCTGCATACGTTTATTGGCCTCTGCTCAGTCGAAACTGCTTTGCTACCAATTATTATGGCAAAGCAACTTTGGCAACAACAAAGTCCTCAGAAATCTCTGAAAGTAGTCTCCTGCCTGTTCAGCTCAAGCTGCAAGTGCACTGTGGGATTCTCATGGGTCCTTCTGCCCTTTTCAGAGGAGCTCACTAGCCAAGCATCAGGGCCAAGTCTTTATCACCTGCCATCTGCCCCGGAACAGAGGCTCCCACACAGTGTTTTCCACCTCCCCTCTGCTATTTCCATTATATTTCCAAATACTCCACAGTATTTCCATTCTGTTTCTGTCTTTCACAGACAAAATAGATAAGCAGACCTTTGCTGTGAAAAGCTGAAGGCAGCCAAGCCCCACAATTTCAGCATAACCAAAATTTCAGCCCACAGACCCCCACCTGTGCAGTGCCCTTCCAGATACTGCAAGAGAAAACGATTATTAAGAGTGAAAATCCATCACGGCAAAGGTAGAGAACACCAGAATTAGAGTTGCATTCACAATGTCATTGGGACACAAATGTCTTTACCTAGCCAAGACAAGTCTGTTGCTTTGGAATCGGTTATCAGCTTGAACTCAGGGTAAAAGCTGGTGTTCTGAAAATTACTACTGCTTTATTATTTGTTTTATTTTAATATTTTCAGAACATTTTGTTCTAACTTTGCCCTTTTCATTCATTGATCTTTTCATTAAAAAATAAATGTTTAGGGTAACATTGATTTGCACTTTAGGAAAAAAGAAAGCAAATACAAAAATGCAAATATAAGTTTTGTCCCTAAATGAAAAGAAAAAAGAAAAGGGACAACTATGGGCAATTTTTGAAGTCTTTATCCAGATTTGTCTGATTGGAAGATGCTGTAAACCAGCCCTTTCCCTACAAATGTTTTTGCTCAGTCAGTATTTCTGGTTCTCCCTGTGGATGATATTATTTACCGCAAACTATTCAAACCTCACCAAGACAACATAATTATGTTGTTACTCTGACACTGAGCTTTTTTGTGGTGCTCCTTATGCCCACTGCCCCTTCCCAGGCTCCACAGGAATATGCTGGACCTTTCTGCATGACCTTGCCCTTTTCTGCCTCATATACTCTCCCCAGTTATATCTTTCGCTCCAACACCATTTCCCAGCCACTGCTTCACTTCTTTCTGCTCATCACAAAGGTATTTTTATTTCCCAAGCCAAGCTAACCATCACTGGAAGTCTGCAGAGAGAGAGGCTGGGATGGAAAAACAGAAACCTGGCTAAGCGGAGCTGTACCCGGCCACTCATACCTCTCCCCATCCAGCATTACCTGCCTGTAACATTCAGGTAGCCGTGGGCAAAGCCTTCTACACACTCCATCAATCCCCTTCAAAAATATGTGCGCTAGTCAACCTGAGACAGGCTCACAACATCCATTATTTCAGCCCAGGCAAAGTCTGTCGAAGTAATAAGAAACTTAGTTAAAAATAAATAAAAAGTCTTCAATGAAAAGCATTAAACAGCCTTGATAAATAATGTGGGGGTTTTGCTGCTGAAGGAGGAGACAGCCTTTCTACAACATGAACCTGACTCTCCTTCTTAGAGGGCATTTTCCCATATTTTACCTCTCTTCCTACATGTTTACTGTGCTTCCTCCCACTCCTTTAGTCTCTTGTGCTCCCTCCCATGTTTCTATCTCATCAAAACAGACCAGGGTCCAACTCACTCTCTTCTTGTGTGGATGAGAACTCATTGTGCCATCTCAAGAGCAAGCTTGGGTATCCAGGAAGTCATGGCAACTGATGTCAGTGCTTCTATCTATAAATAGTTCATGGCTTTCAGGAATACAAACTAACTTATATTTTACCCGAGGAGGATAAAAATTTCCTTTTCATTTAGAGATGAGATAAGAAGGAAACTCTGCTGTCTCTGGAATACAGCAGCACACACAGCGCAGCAGGACTGGTGACCTGCTACTGGCTAGGAGACGAGGCTGCTGCAGCATCTTCGAATCTTGCTATTATGTTCATTAAAAAGTGTCCTTGGGGGTGATAGATTAGAAAAATACCTACGCTGGGCAATTAGTGGTTATCTGATTTAATTAAAGGTCTGTGTGCTGATAACTACATTGGCTATGGTAAACATCCACAGAAGCTGCTCATTCACACACCTTCCTTCCCACCTTAGGAAGGTATTAGAAGCACATGTGAACCAAACTGTTGATCATCTCTAAAACAGAAAAGACATACTTTGCTCCATTAACTCAGCGGGCAATTTCAAAACCGTGTGAAATTCTGAGACCCTGATAAATCTGCCAAGAATCTGAACTCAGAAGTTAGGGTTCAAAGTAATTTCCAGTGTACAGGTGTGTGAGCTAAAGGACATCTAATAGTGACAGAAGTTATTGTGAATTTAAGGGCTTGGATATGGTACATTAAAATGAAAAAGCTAAATCCGCATAAATAGTGCATTACAAGAAAAAATCCTTTAAGTGCAGAGACCCAGGGGTGCACTCTAACTTGAGCCTAGTATGTTACCAGAACCAGGGCAAAGCAAGAGATGAGTGCAAGGGGCATTTGCAAAATAAGGTAACCTAGAAAAGAACATTTGGAATATTTTGTTTTCACTGTGAAGCCTGAGGGCTCGGTCAGTGTTCTGCTCTGTGGGGGTCCAGCCTCCAGAAGAGCCGGACTTCAATCCTGTGTGCAGAAAAGAGGCTGTCACTAGCACTGACCCCTGCACAGCCTCCAATCATCACAAGGATCAGCCACAGGCACTGAGAGGCTTGAGGAGGGCCAGAGGGGGTCACATCATCACCTGGAGCCCCATAACAACAGACTGCATCAGGCAACTGTCACGGAAGTTATGGAAAATCAAAGGATGACTATCAAGTACTCCTGATCCATTCCACTGGCCAAGAATAAACTCTCACAGAGCTCTTCATGAGCACAATTATTACATTTAAGAAATTACTATATGTTGTCCTTTTGTCTTCTGCCTTCCCACCACATACTTTTCCTAATAACCCCGATCCCACAAATTGGAAAGAGCTCTGGAAAAGTGAAGCATATAAAAAAATAGTTGAACGGTCTTTGCTTTGTTTGATTTTAACTACTTCATTGCATAATGTTAAAAAGCCTGACTTTGAGTCCATTAGCTTAAAACAGTTGAAAACAAACAAGTGATGAGTTTTGTCAGGATAAGATGCACACAAAAGACCATTTTATTTCTATCAACCATACAATTTCCAAACAACACACTATTTTTGTGCACTTAGTATGCTTCCTTCTGGCTCGGTTGGTTTCAGATACATTGGTGATTTATGAGATGCTACACTGCCTGTTCATGCTAAAGTGAAAGCACTTGGAACAGCTGCAGAGCTGTACCAACAACCTTTTCTGAAGGAAAAAAAGAGTTCAGCAGAAAACCACGTGTAAACGGATAGTCTGAAAACCAGGAAGACATTTTTAAAAGATGAGCCAAGCAAACATTTCATGTTCACCAGAAGACAGTTTCACTTTTCTCAGAAAAAAAAAAAAATCAAATAGACTTAGGGTTTTTTTCCCCAGTTCAATGCACTGGATCAGCTTACCAAGGGACCAAGGACATCTGAGCCAATTCAAAGGGCACTGTAGCGTGGAGGACCATACAGCCAGCAGACAAATGCTCCAGAAGTAAAACCCTTTCCTGACAGCAGTGATCTGGTAGATTTGGTGAGCCAGTGCCATGAAATTACACCCCCATTTGTAGCATAAATTCACACTAGTAGAGATCATTTTGGCCAGTGAATGGACGAAAGATAAGGGACTGTCTTCCAAACAGCAGTGTCTGGCTTATCCAGGAGGATGGTTAATTATGCAGCAGCAGAAGTTCCCCGGCAGAGGGATCAGCACAACATAGTATTTAATACAGGTAAATTCAGAACCACCACTACCACAAAGCAGAGGCATACAGCAATAGGTAAAGTTCTTGCTGCCTCTCAGCAAACTGTCATTTTTGAGAAAAAAATTTTGAAAATGCAAAACTAAATAGAAAAAAAGGTGTCTGTGACATGCATGATTAGCACCACCAGATTGCAAAACCTTAAGTAACCCACAGATTAAATCAGTGTTATTTTCCTGTTTTCTGGTATAGAAGACCTGGACCACAGACATCAGGAGTCACAGAGCACACATAAGCACTGATGTGCACAAAAGGACATATCTAGAAAAAATTACACTATGAATTCTTAAGTTAACATAACAGAAATAAGGTCCTTTCCAAACCTCAGTGGAATTGTCTTTGCAGTTGCACAAGGTGCAACTAGCTCAACTTTTGCAGGAGTTAGGACTCACTGATCAGTCTTTGAGAAGCATCCTATAACAAATCATTAAACATTCCAAATCAAAAATTATCCTTTGAAAGGCAAATGAGACTTGACCTTAGCTCTTCATAGTCCAAGCCTTCTTAAAACTGAACATTTCAACTCACATAAAGAGCTTTTCAGAACATTATTTTCCTTCTCACAAGTGGCAAGAGCCTCTTTTGCTAGCAGGAGTCTATGGCATACACCAGTTCACTTGAACAGACAAATTTTGAAAAATAATGTAGGAGAAAAAAGACCTAATTTGAGTGTAAGCTGTTCAGATTCATTCCTGTAATACTGCAAACAGTCTCAGCATAGATCATATTTTGCAAATAATTCAATGTGGTTTCTAGAATTCACTTACGTAAATAAGAAATCCCAAATATAGAGAGTTCCCCTGATCCCACCATGACAGGAAGGATGACAGAGTTAAATAAAGATAGCCTGAAGTTTCCTGTGGAGATTTGATCATTTTAATAAATACTGTGGAGAAGAGATGTGTTTCTGTGCCTCTGTCCCCAGGTTTTCCATTGACTGAGCAAGTGACAACTCTACAAGCTCTACAAGGATTTTCAGCTCACATCCACCCTGTGATATCTTTAGAGACCAGAGAGTTCTCAGTGCCCCTGCTGTGACAACCAAACTGAAGTCCATACTTGTCCCAGGTTACAATGCAAGATGTGCCCAAAGTATGTGTTCTATCACCATCTACATGAGCTGTTGAAACTAAGTTGTGCACCACTGTTTCTCTTGCCCCCTCCCTCCAGACTATCTGCTGTTAATGGCCCATCAATGCCCTGCTGCATGACTCATAGGTAACTCCCTCCAGGAGCTATCTCTGTTTAACTGGCAATCAAGGACCCACTGCAAGACTGATAAAATGATATCAGCCCATTGTGAGATGCTCCGCCCAGGGGAGGAGCCAAGCATTCCCACCTGGATAGAATCTGGGATTTGGGACAGCACAGGCAGCCTTACCCACTGGATTCCCAGAGGACAAGAGCTACCAGACCTTTCTGTGGGAACACTGCTTCAACAAGACCACTTCATCTGGACTGCTGCCACCACGGTTTCAGGTTGTATTCTGACTCTGTCAGTGATCTTTTGGACTATTGCATTTTTTTTTTTTTTTTTTTTTTTTTTTTTTTTTTTTTTTTTTTTTTTTTTTTTTTTCCCCTCCTATTAAATTGTTTTGCCTGACTTGGAGCCTCTTGTTGGTTCTGCTTTCAAGCCATCACAATACTGAACAAATGGACACAACCAGACAGGACAGGGAGGACTATCAGCATGTGTCGTTATCTCACATGAGTTGGCCTAATGCTCTGCTTCAGGCTTATTTCAGAATCCTGTGTCCAGTCCTGCTATTCCTTTCAATTCTATGCTTAATTTAGAAATTAGAGTAGCTATCTTTTGTAGCTAAATTTGCTTTAAGGGGGAAAGTAGCAGGGCAAGAAAAAAACTCAAATGCAAGCATCCTAAAGGCACTATTTCCAGGATTATCTGATTTCAATTAAAAAAAAATAATAAAAAAAAAAAACATAAGCTATTTTGATTCAGAGAGATCATTAAGCATCTTTGAACTCTTTGGTTGTCCTGTGGGTTGGGACCCACAATCATATTTCAAATTCCTTTCAATCATCTTGCCTTATGAAAACAGAGGACATATAATACAAGACTGTCCAAAAGGGAGTCAACAGCAGTAAAGAAAAAGGAGCAAAAGGCACAGCGACTTCCAGGAGCTACTGCAGCTGAATTTGAAGATGCAGTTGTAGAGACACTGACATATACTGACATATCCTTGCACCCTTTTATTCTTTACTCCCTAAAGCATCTCCAAATAATTTTCTTCCATGGACTTCACTGGTCTCTCTCCATTCAACTTGCCTTCATGTGCTACCATTTTGCTATGCATTCATGCTGGCTTTCACACCAAGCAGGCTATGTTAAGAATCTCAGATCTTGATACTGTTGCAGGGTACCTCAGACCATAACAATCAGTGCCCCCTTCTAAATCCCAGTAATGCTAGACACAAACATGATAGACTTCAAAAATACCATAAAGTCAACTAAGCACAAAAAAACTGAAGACATTTTTATGAATTTAAAACTCACCAAATCTACTCATATGAAAAATATCAAGTTTGAACTAGGTCCAGCTGGACACCCTGCCTCCACAGCAGCCAGGAACAGAAGCATGAGTGCAAGAAGAATGGCACCATGGTGATAATTTCTGTGGACATTGTATCTACAGGCTTTCCTGAATCAGAGTTTTTGCATTCAATCTATTTCCATTAATTTTACCAAGGACTTCTTGAACCATCTTAGCTCAGCTGTTACTTCTTTTGCTCCAATCCAGCTTCAGGTTTCTTTCCTAGAGCTGTTAGAGAAAACAGAGGGTAAATCTCAACCTCAATGTGAACCAAACCAGCAGGGTTATTTTGGCTACTCTGCTTCATGTTCTTTTGAACTTTTAGGACTTACTTAGGCATCTTGCTGCTTCACTTTCATGTGGGCAAGAAACCTGGCAGGAGAAAAGAGAGGCAATGACTCTCATTTTAGTCTGAGATTTGGTTGAGTTTTGTTGCTCCAGGTGAAACCTGAATGAAAGGAAGGGAGTCCCAAGTCAAGCTTTCCATGCACTTCAGACAACACCAGTAACTTTTACCCTAACCAGTCTCAAAAGAGGACTATTCAGACCTGGTAGCAGAGGAGGAGATCTCCACTGCTTAAGCCTGTGCTTGCAATGAGGGGCGGGAAAGGGGAGTAATACCCACTCCCACAGCTCTGACCCCTGATACCTGTGATGCTACAAACTCTTGTTGTCACCTAATTTGACACCGTTGCAGTGTGATGAGCACATGTTGGTAAACAAACCAGCAATGGAAGGGCAGCATCCTGTTTATATTTCTCTGCAGGATGATTCATTTACTGTTCTTCAGCAGGGCAGAGTCTGTAATCATGCAAAAGGTCAGCAGTTTCTGCTAGGGCTTTTGCTTTTAGTCAGATACTGTTTAGCTTAAAAAAAAATCTGGTGTTGATACAATCCTGCTGAACAATCTTCATCTTTCCAGGAAATCAAGGGTTTGACGTAGATGGAGCTCCTTTAATTTAAGGTATGGAAAACTACTCCCAGTGTTTCAAAAGGAAGTCGATTGTCTCCCAGTACATCCAATGCAATCTGCCTGCAAACTGTACCTTCTGGTGGGCACTGGCAACGTGCCGCCTCCCACAGATCTCCAAAACCAGCACTGCCAGACTTGCAAGGTGAATGAACAAAGAAATCACCCTAAGCATTAATGTCCTCTGTGAAATGGGGCTGGGGGAAACTCTGCCATTGGTTGGATAAATAATTACAATAGGCAAATAATCTAGCACACTTGTACATCTATTACAAAGCACATGGCCTTCAGGATCAGCCACTGAACTTCAGCATCCAGAATTGAACGCAACATCCAGCACAGTAGGAGCTCATCCGTCTCTGAGTTATGATTTCTTCGCGCTTAGCATTTGCATGAAATCTTTCTTCCACTCCAGTCACTGAGCTGTAGCTTTCACATGCATTATATAACATCTTTTCACGGTGAGGGCTCACTGTGAGAGCAACACATGTAGGCAGTGCTTGTCCCCCGTCTCTGCAAGAGCACGCTACATGAAATCCATGCACAAGCTCCCAGATAAGTTATTGATTTAGAACTTGACTCTAACTCCTAAATATAGCAAACCCTCCAAAGGTGTATCCTCTTCCAACACTAATCTTAGCTCGCCTTTACCAGAATACACACAAGGAACAACCTTCCCCAGAGTCTGACCTTAAAATGCTGCATTATTTATATTACAATCAAATAAACATGGCCTCTGAGAAGATTAGAGCTACTTATTGCTTTCCAAATACTCCCTCACATACGTACTTTCAAGCCAAAGACATCCTTAAATCAGTAACTACTTCAACAAGCCCTCGAGGAACTAGGATGTAATTATTACAGCAGTAGCTCCTGATTAAGACTTGTTTGAAAAAGAGTTCATTAGTTTTCATGCACATCCGATTGACTGTGATGGAAGGGATTAGACAGAGAGCAAGGCACTGCTTCCCCTGCACAGTGCTTACAGCATCAAATACATGTCTATTAGAAGAATTGTCACTTGCTTTTCCATCTCTGGTATACCTTAACCCCTAAAACCTCAGGTCTCTCCTTTTCTCGCTGACCAAATTACTATAAGTATTTCTGTGCAAGTCTGTCCAGACTGTAAAGATATTCACAAAAAATAGTGTTTCAGGAAAGTCTGACCTGCTTCCAAAGCATGGACAACAGGAGGGCGGGACACCAGCATGGCTGTGGGAATAACTGGCTGCCTGTTTTCCCCTTCATTTTCTGCTATATAAAATACAACCCTCTTGCAGTGCTATGAAAAATAACTCTGCAACTGCTAACGCCATATTAAGGATTACCCAGGAGAAGGTGAATACAGATCCATTTTATGAGTACATTTTAATAAACAGAAAGATTTATTTACAATTTTAAGTCCACTGTGAAAAAAGGTTTTAACTCTTTAGAAAGAGTTTATGAGCTTTATAAGCCAGGTCTATGCAATTGAATTATTACAGGCCAGTTGGCCAGATTTACCCTGGAAACCAGAAGGAAGGCAGCTAAAACTACTTGAACTACTTAAGCAAGACAAAGGCCACTGAAACAGGAACTACAGGAATAATAAGTGCATGGGAGTACACTGGTCAATTTACCTGGCAATGTTCCCCAGAATCAGCTGACAACACCACAAACCCACAGGAATGAGGGAGCCCTACACGCAGGGAGCCCAGGTGCCAGAAAAAAGCCTCTCTCTCTGGTTCCACCCCTGCACACGTGAGCAGTTAGTTTGCCAGCAGTTTCCCAATACCTGCCTACAACCTCACTTGGAATACCCTGGAGCTGGCTCTATTTTGATGGAGCATTCTGTGAAAAAATGGGAAGAAATGCTGCAGGAATGTCAGGAAGGCTCATTTTTTTCATGTCCTGTAACAGCAGATATGCAGCACTAACACTTTTGTCCTCCCAGTTACTTCTATACTTCTTCAATTTGTATAATATTCACTATTTTAAGTCAGACTTGTGCTACTTTCAAGTGGCACATCTTGCAGACAAAATCCTTCATGTTATTAATTCCAGGGAATTATGCCTTGCATAAATAGTTGCAGGCTGTCTGGGAGCAATACCTCTCCTCTGCCCTCACCGAATAGTGTTTGGCACTATCAGATCTTTTACTTGTTTTAATACACAAGCTTTTCACCTGCTGCTGATTCCAACGATTCATAAGCTGTTTTTTTCCCCCATACTCTAGAATCTGTGGGGTTTTTTCCTGAATATCCGCTTGCTTGTTTGTCTTGGTAAAAACATTCCTGTTAAATAGTTAAATTTTCAAGAATTTGAAGACTCTGAAAGATGACCACCTTTTTCTCCATGCTCTCGAGGTGATGACATTGGCAGCTACCATTTTGCTGGATGAGGGATACACAGTTCTTCCCAAGGCCTGCTTCTCCGCCTCTCCTCCTCCCTAAGGATCAAGTCTCACACTCCTGACAACACAGAACTATTGGATATCTTGACTCTGGAAAGCAGCTTCATCTCCAAAAGGATCACCTCTGAGGTGGTCAAATGCCAGGTATTCAGACCTGCTAAAACTTTTCCTAGTAATACTGTATAAAGACAAAGAAAAGCCTGTTCTTCTACCTTCCTATCCACTGTGCTTCCAGGCTGCTTCCCTTGCTATGTGTGCCTTTGTTGCCGGTGATAAACACAGAGGATGGACTGACAGCAGTGAACACAGGCAGTCTCTCCTGCCAGTAGTTATTTAGCACCGAGCAATCACAAGGGGCTTGGCAGGGTGGCCACCGCCGTAGAACCCCAAACTGGCAATGAGCCCTTCGCTGTGGCTCTGGAAGGGCAGCAGCCAGAACTGACACACTGCAAAGTCCAGGGAGGCTTTGCAGATTTCTATGGGTAATCACATTTGAGGAACGCAAAGGCTTTCATACTGTCCCTACAGCAGCAATAATAGGGAAAATCTCAGAGCAGCAGGGTGGGCTGTCAGCTGTGCACTTCCCTTGGGCAGCTCTCTAGGGCAGAACTGAGTGCATTTTGGCAGAGGCTGCACAGGTGGTGCCCCAGCGTGGCATGGTGCTGCACGTGGGGCCATGCACAGCCCCTCTGCTGCCCCTGAGCCACAGTGACACCCAGCCCCAGCAGTGGCACCACAGAGCCAGGGGCACCACCCTGGGGGTGAACTGCAAGGCCAGAGTCACATTACAACCCCAGGAAAGAGCTGTCTTGGTGAATTTTAACCCACTGCCCATCCTTGGGGATATTCAAAAAGCCATGTGGACATGATCCTGAGAACTATCTCCAGAGAGCAAAAAGGTTGGGAAAGATGACCTTCAGCAGTCCCTGAAAGCCTCCACCATTCCATAATTCTGAAATTTCAAGTTCTGTCAGTTCTTGCTGAAGAAAGCTGTGTAAATCCTGTCCAGCTATAAATAATATTCATAAAAAATATGTGATCAACTCAACTTTTGTTGAGCTTTGTAGAACTAGAATAAAATAAGCTTTTAAGACTCATAAAACACAAATCAGCATACTTTTCTGAACATTGCCCGCTGGCCTAAGATCCAAGAAAATCTTGATTTTCAGTAGAAAGAAACATGGTTTAATCAAGCTGTCCCTGCATGGCTGCAAAATAAATATTATTCTGATGCATGGGAACATTGCAGTTTATAAGACCTGTGTATAGGAATACTACAGAGATCCAGAAAGAAAAGTGAAAATTGTTTAAATCAAAATGAAAATGCTCAAAATCAATAACACATGAAGTAAATTACTTGCATTTATCAATGAACAGAAGAAAATGAAAATTTAAGATCTGCAGGTAACAAGTTACAGAAGTATTAAAAAAAAAAAAAAAAAAAAAAGGTTTGTCCTTACCCTTTTATTTTATTCATGTGATGGTTTAAGAAGACTATAATGAATAATGTCAGCACAAAGCTAATTACTACAAAAGTGTACTTGCATTCCATTAAGGAAAGATCTGATACACGAAAGCCAAGAGCTGCTGATTGCTGCTTTTGTTTCCCAAATGTAAACCTAAGCACGCTGTAAGGTCTATAAAACCAACAAACATTCTTTAACCCCAGAATATATTAATCTGCCTGTACAAACATTGTGTGAGAAGTGTTCTCTGTTTCTCAATTACACACCATCTTTTTAGGCATATGGTAAATAACTCTTGGAAAGGTTGCCTCTGATTTTCCTGCATAGTAAGTCAATCCACTGCACAAACATAAATATAAATCACATACTCCAGGAAAATAAAAACTGGTTTTCTTGAAAAATCCTGAGGAGGGACTTCTGTCCTTTCCTTGGTGGGGGCACTGGCATCAGTGGCCCCCACAAGTGACCCCAGGAGCAGCCTTGTGCCCTGCAATGCTCCTCACACATGGGAAAGGCACAGCAGAGGGACAGACCAGCCTTCCTTCTCTGAGGGGAACTGCTTGGCATATTTAAAAGCCAATGTGTCATTTAGTAATACTGAAAAATGAATGGTCAACACAAGAACCAGCCACTGAAGAGCTGTTCTAGAGAGACCTACAGGTATTACGGCTGCATGGATGCCATTTGCAGGTGATTGAACTGGTAGGTCAGGAAGGAGACAGCATAGCTACAATCTACTCTTCCAGATCCTCACTTAGATTTATTCATCCCATACCTTCCACACTTGAAAAGAACCCGTGAGTACTCAGGCCTTAGAAGAGTGTTTATAGTTTGGTTCATCAAGCAGGATTTTAATCAGTAACAAACATAGACAGTAACTTGTTATTACTCTCAAGGGGTAGTCTGAACCTGGAGGGAGGATAAGGACATATTCTGCTTACACAAAGCAGCACAAGTTGCAGTCAGGCACTCCTGAACTTTCTCAGGTTGTGTCAAACCAGGCACCTTAAGCAAAAGCAAGCCTGCCGCCTACGTACGTTGGGTACCTAGGGCTTAGAGCCTAAAACAACAGTGTTAAACTTGTAAAGATCACATCCTTTAGCAGAGAAAGCAGGAAAAAAGAAACATTCCACAAAAACGAGATGGTTCAAAAAAGAACTAAGGACTGAAGTACGATCTGCTCTCAGAGTCCTTATACAACTAAAGAATTCTGTGTATATGCATATACACACACACTGAGATACATTGGGTTTAAGAGTTTACTGTGGGATAAGAAAAAAAAATAATTAGAGAACTCACAATGTATTTTTTAATAGATTTCATATTTTTGCAACACCATCTCCAACAGAAGATCATGAAAAGTTTAATGAGAAGAAATCTTCAAGACTTCAGCTGAAGAAAACTCCATTTCCTACTTAAAACTCTCACTTGCAGAGCCTGCTGCACACTTACATCACATCATACAGTGACATTTGTGAGATGGTTAGTTACCTCTCCTATATTTTACCTTACTCTATCTTCCATCCACTGTAAACCCAAGTGTCTCCCTTCAAGCACCTGCTGTCTCAGAAGCCTGATCCCTCATATTTTGGTGTGCTTCATGTATTCTCCCTTTACCAGTAGAGCAAGGTAGACAACCAAATGTTCTCTCCTATAAAAAGGCACTATTTGGGTCTGTCTTAGAGGCAATGAAAATGATTTTATGGGTCTGGAGCTGTTAGAATTCCCTCTGCCGTACATCTCTGCCTCAAAGCACTGCGGCACAGCGATGCCATCTGCTTACAGTAGCACCCACCACACACACCCCAGCCTGTGCACCATCGCTGCCACCACCCACCTGTGAAAGCTGTAATCTGCTCTGCCTCTGGCATGATCGGGACAAATCCTCAGAGTTGAAACACTCGGGGTACTGCTGCTGAGTGAAGAGAGAACTGAAACACCCAGGCTCTCCTTACAGGCCAAAAAAAGCAATCAGCTGGAAGAAGATGAGGGCAGAGGATTTTTTTCAAATTACCCTTTGTAAGTGTGTTTTGGTTTGGTGGGGTTTTTTTCAATGTTGTGAAAATCTGGGCCCTGATTTGAATGGTGAACAAGTGGAGGCTCACATGAGAGAGAGAGAGCAAAAACTCTTGCTTGAGCAGATGGGAGATTAATTCATCCAGTACTGAAGTAACACGTAAAAGATCTGTGGATTTACTTTTCCCATTCTTGGATGGATACCTGTTGTTTTCCAAGGAAATAGAGACAAGAGTGGGCACCTTTATTTCACTTGCAGCTATATGAATCCCCAAAACCCTATCATAAAAGAACTTTGTGCTGTGTAAATGCTTGACCTCCATTACACCTGTAGCCTTTGATTTTTGTTTATAAAAATGCTTAAGCAGCTCTCAGCCCCACAGAGCAGAACAACATGCCCACAACTACAGACAAATTTGAGTGAGGAACTGAAGGGCATTTAACTGAGGACACAAACATCTGCAGCATCTCCTTCTCCAATAGCATGATTAAAGAAGAAACTAGGGGGAAGTGTTGCCCATCTCCCTAAGAAAGAGAGGCAATATCACCTCATACACAGAGGGACAGGCTGACACATTAATGCATCTTGTTTCTTAACTCCCTTAAGTATGGATAGCTAAAGGAAATTTTCCTCTAATTAGAAGTCTAAAGTCAAGTCATGTAGTCTTGTTTTCAGTAGTTGTATCTATTACTCCCACTGGTGAACAGCAAGTGATTTGCTGTCCATCTCTGAATGATGCAATTACGTCTCCAAATACAGGTGCTTAATGCTACCCCTTCAAAATTGAAGATTTTTGTCCAAAAGCTACAAAAACCTGTTATAAGTGCTCATGGCTCATTTCCAACAAGCATGCATCAGCACCAGAACTGCAGGGCATGACAGAGATTAAAACTTCTTATAAAAATCCACTGAAAAAGAAAACTCCTAGAAGTGAGCTGCAATTTGCGGACTATAGAGAGCCATCTCATCCCAGCGCTGAAGAGAAGCAATCTAGCTGCAAACACAAAAATGAGAGCATGTTTCAACTATATCTTTTCTGCCCTCTAGTGGCAGCTTTTAGTGATTAACAGAATCAGAATAAGCCTTTTTCTGCTGTCCATTTTAACTGATTTTTTAAAGCAAAAAAACTACCTGTCCTATTGTTAAATGGCAAACACACACCTCACAAAAAAGGCCAAGTTTTAACTGAAAAATATCAGCTTTACCCAAATCTCACTGCAAACTTTCAAACAGCATCATTGCAGCACATAAGGCAACCTGCAAACCTCAAACAGAGGATTAACTTCAGGGGAGAATCACAGCAGAACACAGAATGCAACTGATTTTACCTCCATCTTTTCTTTAAACGAAGGCTCTCCTGTGCACAGAGTTTGTGTAGCTTAAAAATGTCAGAATGTTCTTTCCCTCCTTGATTTATAACAGACCTATCCATGCAGGCTGTTCTGCTTAAGAACATGTCTAGTCAAACTCCAATTTAGGGCAGACTGCCATTTCATGCAGGTTACGAGTACTGGCATGAATTGTATCAAAGTAGAGTAGTTCCATGAACAGTGTAATTGTCTCTGCATTTAGGTGCTGGTGTAGTAAAGCATTAAAAAATATCCTAGAATACTTGGGTACACTAGTTGAGAAGCAAAACCATATTAATAGTATTTCCACAAAAGCTGTGAGCAGAGCAGGAGCAGAGCGAGCAGAAGATCTCCAGCACCCTCTTCTGGTTTCCAGAGCCTGCAGGCACCGCTGCAGAAACCTCCCTTCTGCTCGGTAGGCAATTAACACACAAGTAGAGGGGAGTGACAGGGTGCTAGTGTGCTCTGCAGCACTGACTTATATACGTTATCCTATTGTTTCGAAAATTTCAGGACGATATTTCAACAGTAGCGGGATCTTTCCTCACACTCACCGTGCATTGGCGCATGCTGACAACAGCAGCCAGAACAACGCTGCTGCTGGGCACTCCTAAGCTAAGAACTGCTATGAAATACCATTCCTGGTTCCATAGTGCTCCGTGCACCCTCCGTGGAGCAGGGGCTCAACCCACTCAGCACCCACCTCCTCCACCACCAGGTCCTTCAGTAAAGCCAACAGCACTATGCCACCTGCCACCCCTGAGCTCCGCCGAGACTGCCCTATTTCAGAGGCCATCAAAAAGGTTTCAGCTTTGCTGAGGCTTGCTACATATTAGTTCATAAAGTCCATTCATCCTAGTTTGGTAAATCCTACCAGGATAGCTACCTCATATAGCAGAGAGGGGTTCTATCATCTTTTTGGAAAAAAATTACAGTGAAATAGTGGCAGTACCAGGCTCCTTTGCTTAGCTTCCCTGCCACTCCCATCCACATACCACGGAGCAAAATTCACTGATCAGACAGTGAATTTCACCCACATTTCCTCCACATACTTCTAAGTTTACTCTTTGCCAGGGCTTAAGCACCCTGTAAAGTACTCAGACATCCACTCATCTACTTGCAGGTAATTCGTGCCTGCACCAAATACAGTCTGCCCTGTGCAAGAGTAAGCACCCACCTTCCATCAGTCACAGAACTACAGAAAAAAACAGAGTTGAAAAGGACCCACAAGGATAATTGAGTCCAACTTTTGGCCCTGCAGAACACCACTCCCAAGGGTCACACCATGTGCCTGAGACCATTGTCCAAATACTTTTTGAAATCTGTCAGATTTGCTGCTGTGGCCACTTCTCTGGGGAGCCTGTTCCACTGCCCAGCCACCCTCTGGGTGAAGAACCTTTTCCTAATATCCAAACTAAACCTCCCCTGACAACTTCAGGCCATTCCCTCAGGTATTGTCACTGTTACCACAGAGCAGAGATCAGTGCCTGCCCCTCCTCTTCCCCTCACAAGGAAGATGCAGGCTGCAATGAGGTCTCCCCTCAGTCTTGTCCATGCTGTATAGGCCAAGCGACCTCAGCTGCTCCTCATATGGCTTCTCCTCATGGCCCCTGACCATCTTTATTGCCCTCCTTTTGACTCTAATAGTTTATTACCTGTTTTATACTGTGGCACCCAGATCTGCCCCCAGCCCTGGAGGTGAGGCCGCCCCAGTGCAGAGCAGAGGGGACAATCCCCTCCCTTGCCCGGCTGCCCAGGCTGTCCCTGCTGCCCCCAGGACACGCTTGGCCCTCCTGGCTGCCAGGGCACCGCTGGCTCGTCTTCAACTTGCCACGGACCAGGACCCCAGGGCCCCTTCCATGGCACTGCTCTCCAGCCTCTCATTCCCCAGGCTGTCTGTACATGCAGGGCTGCCCCAGCCCAGGTGCAGAATCTGGAACCTTCCTTGGTTGAATTTCATACTGTTGATTCCTCTCCTTGCAGCTTCTCTTCCCTCAAGCACGTTTCTGAGCTGGGGCATCGCTGTCTGTCCTCATGGTTCCACCCCTGTGTGCTCCCACAGCCCCACTGGGCAGATCAGACCCAGCCCCTGATCCATGGCTGCAGCACTGCTGAAGCACTTCTACTCAGCACAGCCAAGCTGACTATCCTTCATTTTGCCCAGCTGTTTCCCCCACCCAGACATAAGAGCTATGCCTCCCCAGAGTCCTCCTCACCCTTGGTTATCTCTATTCCCACTCCTCATTAGAGCAGATTCTGCTCCACCCTTATTTCTCTACTCTCACTCCTTGTAGCCAACTCTACCTGTAGCTGCCAGAAAGAAGCCAATGAGCCCTGGTGCATGAAGGTGTCTTGTCTATGTCTTGCTCTCTCAGTCCAAACAGCAGCCCCTGAGCAGGTTCTTTTGCTACCAGCTAGCTGTCTCTGCACCACAAAATCTACCAAAAAATTCAAAAGTAAGGCCATCTGCCTTTCAGAAGTTTTGATAGCAGCCAAAAATTCAAATGCTAACCAAGAAAATAACATCACAGGAAAAAAAATCACACACACACAAACACACACACAAACACGCACACACACACACACACACACACACACAAACAAAAAACAAAAAAACAAACAAACAAAAAAAAACTGAACCCAAAAGGTGAAATAAAATGAAGGTTTAACCTATATTGTGGCTGCCCAGTGTTGACCTAGGCCTGACTGTGGATAATTTTTTTTCACTCCATGTCAGTCAAGTACCAGTTCCCCCTCCTCAGAGAGCTCTGCCCTCTCTCCCCACTCCAAACCTACCCTAGCAGTGATGCATCTTTTAGATAGGCACAGTCCTGCACCCTGGGTCACTTGGAGGATGCCCTCTGAATCTCAGACCCTACAGAACTGTGTCTGCTCCCAAAAATACCTTAACAATTATACAGAAGCTCCAACTTTTTTCTCATCCTTTCTTCTGTCTTAATTTTCCCATTCATAGGACAGGGAACTAACATCAGGACCACCTTTGAGAAGGTTTTAAACTAGGTTTGAAAGGGGAAGGGGATGCAGCTGGGCTGTCTGGAAGCAGGCCCAAGGGAGGTAAGCCTGAGTCGGGGTGAAATCCACAGCCCAGCTGAGGCTCGTGTGTACCAATGCACGCAGCATGGGCAACAAACAGGAGGAGCTGGAGGCCGTGGTGCCACAGCAGAGCTGTGATGCAGTTGCCATCACTGAAAGTGGTGGGGTGACTCACACAGCTGGAGCACTGCACTCGATGGCTACAAGCTCTTCAGAAGAGACAGGAAAGTGAGAAGAGGTGGAGGGGTGGCCCTTTATATTAGGGAGGCTTTTGATGTATTGAAACTATTGACAATTAGGGTGAATGGGTAAGAATTCAAGGGAAGGTTGACAAGGCTGACATCCTCCTGGGAGTCTGTTGTTGTCCACCAACCAGAAAGAAGATGTGGACAACTTATTCTATAAGCAGCTGGAGAATATTTCAGTATCACCAGCCCTTTTTCTTGTTAATTTTAACCTACCAGACATCTGCTGGGAGCTTAATACAACATTAAAAAAAGGCAGTCCAGGAAGTTCTTAGAGTGTGAAGGAAAACTTGTTGCAGCTGGTGAGTGAGCCCACCAGGGGAGGGACTATGTTAGACCAGTTGTTTGTAAATAGAGTTGGGCTGGTGGGAGATGCGGTGGCTGGAGGCCTCTTGGGGCAGAGTGATCATGAGATTATAGAGTTTTAGATATTTGGTGAAATCAGGAGGAACATCAATAAGACTCTAACAGGGCAGACTTCGGCCTATTTAGGAGACTTATTTGGAGAGTTCCTTGGGAAGCAGCCCTAAAAACAAAGGAGTCCAGGAAAGGTGGGCATGCTTCAAAACACATTCTGAGGGCACAGGAACAGACTGTCCCTGTGTGCCGAAAGATGAGTCAAAGAGGCAAATGTCCAGCCTGGATGGGCACTGAGGTTTTGAAGGAACTTAGGAATAAAAAGAGGATGTATCATCTTTGGAAGAAGGGTCAGGTCTCACAGGAAGTATTTAATGGGGCTGCTAGGGCATGTAGGAAAAAATCAAAGAGGTCAAAGCTCAGTTCGAACTTAATTTGGCAACTCTTGTAAAGGATAATAAGACATGTTTTTACAAATATATTAATGGTAAAAGGAAGCATAAGACCAAACTTTGTTTTCTACTGGATGCAGGAGAGAACTTAGAAACTGCAGATAAAGAGAATACAGAAATGCTTAATGCCTCCTTTGCCTCAGTCTTTAGTGGGAAGACAGCTTGTCCTCAGGACACCTGTCCTCCTGGATTGGTAGATGGTGTCATGGAGCAGAATGGTCCCCCTGTTATCCAGAGGAGGCAGTCAGAGAACTGCTGAGCTGCTTGGACATTCGTAAATCTATGGACCCAGATGGGATCCATCCCAGGGTGATGAGGAAGCTGGCAGATGAGCAAAGCAGCTCTCCATCATTTACACACAGTCCTGGCTCACTGGTGAGATTCCAGATGACTGGAAACTGGACAATGTGACACCCATCCACAGAAAGGGTGGGAAGGAGGATCCTGGTAATCACAGGCCTGTTAGCCTGACCTCAGTACCCAGCAAGGTAATGGAGCAGTTATAGAGTGTCAGCACACAGCACTTACCGGATGGCCAGGGTCTCAGACCCAGCCAGCACGGGTTTAGGAGGGGTAGGTCATGTTTGACCAGCCTGATCTCCTTTTATGACCAGGTGACCCACCTGGTGGATGCGGGAAAGGCTTTGGATGTTTTCTATTTGGACTTCAGCAAGGCCTTTGGCACTGTCTCCCACAGCACATTCCTGGAAAAGCTGGCAGCCCACGGCTTGGACAGGAGCACTCTGTGCTGGGTTAGGAACTGGCTGGATGGCCGGGCCCAGAGAGTGATGGTGAACAGTGCTGCATCCAGCTGGCAGCCAGGCACCAGTGGTGTCCCTCAGGGGTCTGTGCTGGGGCCAGCTCTGCCAATAGTTTTATTGATGACATAGATGAGGGAATTGAGTCTTTCATTAATAAATTTGCAGATGACCCTAAGCTGGGAGTGTGTGTTGATCTCTTGGAAGGTAGGAGAGCTCCACAGAGAGACCTGGAATGGTTGGATGGATGGGCAGAGTGCAGTAAGATGAAGTTTAATAAGTCCAAGCACTGAGTCCTGCCTTTCAGCCACAATAACCCTCCTCTGCAACGTTATAGGCTGGGGACGGTGTGGCTGGACAGTGCCCAGGAGGAAAAGGACCTGGGGGTGCTGGTGACAGCAGCTGAACATGAGCCAGGGTGTGCCCAGGTGGCCAAGAAGGCCAATGGCATCCTGGCCTGGAACAGGGATGGTGTGGCCAGCAGGAGCAGGGAGGTCATTCTTCCCCTGTACTCTGCACTGCTCAGGCCACACCTTGAGTGCTGTGTCCAGTTCTGGCCCCTCAGCTTAGGAAGGATGTTGAGATGCTTGAGCGTGTCCAGAGGAGGCAACGAGGCTGGTGAGGGGCTTGGAGCACAAGCCCTGTGAGGAATAACTGAGGGAGCTGGGGTTGTTCAGCCTGGAGAAAAGGAGACTCAGAGGCGACCTTATCACTCTACAGCTTCCTGAAGTGTGGCTGTAAACAGCTGGGGGTTGGTCTCTTTCTCCAGGCAGCAACTGACAGAATGAGAGGACACAGCCTTAAGCTGTGCCAAGGGAAATATAGGTTGGATATCAGGAAAAAGATATTACAGAAAGGGTGGTAAAGTACTGGAATGGTCTGCCTGGGGAGGTGGTGGAGTCACCATCCCTGGATGTGTTAAAGACTGGATGTGGCACTCATGGCCATGGTTCAGTTTGATGATCTCGATGATCTTGAAGATCTCTTCCAACCTAGTGATTCTGTGATTTGTTAAGTGGCACAAGAAATGAATTCAAAGAAAATAAAGGTCAAGATTATAAATAAAGAACCTTGCTGAAGGCCAGGAAGCAGAATCACATGCAACCTTCAAGCCCTCACAGGCATGTGTTACTGTTAAGTTTTTAATTGTATACACACATACCGCTCACTGGAAGGACATCTGCTGAACGCAGTTACTTGGTTTGGACTTACTTAACACATCATCCATGCTGTGCACAGAACACAGAACTACTCCCCCCCTCTGGTACTCCTGTGCCAGGTCCTTCAACATTAACTTACCTTTGTATCCTTGTGGTTAGCCAGCAGTATGGTCCATTTTCTTCAAGTAAATTACCAAGGTTAAGGTAAGAATTTGCACTAACATCCACAAAAATCAGGATCTTGCTTGCTCATTGCTTAAACCTGGCATGTCCCAACCAGCTTGCTCTCTCAACACTAATTTAAAAAAAAAAAAAAAAAAAAAAAAAAAAAAAAAAAAAAAAAAAGACAACCCCATCAAACCTCTACACAAACCAGTCGAGACATTAACTTTCTTACAATGAAACACCTTAATCTGGGATCATCACATGCAACAGATGTTCACTGTAATCTAACACAAAACCAGCTACTAAGAAGCAGGGAGGAACACTTCACTGGCATCCCAAGACTCACTTTCCAGCTACATGACGACTACAAAATTATTGCAGACCTTAGTTTTTCAAAATTATGAGACTATTTGCTCCCATTTACCCTTATCACTGAAATTTTTTCTTCCCTCTTTTGCCACTGAGTTCTCCACAACTGTATCTGTCTTCAGCACAACTGCTGGGCTCTGCCAGCCTGCACCTGCATGATGAGGGGTTTGGTCAGCCAGGGAAAACTGGTCCCATAATATATTCGGCAGTAAGTGACCAGGAACAGAGTCTTCCAGTGAAAAACATAAGGTAACCATAACCACAGCCAGTACTATCAGTTTCATCTACAACAATGTGCAGGTTTTGTTTTTCAGCAATTTATAAAATGAAAGATTAAAAATTAAATAATACTAAGCTATAATTTATCTGGAACATTAACATACTTACAAATTGCATTTTCGGAATAACTAATTCGTTTATCTCAATCATGAAAATGTATTTATTCTGTACAAAGATTATTTGTGGATGCCCACTTTGGAAGTGGACAATAAAAGAAACTGAAGCAAAGAAAAATAAATGTTCATGTGAGGATTTTGTAAAATTTCTGTGTAATTTATATTCATACTTGAGCTTCTTTTTGAAACAGCCTTATAATGCAGACAGAAGGATTTCTCAGCTTTTGGTAATGAAGCTTTGCATAAACAGTGGCTTAACTCGGCAGGCTGCTTATAGAGTACGTCAATTCCTTACAGATCAGCTCATTTCAGACAGCTTTAATTTTCATTATCCTTTCAAACAGCATGAATTGTTACCTAAAGCAATGTTGTAGGAAAATACAAAATTAACTCAGTCACTGAGGAAGAGGCCCTTCAACCTGGCTATAATTTAAGGCAGGAAAAATTGTGATACTCATGACAAGAGGCACCAGTAACACCAACGAATCACAAATGGCAAGGACAGAAAATAAGTTACTGCTAACAATTCTACAATGTCCCCTTGTATTACATTCAAATTCTAACAGAACACACCTATGCCACACAGTGTGTGCACCTGTATGCTAAACAACTCAAAGCTCTATTTTTCACCTATCCATGATGCAGTTACTTAAGCCCAGACAGGATGCTCCTTGACTTGCTAAAAATGGTACCTCTTCAGCAGAAAGCAATAGGAGATTGAGTACACAAGGATTACAATAGCACAGAACCCCCAGACATGAAGCTATCACATAAAAGGAATAAGGAAACCACAAAACTAAACCACAAAACTAATGTCACCACACTGGAGTAAGCAGGATCAGATCTGCACATCATCTCCTGTACTGGCTACACCGAGTAGCTGATTGGAGGAAAAGCTGTACCACTTTCCCTGACCCAACAGTGATAACACTATAGCAATGCTGGGCACTCTCTGGGTTCAGAGCCAGCCAAGAGCCCTGTGTTGGTACCTAACACAGAGCCCTGTTTCAGAACCTATAGCCTTAGAAGATCACAATTCAGGACAGCACACCACCAGTCTGGTAAACTAGCAAAATGGAATAGCGCAGGCCATCAGGCTGGTCCAAGTTCTCAAGCATGTGGAATTTCCTGCAACAGTTCTCAAATCTGACACTTCCTGGCAGAATGAAAGGAGTTTGTTTCCCTTTGCTTCCCAAGCTGAAACTTGGTATTGCCTTGCTTAGTACTCACAGAAAGAGCTCTCTCCCCACATCTCCTAAGGGGAACTCAAGCTCTCCCATATGGACCCAAGCTCCAGCAGTCTGTTAAGCAGATGCCTGTCTGGACATCAGCAATCATCAGTTACCAAAAATACTTCAAAGCTGTACCTTTCATTTGCATAGGAGACAAAACTAAATGAGCACTTGTCCCTCAGGTAAGGAATGGAATGCCATTTCTCTTCAAAAATCATGCTAGTGCCAGTGAAATAAATAGCTGCATACTAAGAATATCCAGGAAGAATGAAGTCTACATAGTAAGCTTACTGTCAGATAGCTTTTCAGGAATTTAAGGAATGCATGCTGCTATAGGAGAGAGACCTGTGAGACCTCCTATGTCCATTAGATGATCTGATCTGCACAGGCCACTTCAATGGAAGCAGACTGTGGTGGACACTGAACTCAGTAACAGAGCAGAAAACTCTTACTGATCCACTCGTTGAAGGAATGAATTTTTCTTTAGTCTGAAGACATCTCCCAGATGGCAACCCAGTAAGAGACAGACCTCAGAATTTGCTTACACATCTCTTGATGAAGCGAAAAACTCCTAAGACAGAAGATTTTTTGACACTGCCCTGTGCCCCATCCAGAGCCAGACTGTTTTGCAGATCACTGCCAGAGCCAGTTTAGCAGATGGTACCTCTAATGAAGGCTGCAGAGAGATCCAGACTACAAAACAGATCCCATCCCGTTTGCAATAAAACTCTCTGATGACCAAGAACAACAGCATGAAGAAAGATGACCAGCTAGTCAGCATATTTATTATCCTGATGAGCTAGGAACCCTTGGTGCTCAACTGCAATAATCCTTAATAAGATCAAAAGTTCCCTGCAGCTGAGTAAATTTCCTCAGCTGCTGCATAGCAGCAAACACAAAATGTAAAAACAAAGGCATTCTTGACTAAATTCTCCTTCCAATTTCTAGCAGCCAGCAGTTTAAATGTATTTACTGAAAAATAGATATTCTTTTAAAAAGAAACACTAAAGTTCAGGTCCCCATCTCAAACGAAGCAGATGCTTTCCCCCCACAGGCAATTGCATAGGGGAATAAAAATTAATTTTCTTCACACTTGGCAACATTTCTCAAAGATTAGGATGACCATGAAAATCTTCAGACTCTTGACTGGATCCAATATGAATCAGTGGACAACGTTACTGTAGTTTTAACCTTCTTTTCAGCAAAGATAACTAGCTTCTCTTACGCCTTGAGAGCGAGAAAGGCCATGTACAAGTCAGTGAGGGAGGCCTCTGGTCATTCTGGATGGTGTAAAGGATCCCCAGCTCCTCACCATAAATTCAGGCACCCTCCATGCCAGCAGCAGGCAGAGAATACACTCTCCATCAAACCAGAAATCAGATCAGAAAAATCAGGGAGCGATGGATCACTCCTGTTTGCTTTTGAAGAGGGTTGGAACAGGGAACCTGGAATACATGGTTCTCTCCCAATAAAGCCAGGAAGATGAAAAGAAATGGGAGTTACTTCAAATCATGCCTGCATGCAGCCACCTGTGATTACTATCACTGAAGTTAAGCTCTGTCAGCCCAGCACTGACAAACTATCTCCAAAGCTTACTAGTGCCCACTAAGGAAATGGGCAAGCTTAGTCACCAACCTCTCAATCTTTAAGGCAGACGCCTGCTCAAGCAGAAAAACAAAAGAGGACTTATTCTGGAAACGGATCATGATTTACGTATGAGAGAAGAAAAAGGCCAATGAACTACTTGAATTGCCCTGGGAAAGGAACAAAGTCCAAAATGGATAAAGTTGCATTGTTAAATACTAGAGAATCAGATTTCATTCTTTTCTACATCACCAAGCACTGAAAAAAGGGGGAACCATACAACAAAATGCTTTCATACATTTTATGGAAGTATACTACAAAAACCAAAGATTGCTTTATTTCCCAGGAAAATAAAAACCTAAAAGAGTTCCCAAAGTAAGTGACTAAGACTTTCTTAAGGAGGTGACACAGAAGATGACAGATACTCTCCTGAGCTTTGTCATAAATAAATATAAGGGAATCCAGTTCCTCAGTAGAAAAACTAAATCTCACCCATTCCCACACTGCTGTGAACAGCAAACAGAACTAACAGAGCAGGCAGATAACCATTTAAGCCAGGGGCCACACAGACCTCTGAGGCAGAACCTACCACTGTACAAGACCAGAAATTAATCCACAAGTATCTGCAGACACAAGAGGAGAAACCACACACAGAAAAGTTAAAAAGGCTGTAAAAGTGTTTCACTCTACAAAGCAAAACCACTGCCCAATTCCTGCTACCTTCTTTGTCCACACTTCATTATAATCAGTGCTTCCATTACCAGTTTCAGGATATAAACTAGCAAAAAAAATGTACCAAGTATGACTAGTACTTCTGCTTCCTCTAAAGAGAACTTTCTCAATTGCAACTTGTAAATTTCCAAAGTCTATGCAATTTTAATACAGCTCTTCTATAATTATATTAACTTCTCAGAAGACTTAATTACTGAGGTGACACTTACTAATAAACTAAATAAAGAAGGTGGAAAGCCTACACCCTACTTTGAGAAATGCCAAGGCAAAACCATTTTCACTTAGTATTAAAATAGCATCCACATATCACTACAGAATTAGGATAGGCATGAGATCCTGTTGATAGCTGGTGAAAACCAAAAAGTGAACAAACTACATCCCTGTGTCAAAGTCAGTTAAAAAAAATTCAGGAGAGGGAAAGGAGAAAGGTGTATAAGGCATGCAGGTAGGAAAAACATCATTACAGATATGGCAGTTTTCTTTTTAAAAAAGAAACATTTTTATCCTCTTAAACTGAGATTAGAAATGGAGTACTTCAATACACCGTGCCAAAATTAACTGCATCAACATTTGCAAACCTCTTCTAATATAAAAACTGAGCTTTTGAAAAGAAATATCTATATAAATTAACAATACATAAGAAAGAGAAATACCAACTTTGGCCCAAAATCAATGTCACCTTATAAAAGAAGTATTTTCCTTAAGAAATACATACAGAATCTCAACTTTATAAATATTTTTGCTTTCAAGTTCTAAACTACAAATAATTTACTATAAGAAGTAGCAGAATTCAAAAACATCTTGATGGGGAAGTTCATATATATATATATGTGTGTGTGTGTATATATATGCTATATTGTAAACATATGTGACATCCCCAAGAGCAGTTGTGCTTATGAATTAATGCTACACATTAATGTACACTTGTGGGAAATATTTAAAGAACTAAAATAAACCAAGTAAAACTATAAATAATACAATATTGTTTTTTAAACGTGAGATCATAAAGAAAAAGTCTGACACAGAGTAAGCAAAACAGGTGGTTATTGCACACATATACTTCTACTTCTATAAAAGTAAGATCTGATGATGAAAGTATTTTTACCTTGTTCTGAAATGCACAACTGCATTGCTGCCAGAGTACACGTAATATAAATGCAAACAAACTTAGCAGTTTTAAAAACAATACCCATGATGCTATGCACTGAGACAATACTCTGTAAATCAGTTTATTTCCCATGTAGTGGACAAATCCAGTCATTGTAACGATCTTTCTGCATGATGAATCCTAAAATCAAGCTGCTTATTTTCCCACAAGTCACTGTGAGAATAAGGGTCTTGCTATACTTCTTAAAGCTTTCAATTCAAAAGTTAATTCTAGAAATTTGGAACTGTAACATCAGTGTCTTTTGCCATTAATAACAACGACAACGCTACAAATGGCTAAAGAGCAGTTATTTGTAGAACAGTTCAACAGCCCAGTTACGGAAAAGAGTTTTAGTGCACTTTGCTCATTTTAGCCAACGTGCTACATTGCCCTTTTTGCATACAAAGTGGACTCACTGATTTCCACTGTAAGAAAGAATGACTTGGCAAGCAAAACACTGTGTCAGGCTGCCCTTTTTTTCCTTAGACATTTTAAGACAAAAACTTTGCAAGACATGACACAATTCTTTGCTTTTATTATTAAGTGAGGAAGTCTGATTTGTAACACTGCTAGTCAGAAATGCTTCAATGATGGAAGTCAATGCTGGATCAACCCAAGGCCTCATTTTACAACATTTGTCTACAGAGAAATTACAGTGACTTCCAACACACCCAATAAAAAATTCTCTGCTTCCTTCAGAGGTAAGTCCCATCATTCTTCCTGTAGCGAGCATGTTACTCAATAAATTACAGTTTTTGTTTCTGGACAAAATATCCCCAAATCTTCACAAGAACAAATGGGCCTCTACAGGTGTTAGAGAAGTCTTCACACATCATCATCATCTGATGTATCACTGCTGCTTGTCTCAGAATCCTCATTCTCCAGAGCAGGTTTGAAAGTGCTGTTTTTCCAGGGGCTAAATTTAAAATTACAGATGAGGCCATTTTTCAAAATGCCATTTTTCCGAAGGCCATTTTTTTGTAACTGAAATGGGAAAACATGACACATTTAGAGAAAGAAAGTGCCAAACACAATAATCTGTTGCAATTCAACAGTTTGCATCTTTACCACTGGGCTACACTGGATACACAGCTTTTCATATATGCACAGAAAGGAAAACTCCCCTGCGAGCCTTCACTTCTGGCCAGCCACCTGTATCCCAGTGTCTCCAGTTGTGCTGAACTCCTGCAGTGAGAGTTCACCCTGTTCTCCTTGCCCCAGAGATCCCTCCTCCCAAATGGTTTCTCCCTGCAATCCAGTCCCCTTTCCCACAGTGCTGCAAACATCTGTGCTAAGAAGGGCAAGAGGCAATAGGGAAGGAGTTCGGAAGAGATGTTATAGAGCGGAATGCGTATCTCAGCAATTGGAAAGTCAAAGACACTGAAGAGAAAAGAAACAGCTAATTCTGCAAAAAAAGAAATTAATTACGGCATTTTCAAGACCATGCAGAAGGTATGCACTAAGACAAGCACTTGAAAGTTTAATATTCCAAATGCTCAGTGTTTGTGGCTAGAAATGGCAATACAAATGTTCAGATTTAGCATCACACACTAGGCTCCTTCTCACTGACCCCACCAGGTATACGCAACATTTCTTATTTAAAAAAAAAAAAAAGTCTAGATTGCCTTTTCATACTTTGTTACTAGTAAATTAAATGTCCCTCAATTCCCAAAAAAGAAAATGCAGCTCTCAGAGTAGCAAGGAAACTACATAAAAACCTTGAAAGAAGACTCCTTCCTTAGGCTAAGCTGAGGAGCTTGACAGCCTGTGCACTTCTACCACCAATAGTTAAACTACTCAGAAGCACACCCTACCCCTTCCCTTGATACTTTGTGAATAGGCCTGAGCTACAGTCAGCATTGGTATCCTATTTTTTTGAAACAACTATACTTTCAAAAGCACAGTATCAAAATGGTAGTGGAACAGCAACATCCCTAATGATCAAAAATTACTTCAGATCCTCCTCAAAGGTAGGCATCTAGGGTAACCAACTACAGGTTTATAATGCAAAATTAACTTAGTCTTACCTGTTCACTAATGACTTGGAACTCCCTCATCTCATCCTCAGTTAGTGGAGCACACGTTTCATCATTTTCACTGTCTTCCTGCCAGCCCATCTCCTTTAACAACCTTTAAATTAAGGACAACATTAAGGAATTTGCTGCACAGTCAGACATCAAGCTCTGCCTACATACATGTCTAAAGACCTGTAATAAATGCATTGATCAATCAGCCTGTATTTTTTTTAAAAAAAAATCTTACATAAGTGTGAGTTCAAAGTCTTGTAAAAGGTATGTAAAGCATAGAAGCTGAGTCCTCAGGTCCCTCAAAGATTACCCTATCCTAACACTATATGTGGTGAATACTATACCTTCATTCTACAGCAAGTGATCTGTGTCAGATAGAACAGTATGAACGTATTTTCTTAACATAACTTATAAACTGTTAGTGAAGCAGCAATGTACTCCCCTGAGAACTGCATGAAGAGACAAAGACTTTGCAGGTTTTCCTGAATAACAAAGCAGAGCAAAGCACAAGGAATATTGGTGGTGTGTAGTGGTGCGAGAGTTGTTTTATTAAGTTCTTTTTGTAAGATTTGTAAGTTATTTTTGTAATGGTTCTGTCCACTGTACCTCCCTGTGTTCTGGAATGGTTTTCCCCCTTACAAGTTAGGTATATAACCAGATGTTTTATGCCAATCATTCCTCCCCTGCACCTGTCCCTGTCAATCCCCCCTCTCTCCTCTTGGTCGCCCTATCTGTCACTTCGAGACCCTTCCCTGGATTCTGGAAAAATCCAGGAGAGGCGCCGAGTGATAGGCTGGTGCCCGGGGAATCCCCTCCTTCCCTCTTGTGATTTGTTAATGGTTCAGAAGTTGACACCCGCTGTTACACCCCTGTGTTCCCTGGTTGGCTGACCCGTTGTCACCACCCCTGGATCCTCCCCCATTTATAAGTGGCTGTCAAGCTTTGATCTCTGCTCTCTCTGGGCAGCAGTGGTCTGAGACAGAGTTCTTTGCCAGACTCCCCTTAATAAACTACCTTCTACCCTGCCTAAAGAGAGTCGACTCTTTTTCCGTTGCCGCAGTCGCAACTCCATCAGGTCCACTCGCTGGTGTGGGGAACCAGGATCTCACCGGGAGGAGGTTACTCGCCCAGCCTGTAACCCCGACCGATCCACGCTGTCACAGTGCAGAACTGAGCTAGCCTGCGTGCCTGCCAGGCGTGAGGGGACACTGCCATAGTGGTGTCCCTTGATGGAAACCAATTCAGGATGCAATAGCCTCATGTGATTTCTTTTTCATACCACATGCTCTTGTCAACAGCTGCGTCAGGCTTCTTCACAATTGAGTCTCAGCCAACAGCACATGCCTGTATTTTAGCTCAAACAGCTAGGAGTGAATTTTGGGATAAGGGGAAGAAATGAAGACAAGAAAGACTCCTTTTGTAACTAAGCTTGAGATATACAAAGGTGCAATAATCAGCATGTTTTGGCTAGTTCCAAAAGAAGGATGGCAGTATCTGAGCAGGACAGAAGTGGTTTTACATTAGAAGATGCTGTGAGAACAGGGGTTACCTGAGGGTGAAGACACGGTGACATTTAACAATGAAGTTATTAAGTTTGCTTGCTGCATTTTTTTTGCAAAGAGGATTAGCACCTTCTTCAGTCAAGCCAAGTATCTTTTGACCTTAAACATTAAAGCAGACTAAAGCTATTTCACAAAAAAATAAAGTGGTTTCTAAAATGTATGCCAGAGCTGACACTTAAAAGCTAATAAACAGTGAATATATTAAAATAGGGAAGTAAGACAAACATACAGCTGATACCATATACGAAGCACTTCATTTAGGCAGACATCAGCAAAAAATGCCCTTCAATAAAACCCTCCCCACAAAGAACCCTATATCCCAGTACAATGGATGTGCACTGGGCAAATTTGCAGGTAACCAAAGCCACCAATGACTTTTTAGAATCGTAACAAAAGCCTGGAATTGCAGAAGAAGTAAAGCACTATGCTTAACAAAAAATCAGCAGGACAATAACAGAAATGGAAATTGTATCTCCTGTTGCATTCGGACCAAAATGGAAAGCATAACAGGAAGAAACAATCAAATCATCAGGATGCAGCCAAAATGTATGAAAATCATCCAAAACTCTAAGAGAATACATTGTACAGAAAAACACAATGCCAAATTCAGTTCGGTGACAGTTAGTTGAGTTTAAAAGTTTCACTGCAACCAAGCTTAGATATTAACACTGCATTCAGTGAAGTAAACAGTTATAGAGCTGCTGTTAACGTAAGTGAAATTTAGGGTAACGGCTAGCTAACTTTAAAGCAACATTCTATAATGTTAGCAGCACCACTGTCCCTTTAAATTGACACCATTCTAGAATGGTTAAAAGTGTGAATAACATAAAGAAAACTACTTTGGATTAGCAAACTTGATACCAAAGGATTGCTGCCTGTTGGAAACCGCCCCAGCAGGAAGGAAGCCCTTTTGTACCAAATGTTACTAGGTATGCAAAGTAAGCTGGGAGCTAAGATGGTGACCCAAAGTACAAATTACCACAAAAAGGCTAATCGTAACATCTGTCCATATGCATGCTGAACACACAGCCAGAGAGCTAGGGCAGCAAGGACACACAGCCTCTCTGGGATACCACAAAAGAAAGATATTTGCCCAGAAATCCTAACAAAGCTATTTAAAGTAATTTGAATTGAAAAACTGAGTTAGATTTGACTCTCATCTTCCAGTCAAAAAATCATAAGCCTCTAGTGCCAAAGATTTCACAGACTCCCAAAACAGCCTGAGTTGGAAGAGACCCACAAGGAATGCAGTATCCAACTCCTGGCCCTGAACAGAACAACCCCAAGAATCACACCCTATGACTGAGAATGCTGCCCAAACACTTCTTCAAACCTGTCAGGCTTGGTGTTATGATTGCTGCCTGGGAATCCTGTTCCAGCGCCCAACTATCCTCTGGATGAAGAACATTCCCATTCTGAGAGTTACAGATTTTCTCCCTACAATGTCAAGCAGCATTTTTGTAGCCCTCACATGTCCATGTGTGCTGATTTTGACTGATTGACATTTAGTGAGGAGGTAAGAAGCCAGCCACGGAAATTATTTTTTCTAAGAGGAGCTGCTAAGAGTCTCCTCTGTGCCTGACAAAACCAATCAGTGACTAGTTTTGAATACTGACACTTTGTTAAACCCCTAAGAAGTTGAGCACACTTCATGTTAAAAATCACACACACGTTAAAAATTGAACAAATCCCAGGAGAGCTCTTTTTCCTTCCTGCCTGGGAACAGCTAACAGGCCGGCTTGGGCCCCTGCTTGTGGCCAGGCCAGGCAGGCCCTGCCAAGGGGCCGGACCCTTCCTGGGGAGTCCACTGGGCCCCATCCCAGCTGGGCCGGGCTCCAGCGGCTATTAACATCCTCCTGCCGGGCCGGCTCTCCCCTGGCCTCCAGCGTGGGCCTGGCAGGGCCCTGAGATCCTAGCATAGCCCCCAGCGGGGCCTGAATCCTGCTTCGGCTACCGCCAACCATCTTGACCATCTACAGTCCCCAGGCAAGATATTAACTATTGCAGTGCATAGATGAAACTTGCAAGACATTGATTCTCTCTCAAGTGAGAGAAAAGGACAGAGTGAAGACATGTAGAGAAACAACATGAAGACACCAAGGTCAGTGAAGGAGGAGTCAAGCTCAAGATGGGAGGAGAATGAGAAGATGCCTTAGTCTTAGGCTGAAATTCTTTTGCAAGGCCATGGTGATGGACTTAATACACTAAAATATCCCTTTAATTCATGGAAACAGTATGGGGAGAGGGAGTGTTCAAATTGCAGACATGAGCAAAGGCATCTGTGTTGACGCAAGTAGATGTTGAAGTAGCTGTGATCTCATGAGAAGCTTGAACAGAGAGAGATATAAGAGAGATGAAAGACCCTCTGCCCCCCGGGAAGACAACCTCTGTTCCTAGAGATGAAGATGATCTCAGAGATAGATGAAGAGAACCTCTGCTTTTGAACAGCTCATCCTTAAAATAGTACCCCATGAGTCTGACATGGCCCATGAATGCAGCTGTAGGAAGGCTGCATGAGATGGGAGATTGCAAATGCAGATTTCTGGGCAGCTGCTATTTGTGAGAATTGAAGCGACAAGAGAATTGTTTTCTTGTGGAGAAGTCTCCATGACAAAGCAAAGGAGACTCCTCTCCCTAAGAGAACTCATGAAAGACTATTTTAGAGGTGATAAACTGACCTAAGTCCCAGGTTTTGTCTCTCTACATTGCCATAAAAAAAGAAAGAAAAGAAAAGAAAAGAAAAGAAAAGAAAAGAAAAGAAAAGAAAAGAAAAGAAAAGAAAAGAAAAGAAAAGAAAAGAAAAGAAAAGAAAAGAAAAGAAAAGAAAAGAAAAGAAAAGAAAAGAAAAGAAAAGAAAAGAAAAGAAAAGAAAAGAAAAGAAAAGAAAAGAAAAGAAAAGAAAAGAAAAGAAAAGAAAAGAAGGGGGAGGAGAAGTGTTCTGAAGGTTTTAGTCTTCTAAATATTTTTCCTTTTCTTGTAGTTTTGTTAATAAAGCTTTCTTTATACCCTTAAAAGTTTGAGCCTGCTTTGCTCTTCCCCTAATCCTGTCTCACAGAAGAAAAAGAGTAAATAATTCTAGTGGGGGCTCAACCCACCACCTTAGTTAGTGCATTAGCTGGGAAACAAAAATCTGGTGAACCAAAACCACTACACAAAATTGGTGTTTCTGCCTGATTTCAACCTGAAACTCCCACACCGTGGTATTCCAAGTCAATATCCAGCAAGTTGAAGTCCCCCATTAGAACAGCAGCAGTTTATTTAGAGGTGTTCCTTTGTTCCTTAAAGGACAGTCAGTGTCATCATCCTGGGTGGGTGGCCTACAGTGGACACCAACAATGACACCTGCTTTTTCTGTTTGCTCCATAATCCTTATCCAGGGCCTTCAACCATGCTGTCACCATCTGCAAGCTCCATATATTCCCCCCATCCATTAGATACAACACCACACCCCCACCTCTCCTGCCATCTGCACCTCCTGAGGAGCCTGCCATTAACCACAACACTGCAGTGACGGAACTCATCCCACCTGGTGTCACTTATGGCAGTGATGCTCCTACTCCAAGACCAGGCCAAGGCTTTCTGTTTCCAAAGCCAATAGCGGGGAAAAAAGGGAAAAGAGCAGGGTGCTTTGTATCCTTTACACTTATGAAAAATAAGAGGAAATTAAAGTTTCGTCTATAGGCACTACAAAATGAAGAGCTGTCCAGTCGAATATATAGACTGTATCGCCAAAAAAGGCAAAAAAAAAAAAAAAAACTGTCTATCACTGCAATTCTGGAGTTGACAGAAACCATTAGAATCTGAATCAGATTTCATGACTAGCTCATTTCCAGACTGGGTTCTAATTTTCCTGCAGCATCGTTCTCATATCTACCAACTGCTACTGTCACTGCTTTACTGAGATAATAGAATTGTTTCAATTCTTTTTGTGAAATTCCTTTCTCACCTTCCAGTGGACTGTCTTGTAATATCGCTAATAGTGTAAACAAGTCAGCAAAAATAATTAACTACCTTAATAATGATGAAAAGCTCACTGGAATTTTATATAAGCTGCAGCATTTAAAATATTAATAATACAAAAAGCAACTGAACACATCGTTCCTCCCAGACACCTAGACCAATATCAGAGGGATGCTATACGCCTTACTAAGAAATAAACTTTCTTTACTAAAAATTGGATGCAAGTCAGTACACAGGTCTAAGAAACAAAGTATATCTCGTTAAAGTTGTACATGTCTAAAAGATAAATTTGACATTACTCAAGAAACATTTTATGTGTTCTCAATTTTCAGATTCTGACTTCTGAACTAATAAGAATTTATGAACATCCTCAGTTTCCATGAAGGAACTCCCTTTATGTTACATTAAGTACATACCTATGCTCTGCCTCTAGTGAGCTTGAAAGAACATTTGCCTGAGGGAAAGCTGAAGACTGAATGATCTGCTGAGGTGTAATTGAAGCATTGCCATTCTCCTGCAGAATTTCATTTTCAAAGTTTCGGTTTATATCTCTCTCACGATGAGGACTGTTGCTGTTATGCAAGCTGAAGGATTCATCATCCTAAATACAAGAATAATTTTACTTTACAAAATGTGAAAGTGAGTTCCATCCACACGTAAATACCCAGAAGTGCTGCAATTCAGTGGTTTTGTTTAGTTTAAATAAAGTTTAAATGGAGAGACTCTGCGCTTCACAGGTAATTCTCTTCACCCTTTCGGCATTTGCAATACCTGCATACTAGACAATTCCTAAGATACGCTACTGATAAGTAATACAGAAAGCAACTCACATGCTTTTCCACATTTTTTTCTACAAAGTTTCACATATCTTAAAATTCAAACTTACTTCAGCTGTCCTTCATACTTACAAAAATAACAGGCTGTTGAATTTTTAATGTTCCTAATTAAATATCAGAGCTGTATGTGTCAGGAGAAGTCTGAAAGTATGAGTTCTCAAGTTTACTTAGTTTAAGGGACAGGTCATAACACCCATACCTCAAATAGCAAATTCTCTGCCATGAATTCAGAAATACTGCATACTTCTCTTTAAATTCAGACCAGTTCACTTACACACATGCACTCAACCCCAACTTCTCAGGCTGTAAATTATTAGCCATGAAATACAAACCAAGAAGAAAAATCATTTAGAAAGCAGATTGTTCAGGTTCACTCAAAGATTAAAACGTTTTTTGCCTATTAACACAAGGTATTTCTTTCTACTCTACTCATTCAGCAACCTGTAATTCTTATTTATGAATGAGACAAACAGCCTCAGAAGTCTTACCAACTGTAAAAATAAAGAAAAGTACAATCATTATCTATTTAACCCCTTTTCAATAACAAAATCCCTAAACTGGGCATATAACAGCATTACCCATAGCAGAAGGAAATCATGCAATCTTCTGCATCTGTAAGAAATCATACTTCACAGCACCGGTATAAGACCATCACTATTTCCCTCCCACTCACACACAGTCTGCTTTCAGAAATTTTAGAATAGTCAGCAAGATAATGTTAAGAACACATATCCCAGTAAACATATATTCAGCTGTCACATTATAAGCCTGAAGAATATGTCACATAATACAAAGAAAAATGTATAAATTTATTAAGCAACTCTAATATATAGGGCAAGACAGATTCTTCCAAATGTGATTCAGCTGCTGAGTACAATTTGCTTCATTATTTCATAATTCTGAATCTCTAGATTTTTCCTAAGATCTTTCTAATCCTAAATCAAAATCTTTGTATATTTCCTGAACACATGAACGAAGCCACCTCCAATATCCATCTCAGCTCACTCAGTAACAGAACACCTAATGAAAAGGTGTAGGCGTTTTTTAGCTCGCACATACAGCTAAGTTATACAGTCCCATTACAGCAAATTGCATTTTGTCTGAAATAGGAACAGGGTCAGAAAAGTCAATCTCAGTTCTATGAGCAATGTACACTAGCACTGTTTTTCTTTCTAAAATCTCAGAAGCCTAATATCTCTTCCTCAACATCACTTGCTTATCTGGTTGATTTGTACTTTATGGATATTTTTTAATTTCAATATGACATTTTAAACCACTCATTTACAGCAAACAGGCTTGTAATCACCTCATTCAGAATAATAAAATACTTATCTTCACTTGGACTATGTTGGTGGCTGGTAGCATTTGACACAAATATCCTCTAGTATCAATCAAGCACTGCATAAATCAATGCAGACTGAAAAAAACCTGATGCATATTATACACAGCCATTACAGGCTTTCAAGTTCTCAATTAGTAAAAACCAGTGGTTTATGCACATATTGAGCTATTGGTCCTATGATTAGACCAAGAACAGAGAACTTCTGGCTGCCTAAACGCTAATTAGAAAGGAAATGGTTTGAGAAGCAGAAACAACTTTTCTTTTGTTTTGTAGGATAACTAGAAGCCAAGGTATGAAACACTGTCCTCCACAAGTCTGTTGGGGCTAGGTGGGATTCACACAAGAGCAGGAGCTCACAGTTCACTGAGCCACTTTCCATCATTTAACCAGCAGTCCTGGATTACCAGAGAGGTCCCAGGCAACTGGAGGTTGGCAAATGGGAAACCCATTTGCAAAAAAGGGTTGAAAGGCGATTCCAAAGAACTACAGGCTTGTCACACTGGCTGTGGTACCAAGGAAAGTCATCAGCCAGATCACTCTGAGTGCCATCACACAGCACATGCAGGACAACCAGGGGATCAGGCCAGCCAGCATAGATTTGGGAAAGACAAGTCCTGCTTGGCCAACTGTCCTAGGGTAACTTTATGATGCTGGTATCCCCAATCATCTGTTCTGTTTGTGCTGTATATTGAGTCCTGTGCCTTTAAGACTGGTTCTAAGAGCAAGGAGAAGCGCAGAGTTTGTTTTGAGAAAATTGCCTGACTCCTCCACATTCTTCTGCAGATGGGGTGTTCGGTGGAAGCTTGGAGAGACTGCAGGACAGAGATCTTTCCTTGCTTTTAGTTAGTTTCAGCTAGCTGGGGCAGAGAAGTTCCCTGGACTGTTTTTTTTTCCTTTTCCTTGGAACTGTTTAAACCTGCTCTGGACTGAAAAAACCCAGGGGAGCACTGGGGGCTGCACCTGCGGCCCACCGGGGCCTGGACCTCGGCATTTTCCAGCAGCGCCGGAGAGACTGAGACTGAGGAGACGCTGAGAGAGAGCCGAGCTACACCCACGGCAAGGACTTTCTCAATTTGCCATCTCACTTCAGAAGGAGAGGTTTTATTGTTTCATATTATTCGTTCTTTATACTTGTATGCACTTCATTTGTTTAGTAAAATAGTTTTTTCCACTTTTCTCCAAAGAGGTTTTTTTTACTGGACCGGTTGGAGGGAGGGGCCACTTGGGTTTGCTTCCTTAGAGGAATCCTATACAGGGGTTTTCCCCCAAATTTGTCCCAAACCAGGACACCAACCTGATCTCCTTCCATGATGAGGTGACCTACTAAGTGGATGAAGGAAAGGTTGTGGATATTTTGTGCTTGAACTTCAATTAAGCCTTTCTCTGACACAGTTTCCCAGAGAACTGTCCAGCAGAAGCTGGTAGCCCATGGCTTGGACACATGCACTGTTCTCTGGGTAAAAACAGCCTGGATGGCTGAGCCCAGCATGGTGTGACTGGAATTATTTGGTGGTGGCTGGTCATAGGTGGGGTTCCCCTGGGCTCAGTAGTGGGGGCAGTTCCATTTAGTATCTTTATCAATTATGTTGATCAAGTGCACTCTCAGTCCATTTGCAGGCAAAACCAATTTGGGTGGGAGTGTTGGTCTGCTGGAGGGCAGGAAGGCTCTGCAGAGGGATCTGCCCAGGCTGGATCCACGGGCTGAGGCCGATGGTGTGAGGTTCAACAAGGCCCAGGGCCGGGTCCTGCCCTTGGGTCACAGCAGCCCCAGGCAGTGCCACAGGCTGGGACAGAGTGGCTGGAAAGGACCTGGGGGTGCTGGTGCCAGCAGCTGAACGTGAGCCAGGGTGTGCCCAGGGGGCCAAGAAGGGCAATGGCATCCTGGCCTGGATCAGCAATGGTGTGGCCAGCAGGAGCAGGGCAGGGATTGTCCCCCTGTGCTGGGCACTGGTGAGGCCACACCTCGAGTGCTGTGTCCAGGTCTGGGCCCTCAGTGCAAGAAAGACACTGAGGTGTGGAGTGAGTGCAGAGAAGGGCAACAGAGCTGGGGAAGGGTCTGGAGCACCAGTGCTGTGAGGAGCAGCTGAGGGAGCTGAGGGTGTTTAGCCTGGAAAAAGGAGACTCAGAGGAGATGCTATCACTCTCCACAACTGCCTGAAAGGAGGCTGTGGCCAGGTGGGGGCTGGCCAACACTGTGATAGGACAAAAGAAATGGCCACAAGGTGCATCAGGGAAAATTCAGGTTACACATCAGGAAGAGTAGTGAAGCACTGGAATGGGTTATCCAGGGAAGGGGCTAAGTTACCATCCCTGGAGTTATTTAAAAGACGTGTAGATGTGATACTTGAATACATGGTTTACTTGCAGACTTGACAGTATTGAGTTAATGGTTGGACTTGACTATCTCAAAGGTCTTTTCTAACATAAATTCATCTATGATTAGGTTAGTTTATTAAGACTATTTTATCCTCTTTATGTTATTAAAGACACAAGATAATGAACACGCACTATGTCATGAACATGCACTAACAGATACTGCAGAAAGACAAAAAGAAACTACAAAGCAGCACCGGAGAAAGAGGACACTTGCAACAATGCTTTTAAATTCAACAAAAGATAATTTCCTTTCCTCCATTTAGAGATCCAAGACCATTACTTAACAGCTGTTTACAGCAAAATAAAAAGCAGTTTATAGTTTGTCTGAAACCTACTGGATCTACAGTAAGTATGAGCAAAATTACCTTCTCTTGCCCATCATGATTCTCATCTTCATGTTCCTCTTTCACTCTATCTCTTTTCAAAGCTTTCAAAAATTCACTCTTCTTATCAGTCCGCATTCTTGTCAATTTTGTTAAACGAGGTTGACCAGATTTATCAACAGGGGATGAAGAATTTGACCGATTACACTAGTATAGGAAGTCAGAAAGAATGTTAGAAGTGTTTTCATTTATAAAAAATTTAAATAAAGACACAGGTATCTGTTGTTTCAGGTTTCACATATATTCACAGTCAAAAGCAGAGGGAAGATCTGTATTTTGGTAAATACAGTTTGTAGATGTAAACCCAGAGATGCAGGCTTACGGAGCACTGCTAATGAACAGTAAGCCTTCTGAAACATGTAATACCTTTAGCAGTTTTGAAGTCTAAATGTATCAGGATGTACTTCCTAATGTGGGTTTTTATTCCAAATCAAACCTACAAAGGAAACTGTGCCATACTTTAAGGCCAGTGATGTGCCTTCCATCTTTCTCACACATTAAGTTCCAAAAAAAAAAAAAATTCATTTAATACAATTTCGCATAAAATTTACTGACCATCCTCACTTAAATAAATTAAATGTTTTATAGATTTAACTACAGCCACTGCTTTACCTCTTTAACTGAATTTTGTGTTACAGCAAATGCCTTGACAGTTGATTTGAAAGGACTGAAATTGCCAACACCATATGCAGATTCAAGAGGAAACGCATTCCCAAGTTTATTTTCTTTTGCTTGGCTTTTCCACTGTGTGTGCTAGACAGAAATATAAACAGAGATGTAAAGAGTCATTAACTACAAAAGGATTCTGAAGAATCTTCAGAAAAATAATTAAGCAAAAGCAAATCATAACTGCAACCTTAATGTAGTGCAAACATCTGTTTTCTTGTGGAAAAGAGGCTGTTCAGGAGCAATTCATCTGCTCATAAATACTGTTCCCGCTGTTTATATAAAGACTAAAATTTCAAAACAATTAAGATCCTCATATTTGAGGTATTGAAAATGAAATATGGGACTTCAACTGCTGAAAGTATCATTTTAGATTCAAAATGTTACAGAGTTAAGAACTAGTCCATTATATGTTCTCAAGAGCACAGAAAAAATACTGAAACAAAAAAATAGAGATGAAGTCAGTGAGAAGAGCTCAATTGGTTAGAGCCTGGCACTAATGATGCCACAGCTGTGGATTTAAATTCTATATGGACCATTTACTTAAGAGTTGAACTGGATGATTCTTGTGGGTCCCTTCCAACTCAGAATATTCTGTGATTATGCACATAGAAAGTTGCATTTGGAAAGAGACCAGAGTGAAACTAACAGGTCATAGCATCATCTCTGTCTATAACTGAGACAAATTCTGAAGGTATTATTATGCCAACTATACCTCTCCACTATGTACCTAATTTCGTTCTGTTAAAATCATATACAAAAAAGGGACTGCTATTCCATAAGTTTAAAACCACCATTTTTACTCTCACTTGTACAGCTGTTGCACTTCTCAAAAGTGTTAGATGAGAAGCAAAGAGACTAAATTACAATATAAAAAGAAAAATGCAAGAAAGTTGCTTATATTAATTTTTGAGGTGTGTTGCATTTTGCAAGTGTTGGATACATGATAATCTAGGAACAGTATTCTCAGGAATGAAATAAGCACGTTCAGAATTACAGCATGACTTTTCTAGCCATGTTTTTCTTAACACTGGTATCCAATACTCACTTTTGTGGGTGGAGTGACAGGTTTGGGTACTAATCCTTTATAAACACTTGTGCCAGTGCCATTCCTTACTGGCTGTGAGTGAAGACTTCCCACTACTGGGAATCCAGATATCCGCAGTTCTTTCGTACTGCCTTTTTTAATAACCAGCATTCTCTGAGATCTAGGTTTAGGATTTAAAGGGTACTCTGAAAGAAAAAAAAAGAAGTATGTGTTATAGGTAAGTGTATGTGTATGTGCCTGTGTACACAATCTCACTAGTTTTTAATTCATAAGGTACTGTACAACCATATTCTCCAGAGCAAACAGGCAGAAATCAGGAACTTGTATCAGTATTAGTTCCACAAATAACATACTGTGCAAACCTGGAAAAACACGGGTTCCGTTCCATTTTCTACAATAATCATTTTAAAAATATTTCATTTGGCAATGCAGGAATTGCACTTTTGAAATAAAATACATCCTTTAAAGAAGCCTGCTACACAGTTCTGGAGACTGTTGCATAGCAATTCTAAAATCAAAATACTACTTGTTGTTGATAGTTACCCAAACTTCAAAAGAGATTATGGCTTTCATATTCCCTTTAAAGTTTCCTAAAGAATAATTAGTTATACATTTATTGACAGCTCAGTTTAGAGCTATGCACTGAAGTCCTATAAACATGAAACACAATGTGCACTACACCTTAGATCATAACAATGACCAGTTTCTCTCGCTCTATGCTTCAGATGGACATAACAAGACAAAATTTCCATGTTCATTGGAGCACAAATTAGGAGACACACAGTCAATTGTCAAGCTAAGAGAAACTGCCATTTAGCAGTGTTAAGGAACGTCTATTAAAAACAGTTCTGAAATTGTCAAAAAGTGGAAAAAGAAATAATTTTTGTACATGCATTACAACACTGAGTTAAGGGACTTTTCAAGGATTATGTTCTCTCTCTGCAAGCAATTCTACTTCACAGTCACTATACCCTCTGTTAAAAAAAAAAAAAAAATTCAAAAGCATTCATGACTTTTGCTTTAACAGGTAGATGCTACAAAATAGTAATCATAACTGAAAGCTCCATTCTCATTAAACCACATGACAAGATTTTTCAGAATACTCACAGGCTTCCATCACATAGACATAAACTAAAATGGAATCTAAGAGATGCCTACATTTTTAACTGATATTAGAAGGGATTCTAACAGTCCTCTGTCCTGAATATTGTTTCCTTCTAAAGGGAATAATTACAGCCTTAATTTCAGTTTTTCAATTACAAAACAAGACTCTTTTATTGAAAGATAGAGTATCACATGAAAGCTGCTAACAATACAAAATCAGAAAGATGGATATTACCATATTAAATAATATTTAATAATATTGTATTATATATATATAATTACCAAAATTATTTATGATGCTGCAAAGATTTACAGCAATTAGATATTTATATTGAGGGGTTTGCCTATATCTATTGTTACTTTAGCATGCAAAAAATATTGGTTAAGTATGAGAAAAAGAATCAGCAAATTAAAATACCTTTTAAATCTCAGTATTAGCATTAGTTTAAGTAGACAAGTAAAAGTTTTCATGTTTAATTATATTCTTAAAATAATGAGAAATGTTCTTATTTTGAGTACTTTCATTACTTTAAAACCCCTGCCATCTAAAGCTACCACCATCTTAAGGGGTAAATAATTGACTACATAAAGCCCATTAGAATTAGATTAGAAGTAATAGCCAAACATAACTAGCTGAGGATGACTACAGGTCCGCTCAATGCCCATGCTCAGGACTGTATTTGTCGTAAAAATAATACACAAACACAACCAACAGCATAAGACATTTGCTTCCAGAAAGAGACCTTAAATCTCTGAAGCTAACCTACTCTTCCAGCTCTCCCAGGTTTCTCTCCTCCCAGGCTGGAAATTCTTCCGACACATCTAATCAGTCAGAAGCATTCTTTTACAAAGCCTTCAGCTAGCAATCAACACCACTAATTTAGGTGACTAACCTTCATTGCACTTCCTCTTGAAAATAAAGGTGAAGATTTCTTTACATCTTTATAAAAAAAGATGTACACTTGTTCTGGGAAAGAATACTAGTTGTGGTTGCATCTACAGACTAGCTGACTGATACTTATATGAAAAGTGTTATCCTTTAACAAAAAGATACTTACATTGTAATAATATTGAAGTCTTCTCAGTCTCTACCTCTATAATTCTAAAATGAGGTTTGTGTTTCAAATAAAACAACTTCAGATCTCTGCTACATTTTTGCATTTAAAACCATCAAAAATACTCACCCCACACACCTGCAGCTAGAGATTTATTCTGGCTTGGTTCCCTCTCATATTCAGGGTTTAAAGATGGCTGAAAGAAAATTCTGTCATTATTAAAAAAGTAACTCTTGAATTGTGAGATGAATGAAATAAAGAACCACAATAACACCAGCAGCATGACCTCTGCTGACAAATTAAACACCTCCCCCATGAATCAAACAGGTCAATGCTCACTTCTTGTTTCTCTTCAACAAAACATCTCAGGCAGCAGTCAATGTCATTACATGAACTGCCCAGAGAAAGCAAAAAAAAAAAAGCTATGTATTTCTTCAAAAGAGCAAGATCACCCTTCCCTTTACATCCTAATCCTAGGTTGAACCATGGGATCTCAGAAGGCCACAGGCATGAAGATTACATTGTTACCATTTCAGCAATAAGGTAACTGTGTAAAATTTAATATAACCACATATCAAAGTAGACAGGAATCCAACTGTAGTTTCACTTAAATACACAAGTTAACAATAATAAAAATGTCGTGACAAAATCTTAATATAAAATGAGAAACAAGTTAATGGACAAACTACTAACACTCCCTTACCTATGGAAAATTCCTTATATGACAATCTGAAACCGGTGAAATCTCATTAAGTGACTTTTAATGGACAAAACTGTACTTGCAGACAAAATGGCACTTCTTAGATTGTAATTACAATTTACTTACAAAATCCTCAGCCTCAAACTGGTTGGATACTTCTTTGTCTTCCTTTTGCCGTGTTTCATTATCAAGTACACAGTTTTCATGCAGTCCCTGATCTTTTCCACAATGGAAGGTGCTGCTACGGGTACGGGAACCTCCACCATGGTACCCTCCACGATGATTTATATTTTCTGGACCATTTCTGCCTTGTGAACGCCAACCATTCCTCTCTTTTCGCCCAAAATGCCCTTGGATTTTTAAATTTTGAAGAAATTTAATTACAAACTATTTTAAAAGAACATTTTACTCCACAGAATTGTTAAAAAAGGTAAATCACAAACTCTATACACTGGGATAGAGTAGCATAGGAAACAAGTTTTCATTCACATAAGCAGTAGGGAAGAATCTTACAAAACACTGCCAGAGAGAGAAGATAGATAGCAAATGCTACAAGTCAACCTCTTTTTCTGGCTGCTCATTTATATGCTGTTCGCTAGAGTATTAACTTAACATTCTTATTCTACTCAAGAGAGAAGTACACCTGGAATCACATTACTTTAACTAACCCTTAGTGCTCACATCCTCTCCCAGATGTGTCTTTCCATTATCATTCTTTTACTGCAGAAAAAGAATTTAGCATAGATGAGCTATAATCATCAGACTTCCTTTTAGCTAGTGCTACAAAGAAATGATGCAAACATATTCACAGTGTTAGATAAATTATACCTCCATTTGGCCTTCCAGTGTTAGGATCAAACCCCTCTGAAGAATTGTGTCTTCTGCGATTTGCTTCACAACGATTCTCTGTCCATGAAAAATTTTCAGAATGTTTCTCAAAATTCAGCGACGACTGTAAAGAAGAAGAAGCAACATGAGATCTGATTAATAACAAAACTTAATCATCAGAACTGTAACATGCACGTTGTTCATGGTGTATAAAATTCATTCTTCAAAGAACTTTGAATGACAGACCATGAAGCAGTCATGACTGTGTCATGCATTCAGACCTGTGTCATCATCTCTCAGGCTAGCAAAGTGGAAGCTGCATCTTCCCCTCCACGACACCGAAACAGCCCTCAAGTCACATGTCTGTGACACAAGGCAAAAAGCGTCGACTTTGTTTTGGCAGCAAAACAGAGCACAAGCGACATATGTTGCAGTAGAAGAAAAAAAAATTGGAAGGCAGAAAACAAGTCTGAGATCTTAATCTAGATTTTCAGAGACTACATAGATGCATTCTATAGAAAGTAAGGAATCACTTCCACCAAGGCATCTATACCCAAATAAAGCCTAATTCATTAATCTTGTCATTGTAACTTTAAAAGGCAAATACAATTAGTTATGAAATACTAAAAAAATCTAGAATCAGAAGTGTCTAGATTCACAAAGATACTTCAAATTTTCAGCTTATAAACACACATTAGAGAAATTTTAAAGAAATAAATCTTTAATATATCAGTAGGAAGTAATAAACTAAAATCTTATCTTGAGAATAGCACTGAGAAATCAAACTACATCCTGCCTACCATTCATACCCAAAGGGATTAAACCAAAAAACATCTTGCCTTACACAACTCATGTCTACCTCATAACTCTTCTCTGGGTGTACCTTTAAAATTACTTCCTTTTCCCCACCTATTTCACAGAGGAAATCTCACTGTCTTGGTTTTGACAGACAGTTGTCTGCAAAGGAAAGCTAGAGCTTCCCTTGGAATGGAGAATGTAAACCCTCTTCCTTCCAAATTATTATAATTTTGCAATTAGGGGTGTTATACAAAATCAGTAGCCATTTTAATATAAAGTAATTTTATTTTGCCATTGTAAAAATAATAACAGTCTGAAATAGCCACAATAAAAGAAACAACCTCGATCCCAGGTTATCCAAGTTGGGTGAACATAGAGACGGTCACGAATGAACCAGTTCTCCCCCATTCACGATTGCCTAGATCCAGCAGTCAGGTTTTATAGAGATCTTCTCCCCTGAGGCAGTTTTATTGTTAGTTTGTATCTGAAATACATATTCATGTGTTTTCCTTCTCTGGCCACTTGGTCCTGAATGCTCCTTCCCGGCAGAGCTGGACACCGGAATGAGGTTCCAGGAAATCGGTATTCGGATGCTGATGGTGACATTTCTGAGTCCTCCTCTTCTAGCCTGGTATCATGTGTTAATCACCGGAGGAGGCAGATGGCTCTTCCTTGATGGATGGGACATCTCCAGCTTGGCCACTCTTTTTGGTTGCTACTCTGGGCTTCGCCCTGCTATTGTCTGGAGTCTCTACAACTGCAAATCAGTCTTGGCAAACAGGAGGGTTTTCACATCTCAGTCGACACCCTCTGCTCGTAATACATTTTATAGTTTATAACATATAGAACACGAATTTATCACAAAATACCTATCACAGGGGCTTTCAGGCAAAGATATGGGAATAGGAATAACAGTTCTTTACTAGGAAAATTAAAAAAAAAAAATATACAAATATAGTACAAAAAAACAAGCAAGTAAGCAAATAAAAATCCTGGAAAAACCCTGACAGAGTCAGGGATACAACTTGACACCCTGTTGGTCAGGGTGTTGGAAGCAGTCCAAATAAGTCATCCTGGAGTAACAAATGTGGTTCTGTGGAGTAGAGATGGTCCTGTAGAAAGTCCAGTGGTGACGGAATGGGTCCGTTTTTTTTCCTGGGAATCTAGTGGAAAAACTGGATCCCTTGTGTCCTTCAGTCTCAGTTTTTATCTAGCTGGGAACAGCTGGGTCCTCCCCCACTGTGTGGAGCATCTCACAATGGGATGACGGAATGTGTCATGTCATTGGTGGACCCTAATGGCCCATTATCAGAAGATGTCCCCCTGGAGGATGGAGGGGTGGTGAAAGAGATAAGAAACACTGCCCCACCTGGATTTAATGGCTGGGCCATTATCAAGAGACATCCACCTCCCTACCTTCTGGGGTTACAAGAGAAGGATAAAACAACTCCCAAAAAACAGCTTTCAACAGATGAAATAGAATACACTTTTTTTTTTTTGTTATATAACCCAAGACACACACACACACACACACACACACACACACACAAAAGAAGATACCCAAAGCTCTATGGAAAATGCCCCTGTGGAGCTAAAGGTGCTCTTCAATATTCACTGCTTAAAATTCAAACTGAAATAAGTATCTATTTAAAAATCAAAGCATGTATTCTTAAATTGTAGAGAAGTCAAATGTACAGGGACTACACTCTCAATCTGAGACCTGAATTACTTAAACTCTCCTTGGAGAGAGCAAAACCAGAGAACTGGAAAAAAAAAAATAAAAGTACTTCAAAAATTACCACATTAATCTAAATATTTAAATGAAAGAAAATCCTTAAACAGATTTTGACTAAGCTGCCAAAAATTTCAGAAAATTTCAGATATGACAATCATAGGTGGTCAAATTTTAGAAGATGCTTCATGTGTTCATTTATGTACAACAACCCCTTAATTGTTTTGGAATTTAACTGTCATTTATTTGTAATAACTGCAAAACAATCAACATTTTCACAAAGTATAACTGACAGCATTTTATGTACCATGTTTGAGTTGTACATGCTACAACGAATCTGGTGCTTCTAAACAGTGTGCAAAGATCATGCAGTTTGCATTTTCCCCACACGATGGAGGTACCCGTCTATGAAGCCTCTCAAGGCAGAGATGACAGTAAGCTTTGTAACCAAAAGGCAACTTCTGTAAATTGAGAAATTATCCGACTCAGTTCAGCCAATGAAGCAAAAGGGATAGAAACGACACAGATTTTAAGAAATACAGGAAGTCTAACTGCTTAACAAGAAGTAAAAGTGAACTTGTAAAATTGAGTCTATCCATCTGCAATGTCCCATACCCTTTTTACAGCAACACTTTCTTAAAAGTTTTGTCCGTATCCCAAAATGGTTTCACTATTCACAACACCTTCCCATTCCACCTGCCCATCTGCAATATTGCACTGACACAAACACGTTAGTTCCAGACATGAACAAAACCCACTGAGTGACAGACACACCTATTTAGGTGGATTTTGCTGCGTAATTGACAGAGAGATGAGAAAAGCTTGCTGTTAAAAGGAAATCAGCAGCTATAGATGAGATGGATTTCAATCAAGCTGTAATCTGTATGTCACATTAAAAAGTTCATTCACAATCACAGCTTCCTGGCAGCACATTTCTATAATGCCAGCTATATAAGGACAAAAAATCTCAGCTACCAAGGGCTCAAGGAGAAAAAGAGGGGCCTGTAGGTGTAAGACCTGAAAGTGATTACACTTCAGGAATACAAAAACTGACCAAGCAGAGCTCAGTTTCTACTTCTCAAGTCTAAATGTTGATACTACATTGTTGTTGATACTACATGCAGCTCCATTCTGCATGAAACATGAGACACCTTGCCTTCACCTCCTTCCCTCTTATTTGCTGTTCTCTTCTGCTTTTTTGAGATACAAAAGAAAATAAGTCTATTTTAGGAAACAGAGGGGACAGGGGGCCACAAAACTTGAGACCTGTCCTGTGGAGGAATCACAAGTCTTATTCTGTAAACTAAGAACTACAAGCAGACTTTTCAAGCACTTAATATTTAAATGTGCTGTACATCACGGAACGGTCATCATTGAGGGAGCAGGTAATACAGAAAAATAAGGTACATTTCAACAATGACGCACAAATATTACAACAGAGTAAGCATACAACATGGAGCTTTTGAAAGAGAAGAAAATCTAACTAAACTCCATGTGACAAAGAATCATGGAAGAGAACAGGAGCCAAAAAATTGCAACAAATTTTCACGCAATTCAGAAATTAGGGGACAAATACAACGCTTACCTCAGATATTTTCTAGTGGTACTAGAGTACTTCTGGAACTCACTTTTATCCCACTGTGTTGGTATATAAAGCATGCAGGTGAAGCGCTTGCAGCAGACTCTAAATATGTAGTGATGATTGTTTTGCAACTGTGACACCATATCAAATTAAGCGCCAAATACTTTTCCAATTTAAAACATATTACATAACGTGTTTATGTTTGTGTAGACATACAGAATCAAAGTATTAGGAACACAATTAACACTGCCATCTATCTGTGTACTTAACAACACCATAAGCCTACTGCCATAAGTTTCTCAAGGCTAAGCATTTTCCACGCTCATGAAAGACTGCACAAAGCTTATATATTAAAGAAAAGCAAAGCAATTCTCATAGCAGCAGATATAAATATTGAATGCAAACTATTATAATGAAGATAGGTCTACAAATAGGGAAGCAGATGACAGGAGTTTTAATATCCAATACTGATTCTACTTCTGCATTCACACAAATTTAGAAAGAGTAAAAAGATAGGCCAGGAAAAAAACATTTCTGAGACAGACATACTCAAGACTTCCAGGAATATTTACAAATTCTAGCAATTAAGAGATTATTATTTCCCATTTCCAAGCTGTTCCATTATATAAAGTAACAGTAGTCTAGATGAAACAACCTGAGTTGAAAATGCCTAACAGTATGAAAGCTCCACACTCCACCAGCAGCAACAAGCATTCCACCATCAAACGCAGAGGCATTTCAGGAAGTCTAAAAAAGCATAGTTAGCATGGTTTTAATCACCTGTATGACAGAATAATGTTCCTGTAAAATTTACAGGACACAATTAAAAATCAGAAGCAAGAACATCAAGTACACGCTCTGTCTTGGTACTTCTAGCATGGAACACAATAATTAAACACCTGATGAAGGCAATCTTAAACTAACCACAGCCAAGGCCAGGCATGTGCTTGTTCCCATGAACAAAGCTGCTCAAGCAAAAAACTCAACTGTAGTCATCTGTCATCACAGTATTCATGAAGAGATTTGCATTTTTACTGTGATTGAGGTTAGGATATTTGCACTTCCCTGATAATAAGTGTCTTTTCAAAAGAACAATACAAAACATACCTTTGTTGATGATGGTGGAGTAGGAAAATTAAGCCAGGCTGGAGCAAAGTCATGCTGCGCCATTTAGGTCCAGTCTCACCGAATCAATGAAAAAAGGCTTAGCACCTCATGGCAAGTCCCTGTAATCAGAAGAAAAGAAATGAGTCCTTTCAGATGCTCATGCTACAAGGGGATTACTCTTGTCTTTTGTTCAGTACTTCCCTTCTGTTTTCCCATATTATTTTCCTCACTGATCAGGTTTAGAATCTAATCATCCTTATCTCATTTACAGCATCAAACCTGTGCTTTTATTACAAAAGTGTCAGATAAATCAAATATATCACATGAATCATAAAAATATAACTGTAACATTTCTTTATTTCCTCTTATAAATGGAATGAAGTAAGGTCTGATCCAGAACACTATTATATATGGCAAAATTAGCTTGCTGAAATACTTTCTGGTACAATCTAGAAGGGATTTTGCAAGCTATTTTATTAGCTTCCTAGAAGCTGATTTTTTTTCTTTTTTAATTAATCCCTAACAGTTAGTCTCAGTGGCCACATGAAAGTTCCTTATGAAAAACCTAGATACTTGGGCTCATCACAAACCTCACAATGTCTCTAGCCATGTCCAGAGGGTCAAAATCCAGTAAAATTCTCTAGTTTGAAAATGGGCCAAAGAATGCAACAGTTTACAACTAAAACACAAGAATATTTTTCCTACCCTACACTCTTCTCACAGGTAAGAAATTATTTCTTAATAAGCAAGAGAATGCAAGGTACTGTGAACTATGTTACCAGAAACTTAACTGTAGCACACACAGGAAAGAAATTGATTAAACACTTACAAATTATACTAGGGCAACTGAATCATGCTCTGCAGCTAGCCACTGCAAAGTGGCCAATGACTCAAAAATATTTTAAGTACGATATACAAGCTGTTAGAAATCCAGCTAGTGAAAACATAATCAACACCCACACCCATTACAAAGGGAAGCCCAAACAAATGTGAATTCCACATCACTGCATAGCTGAGTTGCAAATCTTTTAGTGAGCACAGATATAGTTCACTTTAACCTATGGCTGCTGTAATGTATTACTAAGAGATGTGGAATCTGAACTTGGTAACTCATAATTATGGTAGTTCTCTGGTCTGAACCGGAATATTGCAGACTACAGCAGATTCCCATTGACAGACAAGACAGCTCCAGCTTCTAAAAGGAAGTCTAACAGATTTGTTAGATTTAACTTAGTGTAAAACTGTACTTAGTTGAGCTGATGTTTCTTTCAGTGAGCTCATATTTAAGCTTTTGGGTACCTCCAATACCATGGTTAAACTGTAAGGTAAGACATATAATTATTACAGTTAAATAGAGACAAGGTTAAAGGTATGTCTCACCCTAATTACTAACTATAAATTACTGTGCTGAAGTCATTGAACTCACTCCTAAACCAATGTCAACAAAAAATTCACAGAAATTTTCCAAGTATTTCCATTTATATCAAACTAGTAAAATATAAATGAACAAAATTCTGGAGTCACAATGAACCACCACAGAAATTGCTTCTCCTTCTAAGAGGAACCATGTTCACCCTCACTGATACATCCCATTCAGCAACAGCATACAAAAGGGCATATGTTTACAAATGAACCAAGAGATGTTAAGAAACGACAAATCTGAACAGATTCCAGCAAGAAAAAATTTTTATTCCCCTTCATTTAGACACAGTTCTCATTTCTAAGCAGAAGAATCACGTAACTTCAGAAATTATCAGGACAGATTTTCAGTACTGAAAGACTGGCATAACAACAACAAAGTCTTCAGACTTACAGTCTGAAAAACAATGAATAAGATTAGGTTTATACCAAGTAAGAACATAAAGATTCCACCAAGTTATTGGTGCTTCAGCTATTAAGTATGGGACAGCAAATCCACCAACAATGTAACTTAATAAATTTATCTTACTGTTTTTAGAAAACTAGTCAAGCTTCCTAACATTATTTATGCAACTGCCATGAGAAGAGTTTGTTATTAATTCACTAACATCCTTACCTTTTATCCTTTGCACAAAAGACAGGGGGATCACCAAGTATGCAAGGACTGGAAAGATGTAAGACCTTTCCCCACAGCTCACTAACACTGGCTACCTATTTCTTCAGGCAAAAAATTTTCTACAAGCAAATTTAAGTCTTCCTCAAGTTCTCAGCTAAAAAAACTATTTTTTTTTTGATAGTGCTGCTCTGTAAGAAGAGTCAGCCCTTTTCTTAGAAAGAAATAAACTTAAATGGTAAAGACAGAGGCATCGGCCAAAACTACCCAATACTCAGAGCACAAAGTCAGCAAAAGAATATATATCCAAGTTTCAACAACCCCATAAAAGACAAAATTTTTGGGCTAATTCTTCCAAATAGTTTTAATTAAAAAAAAAAAAAAAAAAAAAAGAAAGAAAAAAGCATAGATGTATTTCTAGAACACTACCTGACCAAACTCAGAGGTTTGCATTTAAGCATTAACATGAAAAACAACTCCTCTGGATACTCCACACCAAAGTTGAGAAAACATTTTCTTTCACCTAATTGTACAGATGCCGAGTCTAGCAATTAGACATGGGAACAGAGAGTACTTTCATTATTAAACCTCTCTAAGTTTGAATAGGCACAAATATCCCAGCCATAATTAAACTGGGAAACAAAGGGCAGGTCAGGGAAAAATATTTTAAAACTGCTTTAGAGGACATAGCCTGTTGTGTTCCTCTGAGGAATGGTTTTTCCCCCTCAGAATCCCCCTGAAGTCTGCGCTATGTAGTTTAACCCTTTTTCCCTACCATACTTACTCCTGACCCTATTGGCTCAGGGCCAACATCTTTCCTTGGCCCAAAACTAGATAAACCCCTGTCTCTTCCTGCTTCTCTCTCTCTTCTCAGGCTCCTGGAATGTCACATCAAGAATAAAGCTTGGACTAGAGCTTGGGTGAGAGCCACTCTTTTGAAATCTTTATTCTGTCTCTCTGAAATATTTTTCCCTAAAACCCCTGAATAACTGAGCTAGCGAGAGCCGGGGGGGTGGCAAGAGGGAAGTATGTTTTCAATAGCCCACTCAGCTGAAAGTTGCTGGTTCCATATTTTTCCAGGTTTTATAAACATTCTTACTGCTGCTAGCTTTCTGATGGTGCCAACAAGTTTGCCCTATATATATATAAAAACTTGTTATAATCATGATCTCTCTTCATATGATCATATTAGATATGACACATATTAGATAGTTCTAGGATACTCCTCATTCTCAGGAAGGTATTTTTGAAAAACTGAAAATAGATAACAAACCATAAGAATAGGATGTCAGCAAGGCACCTCAGCTGCCATACGGATGATTAACTATGCTTAAATCCTTTGTGATCAGCTTGGTTGCCAACACTAGCGTGTTTCTTGCTTGTTTTCCAACTTAAGATGGACCAACAACTAACAAATTACTCGGCAACAGATTCTAACATTAAAAAGGTTCCTTCTACCTTCTTTCCCTGCTATTCAGGTCCCCTACTAAAGAGTCAGCGTTCTGTGTACACCAATGCATGTGCAACCTTTATTCAGATACATACTATCTACTACTTTTAAATTAAACAAAAACAACATTTAAAGTATTTGAACAGAATGAAAGTCAGTAGCATAAAATTGCTTCTGTTACACTGACATGAAACCATTTGTCTACTAGCAAGTTTTCTCTCGCATACACACCACACAAACGCTGCTCGGTAACACTAACAAAGCAGCTGATGTACTCCCAGCATTAATACAGCTATCAGAAGTAAACTTAGTACAGTAAACACCACAGATTCAGACACAATTCCAGGGCTTTCAGAAACTCTGTTGGTAACAAAAGAGCACGCCCAAAATTTATCATGAATGGTTTAGCCACCATTCCCTAGTAGCACAAATCTGGCATTCTTCAACCGAACTGTGGCAAAAGCTAACTCAGCTCAGGCCTTCAGCTGCTGAAGCAGAGCTGCACAATTCCAGAAAGGTAGGAAAAAGATACTGAACTACTGCTGTCCTCATACTATTAACAGTCAAATCAACACATTTAAATGTCTTTAATCAGACTGATCAAATTACTGCCTCATCTCAGCAACAGCCTCTTGTGACCATTCAAATAATGTGTGACCTTAGTGACATCAGTTAAACAAGTCTTCCATAGCCCATAAATTTAGGTAAAAGTAGTATGTTGACATGTGGATAACAGAATAGTTTAGAGCAAAGAAAGAAATCCTATTCTTAAGTTTTACAGCTTGAGGGGGTATCTGAAAGAAGTCTGTAAAGAATTTTGCTTTAAGTAACATGCAGTAAATAATCTGATATTTAATTAAATAAAATTTAATTCTATAGTTTTGTGAAGTATGATCTTCAATAATAAGGCAGTGACTGCCAAGGAATAACGAACAGCTGGTTCCAGACGATACACAGTGAAGAGATTTTCATCAATATTACTCAGTCATCTACTTTGAGCCACATTTGCAGCTGAAATAAGAACACTGCACCAAATACACTCAACCACCACACAGAAAAGGTTGAGCTGGGTTTTCTTTATGATTGAGTCAATAAGGTTCTTTTGTGACAGAAACTATTTCTCACCAGTTGTAAACCATCAGGAAACTCTAAACAAATTTGTGTTATCTGCATAGCATCTGGGAAAAATTTATGTACTGTCTTATTTTACAAAAATAAGTAACATGCCATGAAAAAGGAATAAGAAGCAACTGCATGAATCAGAAGTCAAGACTTCTGGGAAAAGGCTAAGAAGTTACAAATACCATTGGTTTATCTTGTGATTAGCAAATTAAATGAAGAAACCAAACATTAAAGTATATAGTCAATTTTCCCCACACTACTTCATTTTATTTTTTTTTAATTCCCACAGAACAAGTGAAATCACATTTAAGAATAACAGCACAGGGATTCAAGACTCTATTTGGTGCAATAACAAATTATATCAGCGACATGAAAAATCTAAGGAAACTATCTAGCTTACTTCACCTCACACAGTGAAGACATAAGGGGTATTTAAAAAGTGGTTATGAATATCCAAAGGAGAAAATTTCAGCAAGAAAAGAGATGTGTTAATCCAAAACACCACCAGCACCACAAGGTATCAATCACAGTAGGTTGAAGATGGACAGACATATGGTCCTGAAGATCAGACGAGCAATACTCTGAAACAGCTTTAAGAATTAGACAAATATTTGAACTTGTTGATTTCTACTACACTTCTAAATCAAACCCTAATAATTGCAACTAAAGAGTTTCACATGCAGGATGATGCATTCCACAAAGGTAACACTGTAAAAGCTAATCCACTTTTGCCCTGTTTTCAGTGCTAACCATGCAAGAGTGATGTCTCTCCAGAAACATTTTTCTCTCTCCCCTGCTATATAAAAACAATATACAGTTTTTAAAACTAACTTTTAAAGCAGGAAGAACACTCATTACAGCCATAATGTAAATAAAATTCTGGGGCTTTTCCTGCAATAACACAAATAGAATGCGATATGATACAAAAGCAAAAAACACCCTTCTATTCATGAACTTTCAGATTAGCCTGCTTTCAGATTACTTTAGCCAAGTGCTTCCTCAAACTTCATCTTAATATTAAAATTTTCATCCTATCTGCAGCCGTTAATTCACTATTACTGGGACAAACAAACTTACTAACATTTAAGTTTCATTTGCAAAGCTAGTTTATAAACTAAAACTCCACCACTCAGTTCTCACATAAAACAAGGGCATGAAATACACAGACCAAGGAGATCCAGATAAACAAACTAGCTGAAATAGTGTTATGGAGTACATCTTGGCATTAATAAACACAGTTTGTCACATTTCAATAGAGTTATGTAACTTCTTGCAGAAAAAATTAATGTAATACTTGTTTTTTCCTCATCTATTTACTTATGGGTTTAGGGGGTGACAAGCAGAAAAAATTGGGGCCTGCTGCCACCACAGTCATGTTAATCATGGATTTCATGCCCCTCATTCTGGGGCAATTCCATCAAACAGGCAGACTGGCAGTACCTTCCAACCACTAGTGGAACCCACGACCACCACAGGCTAAGAACAATGCAGGACCCCAGCAAGCATCTGTTACTCCAGATTGTATCTCTGAGTAGCACAAAAAAAATGGGAATACACTGCAGTCACATACCAGACTCAGTACAGGGTTACTGCAGAGCCACTACAGAGAGAATCATGTACTACCTCACTTAAATGCAGCACTATTCCAGGAAGCGGTTGTGCTGCCAAACATTATGAAAAAAAAAAAAAAAAAAAAAAAAAGACGTGAAGACAGACCTAGACTATTTTTCCCCCATGCCAGGCAACTATAGAACACTAGAAGCAATTGGAACAGACAAAGCTTTAAAATAAATAAAATTAAAACTAAAATTAAATTAACTAAAAAATAAGATAAACTAAAAATAAATTACAAGTAAACTAAAAATAAGATTAAAAATAAAAATAATTTTTAAAAAATAAATAAGAAAGTCTCTGGCTCAAACTGGAAAATTTACAGTGTAAGCAGACTACTTTCAGATAGTAGAAATTAATATCACATCTTCTGCACTGCTTCTGACAACACAGTAGAATAGCAAATTCCTTTACAAAGTATTTAATCTGGCCCTAAATGTATCATGAAAACAAAGGCTACTGAGGTCTGGAATAAACTGGTTACACGAAAACATAACTCGGTCATGGTCCCTTTTAAAGACAATCCTTTACCCAGAATTTCCTCTAGTTTTAATTGTATTCCTCAAACCTTTACATCGTTTTAAAAAACCTCTCTCTAAAATTAATACAACACTAAAAATAGCCACAGAGCATCTTTAGAAGAGCACAATAGAGGAACAGGAAAAGTGACTGTTGTGAGAATTGAGCTGGAGGCAAACTCTGCACTGTCTGTGTAAGTGGACACGAGAGCCTATAGATGGCAAGGCAAAAGAAATCACCTTCTGAAATACTGCAAGATTGCAGGGCAGAGAAAGCAGATGTAATCAAAGTATTTGGGATTTCAGTTCTCTTGTACCTACAGTCTCTAGTCCCACCAACAGTATTAACAAAACTAAAGCATCCCTCACCATTTGCACCTTCAAACAATTCTATGTGAGAAGTGAGTTTAATGGCTTACTAAATTTAAATTTGGAAAGAACCTTCTGAAAAATTAAAGTATAACATTCAGAGGTAACTCTGAAAGACTTAACGGCCAACTTGTACTTCCCTGAACTTCAAACCAAGACTAACGGCCAACTTTTATACCTCCTAGAACTTTAAACCAAGTATCAGCCTGTGCCCTTGGAAAGATACTGCAGCCTCTTTATCATCTTTGTGTTCCCTTACTGAACTCTTTCCAAGTCTCACCCTTTCTTGTATCAGGGAGCTTGTAACAGTGTTACACATCCTGGAAGGATGACACAGTGTGGCCTCATTAAGGCTGCATACAGGACAAAGCTGAACTCTCTTTGACCTACCAGCAACACTCTTCATAATGTTGCCCAGAGAGATTTTCATTTCATTCCTTACGAGGATCCACTGCTGCCTCATGGTTGGCTTGCTGTTCAACAGGACTCTCAGGTGTTTCTCTGTAGCTGGCACGTGCAGCTGCTATTGCAAAAAATTCATGCTTTCTCTTCGCTTCATGAGGATCCTCTATCCACATTCTTCCACACAGCACAACAAACACCAAGTGTGTGTATCAGCCAGTTCTCCCTATCTTATATTATCTCCAAACTTGCTGAGGGTAAACTCTGCCCCACTGTCCAGCACTTTAACAAAGATTTTCACTAGCAGAGGCTCCAGTACTGAACCCTGCGGTACAGCTTCTTCCGAACGGCCTTTGTGCCACTGATTGCATCCCTGAGGACCTGCACCTGACCATTCGGAGCTCTGGATACGCCTCACTGGTCACTTCACCACACATACTTGTCGTCTTTTCCATGACAATGTCAAAAGCCTTACTGAGGTCAAGACAAACACCATCCATGTTCTCTGTTCATCTACCAAGCTAGTCCCCTCATTGTAAAGGGTTATTAGCTTGCTGAAGTGTGATTTCCACTTCATAAAGCCATTCTGATTGCTCTCACTCACCTTCCTGTCCTTCAAGTGCTTGGAAACATATTTCCAGGATCAGCTGATGCACAACCTTCCCATGCACTAAAGTGAGGCTGACTGACCTGTAGTTCCCTGGATTCTCCTTCTCATCCTTCCTAATGACAAAATTAGTATTTGCTCCCTTCTCTTACTCAAGAACTCCTCCCAATGACAATTTGACCTCTCAAAGATAATAAGGAATGGCTTTGTAATAACATCAGCACTTATGGAAGAATGGAACACCCATCATGGAACCTTCTGCACCCATGGAAGCATTCTGTCAAGCCCCATGGACTCACAAGTTATTTAAGTGTTCCCTAACCTGACTCTTTGTAGTGGTTTCACGTTCACTAAATTTTGGTCTTGGTACTTACTCTTTCTGTGGGAGAGAGGAGAAAAACAAAGCAGGCTCAACCTTAAAATTATCAAATAGTTTTATTAACAAACATTAAAAGAATAGAAAAAAAAGAAAGTTGGAAAAAAACCCCTAAAACAGAATGAAACTTCAAAAACACTCTTCCCTCCCCTTACAAACTGTTCACTTTCTTACAAAACAACATAAAGAGACAAAACTTGTAACTTTCAGTCAGTTTCACTATCTGACAATAGTCTTTCATCAATTCATTAGGGAAACAGTATCTTCTAGAGTCATGGATCCCACTGACAACTTAGAACAGTTCTCTTGTGGGTTTTAAACTGTCACAAAAACAACTGCCTGGAGAAACCTGCCTTTGTGACCCTCCCAGGAGCAGTTTCTCAAGCTGCTTATGGGTCATGGGTCTTAGACTTTTGCATACTGGGGTGTCACCTTTTAAAGATGAATAACTCCAAAGCAAAGTATTCTTCACCTCAAGGTACAGAGATATCTTCTCACTTCTTCACTGGCACAGGGGGCTTCTCATCTTTATCTCTGTTCAAGCATCTTATAGGATTAATATTACTTAGTCCATCACAAACACCTTTGCTCAAATCCACACACAAATTAAAACAATCATCTCCCCAAATGCATATCTTTCCCATGATTTAAAGGAATGATCTAAATATAGAGTTCATTTCCATGGCTCAAGTAAGAATAGAACAACCAGCTCTTCAACCCTCTGTCCCAACAGTCTTTTCACTCTTGCTCTACTGACTTTCATGCTGTTGTTCTTTATGTTTACTCTGTCCTTTCTTACTCTCTCAGAGAATGGCTAAGCTCTGGAAGCTTCATGTTGCTAAGAAAGAGTTAAATCTGCTCAGAGTCTTTGTCCCTCCCTCTGTAGCTCCTGGTGTTAGATGCTCAAGGCTGCGCTGGTGAGGGAGGAAGAACTCACAGAAACATCAGAGATAGGAGCACTCAGGCAGTCCGGAATCACAAAAACCAGGCAGGATCATAAATGCCTTCTCAGCCACCCCTCAATGTAAATCGGGGTGGCCTCAGCCCAAATGGTGCCCATAGCTCTTATCAGGGGCCCAGCAGAGATCTCTCCCTGCTCCAGAGAAGTCTGAAGAAAGCAGTTGTTGTAAAGCAGCGACCTCTCCTTCCCGTGCCCCCCTTCGCCCGGGAGCCGATGGAATCCGGCCAGGCCTCAGGCCAGCTCCCTCCCAAAAGGCGGGAGCAGCAGGCCCGGCTTGATGTTACCTGTCTCTCTCTGGCCAAAGGAAAGAAGAAAAAGGACCCACCTACAGGAAATTCACGGGGTTTTATATGGTACTTCCCAAAGTCATAGCTAACAATTTCAGTGGTCAGAACAGATGCCAATACTCTAACTAACTCCCTGATAGGTCCCTGTCTCTTCCAAAGCAATTCCCAAGTCCTGACCTGGAGAATTATTCTACATTCTTCTATAACTAAAAAACCAAACTGTACTAACCCATGACGCTCTTTCACTGAGGGTGGAGAAAAAAAAAGCACAGCAGAACTTGAAGATGACAAGGACATGAGACCAGAGACAGTCCCCACCCAATTTTAAGGGGGTTGTTTAACTTGTCTAACCAGTATTCAACAGGCAGAGACAGTCCTGAACAGATACAACCTCATAGAAGTCTCTTCCAGTGAACAAAATAAAAATATTTCCCTAGCCCAGAAACCTGTCTTCAATACTTAAAATTGATTTCATTACTATAGATAAGACACATTTGGTAAAAGTATCTGTCTTAACTGTGAGAATAAATAAAAACAGCTTTGCTTTTTCATAATGTTCTAACATGAAGGAACAGATAAAATAGTGCTATTACTACAATAAGAAAAAACAGGCCAATAATATAGTAAAATAGCATTTTAAAATTTAATCTTCTGAAAGTTATGTGCTTTTGGAATGGCACTACCATAGTATAGCTACATCCTATTTAACTGGAGCTGACCAAAATTCAGAAGACAAGGAAAAAACAGTTCTGTATTTCCAGGTTCTATACTTAAGCTTTGTCTCTGTGTATTCTGTATCATTTCACAGGAAACAATTTCTGTGACACTTGGGAACTTGAGAGATTGTAAGAAGACTATTAAAATAAAAGGCAATATAAACTCAAACAGCTAGGAATACTTGAAGCTTGTGAATGGAATTTCAAATTTAGTAACCATGGGGAGAGGGGAGGAAAGGTTCAAGCCATGAATTCACAGAGTTAGAAATGAGATACAAATTTTGAGATCCTCCCTGAAGACCAGTTTCCAAGTTCAGCCAATTGATTTGCACAAAGATAACACTGAACAGAATAAACACTAAAAGCACTGAGATGTTATACACATTTATATTTTCAAAGGGAATCTAAAATTACTATGCATGCATATCTAAGTGGCACATTCCTATGAGCTCTTATCTAATGCCTCACAGATAATTATCACAGTAAGTACAGCACACCACAAATTACATATGGGACCCTTAACTTCACTTTTCAACTACACACATCTGACAAACCACCCTCACTTTGTCAATGTAATTTTTAGCATAATATTTATAAATGGGGTACAAGAAGGTTGTAAGGCAAAAGAATTAAAGCACACTACAGTGTTGTTATGAGAATATCGGAAATAAAAGGTTATATGCAGTGCCTCGATTTGCTGCTACTGCTTTGCTCCCTTGATAATGAGCTCCAGTATACATATCAAATTCTTATTTCATCAGAAGACAAATAAGAGCATATGTATGAATTCCAGGGGGTCCAACAAAGTAGTCAGAATACTGGCCCTTCAGTCCTCCCATCATGGGCCAGCTTGAAATTTTTTCCTCAACTCTACATGAGCCAAAGGAAAACTACCAAACATTGGTCTGACTTAGGCAAAGAAATTACACGCACAAGACCCCAGCCATCAGCGTACACACTCCTTCTTCATATACAGTATCATTCAGGACTTTTTTCAAACTAAGCAGACCTTCAAAGTAACCCACACCACCAAAAGTTTTTTCTTCTGCTATAAAATACATCTTCTGTCAAAAGAAAATTTTCCAGGGATATTGGATCCTTCTCTGATATCTCTCTCGGCTATCTCTAGTTAAGAGAACACTAATTTGAAATCAAGTTGCTAAACGTAAGGTCTAAACAATACTTTTATTGTTTTATATAAAACTACATATCTCAATTTTCATACCCCTTTTGAAGACATAGTTTATTAGATATTTTCCTTACTATTCTGTGAATCATGTAGGTCCAACAAATCAAAATAAGCTAATTTCAAGTTATTTTGCTATCCAAAATTTGCATGTTAATGAAACAGAAAATAATATTCAAACTCTTACACAAGCTTTATGAAGTTTTTGAAACTCAAAGCATTCATACTGATGACAAATTGCTGCAAAAGCATGACATACATTTCAAGTAAAGATTCTTTCCTTCCTCTCTGTAAATGAAAAGCCACAGCAACAGAGTAAGTTTATGTCTTTACAGTCAAACTTAACACTCTGAAGAGAAAGAGTGTCATGTCACCTCTTGTGGCATTTCAATGAAAAACTATTTTTAAAAAACATTAGGTTTGGGTATGGTAATTCTCTCAAGTTTTTTGGTCCTCTGAAATTTATTGCCTAAGACTCATACCTTCAACAGAATGGTAAGGGAGCTGAACTTTTGAAGGTCTCTCCTGTAAGTTAAACAAAAAATTCTGAAACAGTTCAACTGCAGCTTCTTATTTCTCAATCATGCTACTGCAGAGCACGCAAAATCTCTAATTTTAGTTTTGATGTCCCCACCATCCAATTCAGAACTGTGCTCATAAACATTCTATCACTGGACAACACAGAAGAACAAAAGATATCCATACAATTTATAATTTACCGTCTTGCCTCATGTTTTAAAAAGTATAAGAACTAAGGTTTTCTGCAGAACATTAAGGAAGGAGCAAGGTCTTCTGCTAGATCTGAGCACTGGTTTGGTATGAGAAGTATACAGAGTCAAAATATAGGGGTCAGATTTTTAACCAATTAAAGCCAACATTCTTTAGTACAGCCACAGACTCAATACTTACCTTTACAGAGACTTAGCAAAAAAAACAGAAAACAAACAAAAAAAAATTCACTTTAATTTCAGCTTTGGGCTCAAGTTCAAATGGGAAAATGAACCAACTAAAGCACATTGTGTTTTGCATAAAGATCTAGACTGTGGGCACTGCTCTTTATCATATGGTCCCCTTTTCTATATATAGTTACAGTTCACAAGCAACAGGTTTTAACATCACCTCTGTGAATCAAATATAAACGTCACAACAATCAAAACATCTTTTAAGAAGTGTTTTAGATACAGATCAAGCTGCTAAGTCCTTCAGCTAACATAATGATGACTTTTTAACAAAAAGGTTTTGGTTTTGCACTTTGTAACCAAAATGTACACTAAAAAAAGAAAAAGCGAACTATTTCATAACATAAAATAACTTCACATTTGAACTACAGCCAGGTTTCTCCTACTTCAGAGTCTAACACACTTTGGTGCACAATGATGCCACTAAATGGTACTGATCATTTAGCAAAAGCCTGATAGATGCTCATTTCTTGCATTTTAACAAGGTTCAAATTCAAAAGCTGAAGTATGAGTTCAATTACATCATTGCCCTAGTCAGCATATGTGATGTAGGAAATCACCAGGGATTCTTTAGCATTTTGGAATCGTGACAAGGAAAAAGCAGCAACTGAAAAAGGTAGAAGTTTTGCCCTATGCTGAGCATATAAAGCAGATAAACAACTCCCTAGTTCAGCTGTTTCCCTGACTATGTTCACCCAAGACATGAAAGGAAGAGACTGTGGAAGAGTTGATAGCACCACTTAGGATATTATCATCAGTTACTATATTCAGTTACTCAAACACAGAGTAAGAAAAGAAAAGAAAAGAAAAAAAAAAAAAAGAAAAAAAAAAAAAACCAACCCACACAACACCAAAAAATATGCCAAGTTTCATTCACATCTGTTTACTTCCTCAGATATTATTGATGAACTGTCACTGTAACAGTTCTATCCACACATGTTAAACAGAATAACCTCATTAGAATGGAGGACAAAATAAAAGGAGCACAAAGTACATTAACCTCTAAAACACTAACTATCTGCACAATTTGCCTCTATTATTTTACCATGTAAAATTTTACCAATTACATCTATCACGTAATTCTGTTTCAGCCTTCCTCAAAATTAAAGGGTACTTATTCTCAAAAGTTTCCACCAACAGTTTTTTCACACAGTAGAGCAACCTGAACAATTCTAAAGAATTAGCCAGTACAAATATACCCACTTTATGAACCTACCAGAATAAACACATCAGTAAAAGACACAGCCTGCTTCCCACTACAAAATGGGCTATGTTTACATCAAGGCTTAAAGTATAAGTTCTTGGGAGCAAGGACATTATCTTCATAGTTGTCCACAAAGCTTTTAGCAGACTGTAAGCACTTGAAAAACAAAATTCTAGGGAAGAAATTAAAGTAGACCAGCATACTTGGCATTCTCTCCACAGCAGGTATGAACTTCATTTAGGATACAAGGGCACAGCTGTAAAACATTCCTGAATCCTTGTCAAATACATATGCATACAAAAAAGAAAAAATACGCTTCTATAGAATCCATGAGGATAAGGGGCTAACGTGTATACCTCAAACACCAAGAGCTGGATGACTGCAGAGCCAACCAACAGTTGGTGGTAAATGGGATGTGGCTAGAGAAGGGCCATGCAGAGGTAGGACAGCACTCTTCTGGGACAAACATTCTCATTCTAGTCCACAGAGACACAACAAACAAAAGACAGCACCAGCACAGATGTGGGCAGGAACTGTTGACCAAAGGCCAATGCAGTAGGGGGATAATGACATCACCAGGGGCCCCCCAAAACCCTGCAAGCCATTTCCAGAAAGGCCTCAAACAATGGACATACAAGATAATTGATCTACGACAGAAAATTAAAACCTTAGCTTCTTGGCAAGGAAACTATATATAAAAAGGTATCCCACCAAGCCCTGGCTGCATACCCCAGGACATCCCATCAGTCAGGCCAACACTAGGAACCAGAGCTGCTGATCTCTTTTTCTCTCTTTCTTTTTCTATCTCTCCCACTCCTTAATTCATCTCTTTCCTTCTACCGTACCACTACTATGTAAGCTGTGGGCTTATACAGCAGGCCAGAGACTGCCATACTCATTTCAATGTCAAGTGTGCAATATATGTATAAAATCTGGTGAATTTTTGTGGACCCTCTGACTTATGTTGTCCCTTTCAACCACAAGCATTTATGAATCTTGGGTGCTCCCTTCCCCTTAAGTGGGGGACACTACAACTTCCCAAGTGTAAGTACTGTGAAAGAAATAAAAGAATTATCTTACCAGCAAACACAGAGGTTTAAAGAGAGAATTTAAAGAAGCTAAAAAGCAAACTCCTCAAAACTTCCAGAAGGAGAAGAGTTGAGAAAAATATGTCACCCAAAATAGTAAGTGGGGGATGTAGCTCCTTGATTTAAGTGACAGCATCTTAAGGAGAAAAGGATCTCACACCACTGAAAATTAATACCTTGGAAAAACAAGCAACGCTTCACTTTTTCTAGGAATTAAGAAGTGAATATTTCTATTACTCTCATGAGCATACAATAGATAACAATCAAATTAAATGGCCATTCACACCTGAGCTCTCCATCTACCAAATGCTTTTGAAAAAAAAAACCATACTCATACAAGTTAAGGAATACACAAGATCATTCTTTTCTATTGGTTTGGTTCCTCAACAAGTGGCTCAACTCGCCAGTCAATCCCAGCCACACTTGGACTCAATACAGAAGAGCCACAAGCCACAGCCAGAAATTACAGAAACAGTCCCCTACTCGTGTTCCAGTTTCCATATTTTTAAAACAACAAAACTGAAACAGAAGTTAAAATAACAGCAAGACCATCCAAAGCAGAAAACTGAAGATAGTTCAACTTTTAGATACTGATAACATACAGATAAGAACTTTAGTGAGACCAAGAATCTACAAAATTTATGTAGATGCAAGTCCTTCATTTGTGGTCAAAATAACAAGCTACAGGACTTAAAACACACTGCACTAATTTTTAAATACAATTTCACATGCTTAACTTCTCTTTTTTACAAGGTTTTAACACAAGCAATCTTCCCAAACATCTTTGCACAGCCCTTAGAGAAAACCTTCTTATTTTCATTAGTTCACTCCTACTAATACTTCAGTATTGTTAGAACCTCTCAAAAATATTTCAAAAGGTAACAACTGAGGAAAATGCGTAACCTCCACCAGACGCTTGGTTTAAAGTTTACCCAATAACGCTTTAATTATTTAAAGCCTTATGAATCATCAGGGTGGGGTAAGGGATAGAGAACTTCAGTAAAATTACCACTGACTTTTGAATTAAGTTGCTCTGTCCATCTTAATTTTCTTTCAGGAAGTAGCAGTTCAGTTGAATGCAAACCTAAAAAAAAAATATTATAAACACGTTAACGCTAAAATTAAAAAATATTTAATTACTGTGGGATGAAGGAAACCACAATACATCTAAAGATAACAAGGAAAATAAGCAAATTCACCACTAGATTTAATTTTGAATCATTCCAAGGAGAAGGAGCTTTTTTGAAGAGCAATACTTGCAGACCAGTCAGACTAACTGTCCTGGTTTAGGGACACCCCAGGATACATACTAACACATTCCCATTACAGAACACAAAAATACACTGAAGTCAATCTTAAAATATCAACACAGAAAAAAGCTAGCCTGCATAGACAGTAAAGTATTTTTTCGGTAAAAAACCTCTGGCTTTTATACGTGTCAAAGAGTAGTGGAAAGAAAAATAAATAAATAAACAAACAAACGGTCTATATTATTACTACCCTGATGATGCAAATACATCTAACACAAATGGGAGGACTAGCACACGCAAGCTATTCAGAAGACTTGGTCAAAAGGATGTAACATTCACTGCTGAGACTACAACATTAACGTGAAGGCTAAATTCCTTATGGATTTAATCTAGATATAGCTACTTTTTAATCTCACATAAAAATCACACTCTTACCTACACATTTCTCCTTATACCTGTACTCTTCAAATTCTTAAGGAATTATTCTATTAATTATAAGAGCCAAAAAGTAAAAATTAACAAGCTTCAATATTCAGTGTTCTCAAAAAAAAAAAAAACAAACAAAAAAAAACCTCTGAACAGTACAAATTACTGATTTAACTGTTCCACTGATAAAGTGTAAATCGATTTATGAACACTACAACACTTACCTAATCCAAGAGGACCGCACAAGGTGTTAGTACTGCGTGATCTATATTTTTCCAGTTTGTTTTCCTTGAGATAATATCCCGAGTTCCCGTTGATGCTACATTTGTAGTAGTCTGACAAAGATTTGACCAAACAGAAATCAGCTACCCATCCTTCTCACTTACTGATCCTTCAAGGCTATTTACAAAGTATGTCTTAAAAGTATTTTCTTTTCTCTGACAGTTTCTTCTGTCTATTCCACGTAGATATCACTAAACGCAGCATCAGCTCCAAGTGAAATAAGTACAGGTTTTACTCCACAAACTGTGATGCCAAACACCCAGATTTTACATATGAACTGTAAAACATTTCCTACTTTCCGGTAGCAGAGGCATTTGTAAACAGTTATCTGGATACCTCCATACTGCTTATCGGCAAGAACATTTTTCAACAAAAATATTAAATAAAATACAAAAGAAAAAAGGATAAACAAACATCTATTAATTTTTTCATTTATAATATCGGTCTCAATGCAAAATGAGAGAAGATTATGTCAGAAAATCTAAAAAAAAAAACGAAATAAGGGGAGGGAAAAAATCTGCCATGAAACTTTTCAGCAATGTCTCCACAGTGACTCAGACTACATTTAACCTGGAGTCAGTTAAGAAAACTGGTTATGCCTCTGACTCAGAAAGAATGTTGCCGAGAAGAAAAATATTCCACGTAAAAAGAGGAAAGCACTTTATTTTGGCAGCTGAAGTATTCAGAACTTCAAAAATTTAGCTACGCATCCATGCCATGAGGACAAAAGAATCCAAGGGTGATGTGCTCGACACTGCTAGAAGAAAAAACCTCACGACTTCCTCAATTCTCTTCACAGATGTCTACTGATTGTTTTTGAGGCCTTTTCAGGACGAAGCACGCACAAATAATCCCAGAACAGGGTCCGGTATTTCTTCCCTTTCACCGGAAGCAACTGCTGGTCACTGTCCACCTTTTTTCTTCTCTGCCAGCCGAAGCAGAAGGCTGCAAACATCCAGGACTGACTCTGTCGTTCAAGGCACCTACGGTAAAAAGAACTAGAAAAATCAGTTTTCCCTTTTGAAATCTGGACTGGCGTTAGACAAACACAAAACAAGCAAAACCCGAAAACCCGAATCTTAAAAACAGGAACAAACAGAAACCTGGATCCTAAAGAGCAAACACGGACGCAGCCAGGGAGCCGAACCCGAGGGCGGAAGCCTCGGTTACACCTCCACTCACACCGCGGAGAGGGCGGCAGGAATGTTTGACGGAGGGCGCAGCCTATCAGCAAAAACCTCCTCCTGCCTCTCAATCCCGAGAGAAAAAACAGAGTTGGGGGGGAGCGAGGGGGGCCGGGGAGTGGGGGCTGGGAGGGAAGAGGAGGGAGAAGAACACGGAACGAAGAGTCATTTCTCGTTTTATTGGGAAAGCTGCACATATCTGCGGAAGGCACCCGGGCGGGAAACGCTGACCTGGGTCAGGGACATTTCCCGGAGGGGCGGCGGGAGTCGCCGGGGAAGCCCCGGCGCGGCCCGGGGCATGCTTCCTTTCCCGGGGTGTAGGGTCAGACAGACCCCGCTCCCGGGGTGTGCAGGCACACAGAGCCCCGGCTTTCGGGGTGCGCGACCTCCCGCTGCGGCTCCGCCGAGTGCTCTTCCTCTGCCCTCTCGGGGGCCGCCCCTCTCCGGCCGCCGGGGGCGGCTCTCCCCGCCGTCCCCGAGGGCGGTGGGGGCAGCAAGGCGGGGGAAGGCGAGTGGCGGCCCGGCCGCTCTGTGTCGGCTCCGCGCCCGTCCCGGGGCTGTCCCGGGGCTGTCCCGGGGCGTCCCGAGCGCCCCTCACAGCCCCGCACGCGCGCGCGCGCGCGCGCCTCGCTCTCTCAAAATGGCGGCGCTCTGCGCCGCAGTGCCCCCCGCGCGCGCGCGCACGCGCAGGTTTCGCCAGGGCCCCCGCGGGGGAGCCCGTGGTGGGCCGGGCGGGGCTCCCCTGTTCCTCCCCCGCCGTGACGTCACGGGAACGATCCCGAACCTTCCGCGCGGGACTGGGAATCCCCAGAGCGCGCCCCGCCCCCGCGGCGGGAGTCCCCGGCGCCGCCGTAATTAACCGTGCAGCGGCGCACGCAGAACGAGCGGCGAGGAGGCGCCGGCACGGGGCGCTCCGGCCGAGACGCGGGCTCGGGCCGCGGGGCGTTCGGACCGGCCCGGGCGGACGCCGCGGGACCTCGGCTGGAAGCTCCGTACGCCGCGTATGTAGGCGGGAGCGCGATCAGCCTGGTGCGTGCCGGTGAGACCCCCGCCGTGAGGAAGCGGGGTGCAGCGGGCACCGGGAAGCGCCGGTGCTGTCGCGGCGCCCGGAGCCGCGGGCAGAGCAGCTGCTCCGCTCCGCTCCGCAGCGCCGAGCGCAGCCCGCCCCCGCGGCGCGGCTTAATCGCGGCGCCGGCGGGGCCCGAGGCCAGTAAAAACCAATAACCGGCAACTGATAAAACAAAATACCGGCATCTCCGCTAAATCGACGGACGCGGCGTCGGTGTACAAGCGCGCGAGTGGAAATACCCTGGGGGCCCGCGCAGTTATTCCGCGCTTGCAGTTTTGAGAGAAATGTGGTGGGTAGATTCTTGCTGCCTGGGATCTAAATGTCTAAATCAGCGGTTTGCAATTTTGAAAACCTTTTACCAACGCCACCAAAATTGTTTTTCCAATTAATTAGGTAAAAAAGTAAATTAACAAAATTATATTTAGACGCCGTTAGAAAGAAGGCAGGCAAGTGTTTGTATCACTTGCATTTGATTCTGGATTTTCTTTGGAAGTTTCCTCTGCAAGTTTTAAGTTATTGTAGAAGCTGAGATTATGCACTGACTTTTGAAAAAAATTGTTTCAAACTGTTGGATTCTTTTTTAATATGTATTTCACAGGCTTGTATATGTGGCCAAAGGAAACTACTCTTCATAATTTGATAGAAATCACTAGAAAGAAACAATTACCAGAAACTTTACTAAAAATCAACCACTGAGAAAATAAAGTAGAAAAAGCACATGAAAATTTCATCATTAAAAGAAGCTCTGAAACAATTATGGTCACATTAATCTTCAGCTCAACTCTAAGCAGTTAAACCTCGGTTCTGATTTCTAACACCAGCAGCATTTTTCCAGGTTCCCGTCATAATCTTCACTGCAGTGAAAGCTCCTTTCTTCTCATCCTTGGAATTGTCCTTTTATTTGCCTGTGCTGCAAAAGGGAGGATTCCCAGGAAGGGTGTGAGAGCATTCCCTGTGTCCCTTAGTTATTTGCACAGCCTGATGCCAAACCTGAAACCATGAACAGGAAAAGCAGGGCAGTGCTCTGCCACCTGGCCCATCTGTGAACCAACAGCCCAGCCTTGATGAACCTCACACCACTGGCCTCAGTCCATCAATCCAGCCTGTCCAGATCCTCCCTTCCAGCAGACTAACACTCACACCCAACTTGATGTTGTCTGCAACACTGAGGTTACACACTCAATCCACTTGTCCAGATGACTGATAAAGAGATTAAACAGAAGTGCCCCCAGTACTGAGCCCTGGGGAAGCTCACCCATGACCGGCCACCAGCTGAACGTAACTCCACTCACTGCCACTCCCTGGGCCCGTCCATCCAGGCTGATTTTACCCAGTGAACAGAGTACCTGTCCAAGCCATGGGCTGCCAGCTTTTCCAGGAGAATGGCAATGGAGACAGTATCAAAGGCTTTACTAAAGTCCAAGTAGACGAAATCCACAGCCTTTCTTTCATCCACTGAGCAAGTCACCTGGTCATAGACGGAGATCAGTTTGGCCAAGCAGGACCTACCATGCTGGATGGATCTGATCCATTGGCTGTCCAGCACATGCCATATGATTGCACTGTAGCGCTCAGGATCATCTCTTCCATAATCTCGCCGGGTGCAAGCGTCAGGCCTGTAGCTCCCCAGAACCTCCTTCCAACCCTTCTTGTAGATGGGTGTCAAGTTGACCAGTCTCCACTCAAGTTAACTGGGACCGCCCAGGTTAGCCAGGGCTGTTAGTAAACGACGGAGAGTGTCTTGGTGAGCTCTTGCACCAGCTCCCTCACTATCCTTGGGTGGATTCCATCTGGCCCTCTACACTTTGGAGTGTCTAAGCAGCTCAGTAGGTCACTAACTTCTCATTAATTAAGAGGGGCTCAATTCTGCTCCCTGTCCTTGTCTACCAGCTCACAGGGCTGGTTGCCTTCATAATAACTGTCTTCTTGTTAAAGGTTGAGGCAAAGAAGGCATTAACTACCTCTGCGTTTTTCTCATCCTTATTTACAATGTTTCCCTCTGCATCCAATAAGGTATGGAACTTTTCCTTGGCCCTCTTTTTGTTGTTAATTTTTTAATATAAAAAACTGTTTTAGTTATCTTCCACAGGAGTGGCCAGATTGAGTTCTAGCTGAGCTTTTGCCTTTCTAATTTTCAGTCTAAATTACCTAATAACATCCTTGTACACTTTTGAGTTGCCTTCTTCTAAGAGTCATAAAAATCTCCTTTACAGCCTGAGTTCAAGGAAAAGCTCCCTATTCAGCCAGGCCAGCCTTTTTTCTGCCTATCCCTTCCAGCTCGTCTTTTGGCAAATAGGGAAGGGCTGCTCTCGTGCCTTTAGTATTTCCTTCTTAAAATATGTCCAGTCTTCCTGTTAATTGTTATTAAGGACTGTTTCCCATTGTCCTGAACTGGACAAAGTCTGGCCTCTGGTAGGTCAAGGCAGAAGTTTAGTTGATGCCCTCCCTTCCTTCACCAAGAATTGAAAGCTATCATTTTGTGGTCACTATGCCCAACACAACCTCTGACCATCACATTACCCCAGTCCTTCTCTATTCACAAAGAGCAGGTCCAGTGAGGTCTTCTCTCACTGGCTCACACACATCATCTGCGTGAGGAAATTGTCTTCCTCTCTGCTGTGCTGAGGTTCCCTCAAAAAGTTAAAGCAAAGTCTCCCACAATAACAAGGGCCAGTGATCATGAGGTATTCTCCAGTTGCTTGTAGAATGCTTTGTCTGCCTCATCATCCTGGTCAGGTGGACTCAAACAGGCTACCACTAAGCTATCTGCCTTGCTGGCCATCCCCTTGATTCCTACTCATCAGGACTCAAACTTAGGACATCATTATCCTTGAGCTCTATACAGCTGAAACACTTCTAGTGTACAAAGACACCCCACCACCTCTCCTTCCTCACCTGATGGGATCAAGTATGAGACCGAAAATGCATTTTGGCAGGTACTTGAAATGCCAAAGCATTTCAATTTATAGTAGTGGAATACAAGATACTTACATGAGTATACTACACACTTAGATTGATAATTAAGGAAATACTATAGAAAAATATAGAAACATAATTAATTTCCTACTATTGCACATTTTGTATCACTCCAGAAAATGTACAAACACTTCACCTTTTCTTAAAAACCCAGTATGCCCAATATACAACCAATCTGAACCAAAGGATAAGGCAGAAAGCCAAAATCAAAATTTTCATGTAAGAGGTTTAAATCTGATTAATACAGATTTGATTCAGAAAGCTTCTGATGCAGTGAGCCCAATATTTAAAAATTAGAAGGCAAATGGCCACCTAATGCTAATAATAAAACTCCCAACTCTAATGTATGTTCTTCTTAGCAAATGATAATTTGTATAATCAGCTCCCAAACACAGTGAGAGCTCTCCATACAAACACAGTTCCAATGAACAGTCCTTACTGTAAAGTTTAAAATAACTTCCAGCTGCATATTCACATATATTTTAAGTAGCAAAAATAAAAGAATGGAAGCAGTATTCAAAAGTGCACAGCAACATCCAGTCATTATCATTTGCAATAACATGACAAACACTAGTATAAAGTATATGGGCTTGTCTATTTACCTTCTAGGAAAGAAGGGTAAGGTGGCTTTACCAATTTATTCCAGATTTCAGTGGGTCTGTCCACATAAATAAGACAATGGGATTTGACTGTATTAAATAATTGACTGTTATTATTTGCATTATATATTATGTATAACCTTTAGTTATTTGGTTTTTCAAGAGTTCTCAGCATCTCTGCATCCAATATTATCCACCTCTGCATTTAATATAATAAGCAAGTACCAGACAGGTCTGGAAATTAAAACATAAGTACTTGTTGACTTGTTATTTTCTGGAGAAATTTTATATTAAAATTACCACTGACTTTGACAGGAGCAGTATTTTGAGCAAAGACTTCAATAAAGCTGTAGTTAACAGTCCACATTTTGGAGTAATACCTCAGTATTAATTTTGAATGATAGAATTTTGATCTATACTATTGAAATAAATTTATCATTTTACCTCTCTCATGATAATGTCTGTTCCTATCTCAAATAATCAGTATTGTGGTGACACTAGTGGAAAACCAGGACAAGAAGTGGGAGGCCATGCTTTTTTTTATGCTAATTGGAGATAGAAACTCTTTTGGAACCAAGTTTTTCAAAAAGCAGCTTCTCCATTTCAAGTTCTTCACACATAATGTAACTCAAAATAGCCTGAGGAGTAGTTTTTTCCCCTTCAATAGTAAAAGCGTCCATCTCCAATAACACATTCCATAAACTCTGTGCAGTATTAATCTAAGGACTATTTGAAGCCAATTGAATGGTTTATCTCCATTATCTCATATTCCTTCATCATAAGAGATAATAAACAGACGTTAAAAGGGTGCAACTGTTTTTCAAATATGTCCCAGATGAATGCTGCCTACATTACATTTCTTCTGTTGAAGGACAAAGTCACGGTACATATCTTCTCCAAATTTTTACACATCTGAATTCTAAATGTACTTAACTTTTGCCACCCATGAAGTGGATACAGCAAGTGAATATTCACTGTTCCAAATTTTAAAAAAGACCCTTAAGATAGCAACTGTTAATGACAAGAAACTGTTTAGATGAAAAGGAATTATGTTGAAGGAATTGTGAACTAAATATTCAATACCAAGTGACTAATTTTCCTAAGATGCTTGTCTTTAGCCTACTCTTTCCTCTATAAAGTGAAATTTCTGTGTCTTCCCTTAAATTAGCCTTGCTAACTTGTGAACTTAGTGCATATTTGAAATAAGGAGACAAGATAACTGGCATGATATCAGGATCTTGCACATACCTAAATATAAGCAGATCTCAGTTAATGATACTTCGCTTCATAGCAATTTTATTTGCTTTAGCCCTTTTTCCTTTAAAAAATGTCTATTGGCACCAGCTTGTGCCTTTTTTTTTTTAAATTCCCCCATTTTTAATTAAACTATTTTTATAGTTATATAATTAGTTATATAGTTATATAATTAATTAATTAATTAATTAATTAATTAATTAGACTAATTTAAAAACTTTGCATATCCAAGTAAAATGAAGAAAAACATTTTTGTAAGGATTTTTTGCAAGTTTTGTCCATTTGTATGCACAGTACTAAGTTTTTTGAAAGAGTGTATTTTTGTGAACTCTTTGAAAGACAGTGATGATACTGGCTGTGAATTCGGTCATTTTGGGTACTGAGGGAGCTGGCAGAAGAGATTGCTAATCTGTTCTCTATCATTTATCATCAATCCTGGTTAACTGGGGAGGTTCCAGTTGACTGGATGTTGCCAAATGTGATGCTCATCCCCAAGAAGGGCCAGAAGGACGATCCAGGGAACTACAGGCCTCTCAGCCTGACCTTGGTGCCCAGCAAGTTCAGATCCATGAAGTGTCATCATACAGCACACACAGGACAGCCAAGGGATCAGGCTCAGCCAGCGTGGATCTAGGAAAGGCAGGTCCTGCCTGAGCAGTGCCAAGTTGGAAGGTGTTCAGGAAATTTCTGGACATGGAACTTTGCTCTAATTGACAAAGTGGTGATCAGAGGTTCTACCCTATGATCTCTGATGTTTTTTCCAGCATAAAGGATTCTGTAATTATTACAAATTGGCTCAAAAGAAATAGGCAAAACACCCTCAAAATAAAAGCATAAGGCCTCCTGCTTAGGAAATATTCCTCCCTCCTACTTCTCCCAAAACAAGCATATCTCATTACTGTTGGAGTCCAGGGCATTTCTTTGGCTGCCTTGGAGAGTCAGAGACCTGGACAGGGGGGTCTGGGACCCCAGTCCAGATCTCAGAGAGACACTGGCTTTGATCTCAGTCCATGGGAAAGGCTTCCTGCACTGCAGGAAGCATTGCAGGCCACAAGAGTGTGAAAGATTGTAGTTTAGCTTATCACAGGGTGAAAAAACAGTAATTTTAGGTTTCTAGCATTGAAGTGAATGGGGAGATGATGGAGAATTTGGGGCGTTGTCTCCTTCTTCTTCATCCTTCTTGCCTCACTCCATTTCAGCAGTGACGTTGGCACAAAGTAGTTTGTGAGGATTGGGTCAGAGTAGAGATGACCTGTTTAGCATTAGTGATAGACATTGGTAAGAAATAATAAATAAAGAATATGTAGCAATTAGTATAAAAGATAACGACAGCCCAGTTCGGGAGGAGTCGTCAGAAGTCCAAGCCGCGGCAAACATCTTGTTGGACACTGAGAAAATTGTAAGATAAGAAACAATAAACGAAGTATGCAACCTTGAAAAATCTAAATCTGAAGACTCCATCTCTTCCTTCGGTTTGGCACAGAGCTGTGCAGAGGGCAAAGGACTCTAAAACCACCTGAATCTCGGGGAACAAACCTGACACATTACGCTATAGCAATGTTGCCAGAAAGGCTAATAGAGTATCTTTAATAAGTTAAGTCAAGCTTCTTGAAAATATTTTTTGAATGATGACGCCTATTTTTTATGCATTTAAAATATTTTGAGAGACACAGAAAAACACAAGTTTTTTCCTTCATAATGTGGGACACATCTGCCAGTGTTGTAAAATGAAAATTAACAATGTGCAATACTGAGGAGAAATTATTTCCTATTAGGCTCTTAATTGTTTATAATTGAATTACATACCTACCTTTTCATTAAAAACTTCCTCCTTGTAGGGCATACAGAGGAGGTATTTGATCATCTGTTTCTCTTTGCATAGCTGAGTAAGAGTTCTTTTCAATTATATTGCAAGGGCAATCCCATTTCCGTACAAAGACAATCAGAAAGATGCTTTCTCTAAGCAAAAAGATCTTCCTGGGAAAGCTGTGCCTTTAACAGAGCATAGGGCTCATTCCCTTCACAGCAGGGTTATCCATCCCATAGGTGTTAGAACCTATGGAGGGCTGAAGGTTGCAGCCTAAGGTAGATCCCTGATCTACCTTTTACAGAGGTCATCTAAAGAACCCTTCCTTAGATAACCTCTGTAAAAAATCTCATAAATTAAAATATTCATATTACACCATCTCTTGTGTACATCTCTCATGTAATTAACAGTGCTGTAAATATTTGCGTGTGTAAGTCATATATCTGTAAGTCTGGATAAAACATCTTGCTATAAATCTTCCAGTTTTTGTAAGTTTCACCAAAAGTAAGCTGCTTTGCTCACTACTAAAATCAAATTGTGTTTATTGTTGTTGTTGTTATTATTATTATTATTATTATTATTATTAAATACTTTCCATAGCCAAGGACATTTCAGTGTCCCGTGCTCTGCAGCAATCAGGTGCCCAGGAGGCTGTGGGAGCAGGGCCAGGAGACCTGACCGACCTGGCCAAAGGGATATTCCACACACAGACCGACACGGGCAGGGTGTGAGCTGGGGGGAGCTGGCTGGGAGGTACTGATCGTTGCTGCAGGATGACAGGCTGAACATCTGTCACTGGGTGGTGAGCAACTGCATTTGAGCATCTCTTGCCTTTCTGGGGTTTTATTCCTCTCTCTCTCTGTTTCATTATTATTGTTGATGATGATGATGATATTGTTATAAGTATTACATTTTATCTCAATCTACAAATTTACGTTTTTCCCCTGACTTTTCTCCCTACCTGAGGAAAAATGAGCAGGCAGCTGCCCAGTACGTAGATGCCAACTGAGCTAAACCATGACAAACAACTAGGAGATTTTAAATTTACTCTGCACATGCATTGTGTTGAAATAAAATCTTCAAATCAATGCCATCTGCATAACAAGAAATGTGATTAGGAGTAGTAAACAATGTGCCTAATACACAGATGGGATTCCTTTTATCCTCCCCTCCCAAAGCTCAAAGAATAAAGATTGGTGGGAGACAGTGCCTTGTATTTTTATAGTATTTATTTTTCAGTAAGTTTAATGGTGCTGTGACATGGTCATCCTTGACATCAAACTATTAGGATGGTTCCCGTGTGTTTCATGACCAGCAGCCTTCCTTCTCATTACCATTCAAGTTACTGTGTTCAGCTGTCCACCTACAATAGGTGGTCTCTGCCTGAAGTTGAGGGTTTGGCTGCAGAGAGATGTGCAGTTCTGGACATAAGTTCTGTGTTCTG